>NC_138202.1:56988958-57323958 GCF_964194415.1 Vipera berus
ACTAAGCTAGTACAAACTTCACGTGCATTTGCATCAAAACCAGGTGGGACATAGTTGTTGAAGCTTGGTTTTCAGAAAAGCAAAGGAATTACATGTCAGTTTGCAAAGCTTCCTTAACCTCCAGTGAGTTATTGGCTCTTAGCCAAGTTATCAGGGGAATCTAATTCTTCTTTATTATTCAAATAAACCACATTTGGCACCCTGGTTCCCTTTCAGAATAGCTTCACAAATAGAGTGAGTACTGTCATTTATTTGACCTTGTTCTTCTATGCTGTTGCTCTAATTTCATTTGCCATTCTACATGACAAATACTCAGGAATCCAACATACACAGCTTGGTTTGTTATTATATGAGCAAAGTGCATAAATATACCACTTCAGTTTCACCTATTTTGTTTTTTAAAAGGACCCAACCTAAACAACAACTTATCCTTTATTCCCCTTCACTTCTATTAGCTCTCATTATGTGTGCAGCTGTACTCTTCCCTTTTTAGCAGAATCTTTTTAAGAGGGCAATTTGCAACCTTGCATGTGTTCTGGGTGGCTGAAAGCAAGGAGAGAAGCATATTTTAAGGTGAGGGCTTTATTTTAGAAAAGAGAAAATTCTGATCAGTTACAATTCAATATTTAAAGAACTCTTTTTTAAAACAAATAAATAAATAAAGGTTATTCTAATATTACCTTTTCTGAAAGGTATCAAAGCATTAAACTCTTAGTTTCTGAGAAACATATCCCATTCTCAGTTCTCTCTTTCCAAGAACTTGGGAGTCCTGGGATTACTTGATTGCATAGATCCAATCTGGCTTTTAGCCTCTTTATTAAAGGCATTAATATTATGCAACCCCAGTCCACTTTGGTGTCACAAAGGTCCAGCTCATCCAATATGTGTATGAACCTGATAAGGAAAACTTGGATTTCACATCTGGACCTGAGTAAGCCAATGTGCCTCTGTTTCTTATATCCAACTCAAAGCCGGGGCACCTAATTTGTACTGATACAGACAAAACTTTCAATTCGTTACATTCTGAGCTACCTGTGATGAGAGTTAGGTTTTGGCTGCCATTTCAGCTCCAAATTCAGACTTCCCCTTGGACATCCTGCCACTTTAAGAGGGAAATTCTGAGCAACCAGCACCAACAGGAATACAAGATTCCAGATATATTCCAAATGACCACAGGGGGGGGGGGCAGAAAAGAGGGAAAGAAAACCTAACACTTTGCTGTGTAACAACTAAAATACGTAAATGTGACACAGAGATAATATCTGAAAGCATGATTTGATCCAATCTCTTTTGTATAAAATCACTTCCTCTAAGCTTTGTACAACTGTAGTAGACAACTATCTTAACGTTGTAAGATATGGACTGCAAAAAATCTGGGCAACCACTAGATGGAAACAAAGTGAGTCAACTACATCATGCCAAGTCAAAACCAAACACTAAAGCATATATCAGTAAATAAACACATATTATCAACCAAGATATACTATTTATTATCAGTATCATGCACATACCAAGCATAAATTATAAAAAAGAGAACAACTCTGGGAAACTGCTGTTATGCAGTTGAGCTTTCCTATGGAGGATTGCCAAAATTAACAAAACAACACGGGGAGATCTCTAAACCCTAATAAAAAAATGATCAGGACTCAAAGGGACATTAAGGTAGATTCAGTTTTTTTTAAAAAAAGGTTCTTTAGCCTTATGATGTCATCAGTCAGAGGTACAATATCAATAACACATTTTTTTAAAAAAAATGATTTCATGAGTTCTTTCAATGGAGCTTTCTTTCAATATAAACTAACTAAATATGACTGCAGCGTAACCACCCCCCAAGTTGCACTAAATGCCTTGGTCAAGTTTCTTCTGGCACTGAGTGTAGAAATTATTAACATGGCTGTTTGACTTTGTGGCAATATATTTTCCCTGCTGATATCACTCTTATTAGTGTGAAAGAGAAACATTCCAGTTGTGGACTAATTCATTTTTGCAATGCTTGCTCTTATGCTTACGTGCCCTCAAGCTGTTGTTTCCTCTTAGACCCTGTTGATGGTCATCCTCCTTTTCTCTTGCCTTCCAACTTTCCCAGCATTGTAGACTTCTCAAGAGGCTTAGCTGTTCACATAATGTTCCCAAATATGATAATTTGTTCTTTAAGTGAGATTGGTTTGTGGATTGATTGATTTGTTGTATGATCTATTTATTTTTCTTTCTGGCTCTGGAATTGATTTGTACCATGATTCATATATTTGTTTTCTTGGCTCCCCATGAATTTAGGAGTTTTTCCCCCCAACATTAATGATCAATGGCATCAATGCTTTTTCCATACTGCCTCTTCAAAGTTTTTTTGCTTCATAGAGGCATACAGAGCATTCCCTCTCCCCCACCTGGGTACATCTGACCATCTTTCACTCATGTTGTGCCCAAAGTATGTCCCTCTCAGGAAAAGAACTCAGGCAGTCATGAAAAGGGTCAGAACCTGGCCAGTGGGTGCTCTCAGTCAGTTGCAGGTCTGCTTTGAAACCACTGACTGGAGTGTATTCGAAGATCAAGACCTGAATGTATACACGGATGCCGTACTCTCTTATATTAAAACATGCACTGATAGTGTGACAACAGAAAAATGCATTAGAGTTTACGGGAATTGCAAACCCTGGATGACTGCAGAGGTATGAACACTCCTGAGAGCCCGGGATTCTGCCTTTAAGGCAGGGGACAGAGACACATACAGAGAGGCCAGGGCAAATCTCAGAAGAGGCATTAGGATGGCGAAACAATATAAACACAAGGTGGAGAACCACCTAGCAGACAACAATCCGAAGCAAATGTGGCAGGGACTGCAGCACTTAACCAACCACAACGGCAGTATGAGGAACACGGTTAATACCGATGCCTCGTTGGCAGAGGAGCTGAATATCTTCTTCGCTCGCTACAAGATGAAAAGAGCAGACCCCATAGCCTCTGCTGGTGATTTATATTCATCAAGGTCAGATAGGTGTTTCTCTTACCATTTTTTTGCTGATTTAATTTTTGTTTCTAGTTTGTCTTTTGCAGGAGTTTTTTTGGTATGTTGGGTTATAATTTTTTTGTGTGTGTGACTGATGAAAAAATGAGTTAAGCAGCTCTGCTTTCTTAATCTTAATCACATTTTCCCCCAGTTGACTTTCATTAGTAGAACCTCTAGTTCATTTACATTTCCAACTTTCAGAAAAGAGGTATCACCATACTACAGGTTATTGGTGCTTCTTTCTCTAGATTTAAAAATATACTCATCTTCTTCCAATTTCGCCTCCCTCAATATATATTTAGGATATAGTTTTAATAAATAAGAAGAAAATACACAGCCTTGTCTTATTCCTTTGTCAACTTGCCACAAGTCTGTTTCACCTTGTCCTGCATAGATTGTGTCTTCTTGTCAGTCTATAGGTTTCACATAAAGAAAATGAGTTGTTTTAGGATTTCCATTTCCCTAAGGCCATTCCACAACTTAACACTCAATCAAAACAATGAAAGAGCTTTCTATAATGAAGAAAGCATATAGTGACTTCATTTTAGAATGGTTGACTTTCTCAGTTATCTAGTGTGCATAAACAATATTGTATCTTGTTCCTCAGCCTTTTCTAAGGCAACAGAATCAAAGTTAAGAAAAGAACCACTGTGGTGCTATAGTTAAATTTTTGGAGTAGCACTGTGGAAACCCAGGTTCAAGCCTACATTCATCTATGGAAACTCCCTGGGTGACTATTTCTTAGCTCAATGTAGTTCATAGGATTATTAGGGGAATTAAATTAAGTGAGAATCCCATATAGGCTGCCTTATACTTCAGGAGAAAAGGAAGCAAATACATTGTGCACACAGATAGAAAGATGTCACTGAAGCATTACTCTCAAAAAATACAAATCCAACACTTCTGAACAATTAAATTCCTGAAAAACTGTAAAGTTTATGTAAATATCTGCAACCTCTGCCAGCTAATATCAGGAACCCAGCAGTGTTTATTTTATAGCAATTACAGTATTATGAATTCAAAGCAAGCCCATAACCCTTTAAAGCTTGTTCCTGGCATTTTTATTAAAAACAAGAATTCAGTAACATAACAGGTCGCTACAATGATCTTCACACTTGGAAAACTTTTTGAGCTTGTGCTGGCACAGTAATTTCTGTTGATGTTCACTTTCTTCTGCAGTAAATAAAAGTTTTAGAATGCTTAATTTAGTGTGGATTATTGCAATCACTGTTAGTGATGAATATTGAAAACATCATAGCTCTGGAAAGGCTATTACACTGGCAATCTCTGAACTCTAGGGAAAAGATAGGGTGATGCTTGGAATAGTTTATAGATTTGTAACTTAAGTACCCATTTATTCTTTTAAATACATTCACTCCTTTTTCTTTTCCAAACTTTTGAAAAAGGAGGTTTATAGGCTACTGTATGAACAGTCTCCTAATCTGAAATATACAATGCTTTTGGGATACAAATTACTTGAACATACCATAGATAAAAGGCACAATACCTTAGTAGCAACTAGAACTGTTGCATCTAAGGATTCAAATTTGGCTTTCTGTAGATAAGCTTTGATTCCCCTCCCCTCCTGAATGATCAGTATCTTTCTCAACTGATCATTTATATGAAGAACTGTTGCTCACTGTGATCACGTATTTCCATGAATGTTTCAATGCTCCACAGTCAGCTCAAGTCTCAGGGGGCTGTAACACTCTTAAGCATCCCTTCTCTTCCTTTATTTTCAATCCAAGATGGGGAACAATTTCCCTCCTGACTGAGTCCACTGTAGCCTAAACCTCAGTAATGTTCCCTCTCTAGCCTCTTTCCCACATCCCATTGAGCTGCAATGGTGGCAGACCACAGAGGGATAGAGTTCTCTTTTCCCAATATTTGACTGGTACTTCAGTAGGGAGCAGTAATCTGTCCCATTGGTGCTTTATTCATTTTGGCACACCATATTGTCAAGACTCTGAAGTCACTTCAACCTGGAAGATACAGTATGTTAAAGATGAGGAGAAGGGTATTTCTGCCCTTGGTACTGGAGAAAGTGGGAAAAGGGAACTTTTACTTTTAAATAATAATAGCAAAGAAATATAAAACTGGCTAGAAAGATTTTCAGCCCAAAGCATCATCTATATTTGTAACAATTATTATGGACTCTATGATGAATTCTGAAAAACAGGAAAGATGGCTCAAGGTCTCCAGACCCTTTCAGAAAAACAAGGAAGATGAAGTAGAGGACAGCATTCTTGAAGACTGGAGGAAACAGTACAAAGTAATCTCACCAGTTTGCCTTCAATAAATAGCTATTTTATGATCTGATGCTAGATAACTATTTTGTGATTAGGCACATACAGATAGGAAACCATCTTGTCAAAATACCCAGGATGTCAAAGATGTGTAAAAGATATGTACACAATTCTGCAGGTCATTCCAAAGAAAATGATAATGAATCTACCACTAATGTTTAAGCTGCAAAGAGCAGGACATGAATGAAAGGAATTAAATATGAAGAAAACCTTTCACGAACAGAAATAAAGCTCCCAAATCTTACCTAGCTAATTCTGCTGGTCTTTTCGCCAAGAGGCAACAGACAAGAAACTTCGATATATTATATAGAGATTAAATAATGATCCTCCTCAACTCCTGCACCAATCTCTGTTTTGGCAAGCTATGTACTTCCTCTCTCAAAAACAGAGAGAGCAGCACAACTCTTCCCCAGGGCATCAAAAGGGCTGTGCATCTGTCCACTGCATCAAAGTGTTCTCAGTGGGATCAAAGCTGCTCTGAATGGATTTGCACTGCAACAACGGCGAAAATAATCACATCAGGGATCTTGAGAAATATTTCCTTACATTTTTAAAAAGCAAGCAATCTATCCTGAACTCAGTATGATGCCACCTTTCTTTTCCGACCTTTGAAGAAGAATATTTGACCTCAGGAAGCAGATTTTACTCATTTTATTGGCAATTACACAGTTTTATTTTTAATCGTATGTTTTTTCAGCAAAGCACTGACTAAAAAAGATAAAGGTGTTCCCTATTGTTTGGCCAGATGCTACATTCAACCCACTATTATTAGCAGAAAAGCAATAACCTGCCCCAGAGTCTAGGTTTTGGTTTATGGGAGCTGAAATTATAGGCAGCTGGAGGGCCCTAATATGTAGAAAGCTAGTCTGCCTGTAGTTCAAAAAAGTTTGAGCCACGGTGCTGCAGCTTACTATAGGAGTATGCTTTTAGCAAGGAGGATGCAGACAGGGTTAAAGCCAACTTTTTTTCTTGAACAGATGATATTTCAGATGGTGACACTATTCCAGATGCATCAATTTCCTTGAAAATCGAATCCATATATGTGCATATGCTGTGCTGGCAGGAGGACTGCCTAAAATGGCCCCAGCCCAAGAGCTAATATTCTTTTGGCCAGAATAATGCAATTATTATTTTCCTAGCTATCAGTCTAAGCATACAGAGCCATCTGTTATGCAAAGCAAACATACACATCTCAATTACAGAAAATGCAGTTGCCTTGACAGAATTTGGATTACAACACTAACCAGGGCTGTAAAATTTGTTTTCAGACAGTGTATAATGGATGCCTTTCAGGAGTTTCCTAATTAGCATTTACCTGTTTAAACTGATTAACCATCCTTCTTTTTGCTGCTTTATTAAAGTTTTTTGGACACTGCACAAAACAGATTAATATGTAATATGAACCCAAGACAATAATATACATTAATGTATTCTGTGTTTTTTTTTAAAAAAACACCTCCATTAATAAATTGAGTTTATAATGTGTGATTTACCACTAACAAATTATGAAACATTTGAAACTGATACCCAAACCAATCAAAGCAGGAATTATATCCTATTACCAAGCTAAGATCATAGTGAGATATAAAAGTATTGAATTTTGTTCTTAATTCTCTCACCATATTCAGACACACACGCACGCACACACACACACACATACACACACACACAGAGAGAGATTTAATGTAAACAAATATAACCAATGTACATTTCATAAATAATACTCTCCACTTGTATCTCATTATTTTCAGTCCGGGTATTTTTTTTTGCACAAGTTATTGTAATTATTGTTGTTATTAGGTTTTTATCCTGGCTTTCCTCCAGACATTCATACTTCCATAGTCAGCACTCCTTTCTTCATTTATTCATATAATTCTTAACTGATTACTGCAGTTAAACATTTTCAACTTAATTTAGGACATTCAATTAAATCATAATGTTATGAAAAGTTGCAATCCAAGGACTGTCTTAATAATCAAGCAATGCAAGCGAAACATCCAATACACTCTCCATTCCAAGCAAAAAGATATATTATCATAGTTGGGTTCCTCAAGTGTAATTCAATTATAACTTATTTTGTAATCATCATGAAAAAAGCCTCGAAGGCTTCCCAAATTTTTCAGGAAATCTTTGATTCCATGGTTACTGACAGCTCAGTTAACTGTAAAAAAATAAAAATAATTCTTCCTCTTCATACAATCGTGGATTTTAAAATGAAATGACAGAAAAGAACGAACCATTACACTGCACCATTTCAAAAAAAATTATTCTCTACCCATTTACTATACATGTGCAAAAGAGAGACCGTGTCTTTGTTGAAATCCTCCCTCTAAGCCTTTTTAATGGTTTCTTTCAGCATTTTCTGACTCCAAGAGACTCCCTGCCATTGTGTCAGCTCCCAGGATAATGTCGGGTTCTCCATAAACATCCAGTAATAGGGCACAAGGGAAGTACTATTTCTGAGTCCCATTCCTAACAGCTAGGGAGGTTTAAAGTTCAAAACAACTGAGAGAAGAAACTTCATTTGTTCTCAATGAATTAATAATGATTTTTATGGGAGAAAAGGATTTTTCAACCTCTCACTTTTTCTTTTCCATTGGAACATTCTTTATCAACTTACACCTTCCAGATGTGTAAAACCAAACCATTCCATTATAAATTCAACCTGATGTGAAAAGTTCCAGAATGTCTTACCATTTTAGAAAGAGTGAGCCCTAAAATGGAATGTGCATCATTAAATGTTCTACTTACTTGGGAGAGGCCAAGATAAATGGAGACTGTTTCCGAAATGTACAAAAACTTTCCCTCTTGGTTTAGTGCAAATACAAATCCATCCAGTGACTGCAAAGAAAGAAAGAAAGAAAAAAGTGAGATGTTACATACAGTGAAATATATACAAACAGATAAAACATTAACTGTCATAAACAATGCATTTTCCTTACAGACATCAACACATTAAAATGCATAAAACATTATTTGTAGTTAGAAGAGAAATGACAAGATGCTCCTTTCAGAAAATAGAGAAGAAATGACTGTGAATAGTAGTAATTTGAAAATTAACAAGGAATTATGATCTTCTCTTTATTTGCAAGCGTGCCCACACATTTACTGTTTTATTTAAACACAAGCAAAACTAATCAACACATTACTGTCAACTAGGTTCACATTTAGAAAACACAGATATCCTGAAAAATGTAATCTTGTCAGTATAAATGTGTAGATTTAAATTGTATTCTGACAGGTATTTGGGCTTTCGATATAGATGCAAGA
This sequence comes from Vipera berus, assembly GCF_964194415.1. Taxonomy (NCBI): domain Eukaryota; kingdom Metazoa; phylum Chordata; class Lepidosauria; order Squamata; family Viperidae; genus Vipera; species Vipera berus. The sequence continues at coordinate 56,997,539 of NC_138202.1, forward strand.
ATAAATTGACAGAACATTGTTGCTGGTATATAAACATTTAGGAAAGCCATGTGAAACTTACATCAATTAATAAACCATCTTATTTCAAACTGACACAATACTAGAGTATATAAGACTGTGCATGTACATTTTTGTTGACTAAATAAATATTCGTCCTGTGGTGCAATGATACAAGTTTAGACTGTGTCTTATGGGGAAGTGAGTGCTTTAGATGGCTATGCTGAATTTCAGCTGTGTACCACACAACTATATTTCTCCTATCTATTGCCATTACAGACTCTACAGCTGCTTTTAAGCTCCTGATACCTGGGAAAGGCGTGGGGCGGGCAGGGGGCGGACTACTGCCTTATATATGTTAAACAGAAAGAATCTGGCCAGCTGCAATTTCACGTTTCAATTTCTCTCAAATTGTGGCATTACAATGGGTGGAAAGAATACTGTTCTAGGTATTACATGTATTTACTTAGAAATATGTACTATTTGTTACAGAAAATGTTGAGCTCTTATTAATAAGAAAAATAAAAAAGCGGCTATCCCCTGATTTTTTTAAAGAAAAAAAACTATAATGATGAACAGAAACTACGGATTAGCTGCTGTGTTACATCTGTTGGGTGCAAAAAAAAATAATAGAGCTGACATTTGGGAAGGTTTGAATGAGACATGAAATCAAGAGGTAGAAAGAATAGTGAGAAAGTCACGTAAATAACCCTACCATGATTTGCTTTATTCTAAGATGAGACATAGAGAACTTGAACAAGATTCCGTTCATGACCGAAGATTCTGTTACTATACCCAACAGCAATAAGTCCTTCCAGTATCTGTTTCCTGCCTGGCCTATCCTGAAGGGCTGAGAATTGGTCACCACCACCATCATTTGTCAATTGCTGGGTGACTAGTGGTAGATCAAAGAATCATAACCCTTTAGATCAGCAAAGATGTGATTTATCTGTCAACCTTGCTAAATTTGGTATCCTCTAGATGTAGTCTTAAACCACCACCACCCCCAATTTTGAGCCAACATAGTTTTATAAATCCTGAAGATGCTCCCTGATAATTCCTTTTTGTCTAAACTTAGCCAATAGAACTAACAGGGTAACAAGTGGATTGGGGCACATGTAGTAAGGAAGCTTCCATTAAGTTCTGATACATGACCCTGTCGGCATTTCACATTCCAATCTTACTTCACATTAGTGCTTGAGAAACTGTATTTCTCAGGAGCCCAAATACGTGGGATGCTGTTCCAATTCATGCCACAGTAGACATTGTGAGAATTCTGGAGCCCTGGTAACTTCAGTTCTTGGCAATCAGGATGCTGAATGAACTGCCTGATTGTCAGGACTCCAAGTAAACCAGACAGGAAACATGATAAAATGAACTAATTCTACTTTATTAAGTCTACATGAACAGAGACTTGCAAGTCTGAAAGTACACACTTCTCATTTCCATCTTTAATTGTTTGATCCATTAGGGCAGATCCTCCCTAATTTTTTTTTTCTCTGACAGTTGAAGCACTAAGGGCTCTTGCCTCTTTTATCTGATTATTTCCTAGGCAGCATCTTTTCCTCTCTTTCTCCAAAGTCATCCACACATTCCATTACACTGTTAAACCAGCATAGGGAACTAGATCATACCCAAAGTGCTACTGGTTGAAAATGTTAAGATAACTGGAAGAGATAGAGAGTGAAAATAAAATTAAAAATGACTCTTATGTTACAATTATGTTAATGGTGCAATAAAAGTAACCTGGTTCTAAATGTTGATAAAACAAAGGAGATCACTGTAGATTTTAGAAAGAGCCAGCATAGTCATACTCCACTCAGTATCAAGGATGCAGCTGTAGAGGTGATCAACAGCTTGTAAGCCGCCCTGAGTCTTCGGAGAAGGGCGGGATATAAATGGAATTAAAATAAAATAAAATAAATAAAAATAATTATCTGGGGGTACAGATAACTAACAATATGAATTGGTTTTTCCACACATCATCCTTAGTGAAGTGTGGAAACTAGCGTCTGCGTTTCCTGTGTCGGATGAGGAAAGCACATCTTTGTCTTTCTGTCCTGGCCACTTTTTACAGAGGCATGATTGAGAGCATTTTAACAAACTGCATCACTGTCTGGTTTGGTGGCAGCAGTGCCTCAGAAAGAAAGGCCCTACAGAGAGTGGTAAGGACAGCTGAGAAGATCATGGGAAGCTCACTTCCTGGTATTCAGAATGCTGCTTATAAGCACTATGTGCTTAGAGCTCAAAGCATTATTAGAGACCCCACACGCCCACTGGTAAGCTCACAAGGTTTGTTTTTCTCACCATGCACATGAGAACTAAAAAGCTCAAAATAGCTATTCTAGTCTACCTTTAATTCTTTGTCGGTAAATTTAAAATTTAACTCACCATGCACATATATACATAATCCAAACTAGACTGTGTTGTTTCTCTGTGTCATATAATATATGTGGGTATATGCTTATTTATTTGTTTGTTTGTTTGTTTGTTTATTTAATATTTATGTGGTGTATATTGGAGATGGTGACCCTTTGAGAGCTCTATGCAATGAAATTTCATTTTAATGTATGCTGATTAGTGTACATTCAAAGTAACAATAAAGTTATTATATTATTCTATTCTATTCTATTCTATTTGGGAATTAATGGCAGACTATTAATATTTCATTTTAATTAACCTTTCCTCCAGTCTTTTCACAACTCTGCAATCTTCCACACTACAATATATACATGACCCACCTAAAAACACAAACTAATTCATCTACTTAAATGTAAAGGAATTCTTAAATTTAGTAGAGGGAGTACAAAAACCGCTTTAGTTGGAGAATACGTAAGTTATGAGAAAACAAGCAGTATAGTTAACATATTAAAGAAGGATCTTCAATTTATATTTATGAATTAATAAAAATGTAAATCTGTATAGATTTTAGTCAAACACAAGAATTTATACAAGCAAGTAGTTTATCTGAAAATTACCATAATTTATTTTCGGATGTTTAGCACAAAAACCTTGAACACTGACATCAATTACTTAGGAGCAATTTCAATGGACAAACTTTAAAGTTGATCCAAACAAGATCCAAACAAGCTTCGTGCATATTATCTATTATCAGGTAATAGCAGGGCATTAGACTAGAAGACCTCCAAGGTCCCTTGTAACATCATCATCATCATCATCATCATTATTAATATTATTATTATTGGTTTTTAAGGGCAAAAAAATAAACTGACTAAACAGAAATCAGAGACACACAAAAACATTTAAATGTCTATAAAAATTGTACCTTATTCAGAGTAAAAGAAAGGAGAAATTACAATTTACGTAATATTATGTATTATATACATAATACTTTAGCAGTTTTTTCTGTTTCTTTTTTGTATTTTTAAGCCATAGATAGTGGAGATTTTGGCATTTAGTTCAGAGATTTAAATTCTTACTTACATTGTCAAAAAAATTAATGTACTTAAATGAAACAGTACTTTTTATTATTAATTACTAATCAAAATTACACTGAGCATTAACTATAAAATCTTGGTAATTCCTTGTCCACTTATAAATAAGAAATTAATATGTTGCTCCGCAGCATCACTTGGTCTTAAATGTGGGCTTGAAGCTTGTCAACCCAGCATTCTAACCACACAAGCCACCATGCTCCAGTTGATCTTTGGATCAAACCACCTTAAAGAAAGAAAAAATCCAAAAGAAATGTAGCTTGTCCAGGCACTTAAGAATCTTTTGATCTTTTTTCCATTTTAAATGTAAGCTGCCCGAGGTTGCTGTAGAGTCGGGCACCTTCTAGATCAAATAAATAAGTGACAGGAGAAAGCACTCGTTTTCAAAAGCCCAATGCAGAATAAATGATGGAAAAGTAATTACCTATGAATATACTAAAACAGCTCCAACTTTGAGCAACAATGATTATTGAAATGGATTTTTGAAAAGTAGATTAATTAATTTTGATGCAATGAACATGAATTTGGGCAAACTCCAGGAGACAGTGGAGAATGGGGGAGCCTGTTTAGACATGACTTAGTGACTGAACAACAACAAAAGCTTAATTTAGAAGCACTGCATCTCCATCTTTATCAATAATTTGATTTATTGAGTAATATGGCCTTCAGAAAGGAAATATATACATGTATATACATAACTAACAACTGTCAATGTCCAATATTGATAACATTCACTAAATTGTTGGATGTCTAACTAAACAGACTCATCACATTGCTAGGTCAGTGAATTGTCTTAAATGGTGGCAAGGAACATAACAAAACAAATGAAGGCAGAGCCAGAACTAAAAGACAGAACAAGTGTTGGTGCCTCAAAATGTTGCTGAGCTATATGAATACTTGCATGAGTAACTGTGTTTCAATGCTCTGCATGCTTCAGTTATAGGTTCCTCAGGGGCAAAAACATAGCCAGTTAGAGTAATTCAATAAAGCATTAAGCCCTGGGCATAGAAATGTCTGATGCAAGGTTTTCTTCATCACTCAGTAGAGAAACCAATTGGTATTTATGCGGTACTGAAACTCTGTCAATAAACAGACTAGATTTTTTAAAAAGCAATTTGTTGTATAATCATTTCACCTTTAACACCGGCAGAAAGTGTGACTATTGCTAAGGATTTGCATACTGTCCTGTTATTATGAACCAATCAAGATGTAAATTATAGTTTAGCCATCTCCAACATTAAACAATACTTTTCCTTCAAATATGTGGAACTCTTCTCTCTTGAACTGATTTCTAAAAGTTGACAATGTACAAAAAATTTTTTTTTTGTAGAAATGTGATCATCCCTGATTTTAAAGTTTGGGTAGAAATGCTGGTTGGTATAATGACCCTTTTCTCCTACCTTCTATATACAAAACACAACTAAAATTCTCCAGCATTAGCTTATTTTGATTTGGGGGAAGAGGGACCTATTATGTATTATGCTATTTCAATCACCACAGGCAACTTTTTTTTCAAACTGCCCCACTGTTTTCAACAGGCACCAATTAAGATTCTGGGGTCAAAGAGTTAATTACATATTCTTACCCACTATGTAGAATTTTCTGATTATTAAACAAGGTTGGATTAAGATGAAAAAGTACTGACACAAATGTTAATATATGCCCCTCCTCAAGAAGATTTATTATAATAACATGCCGAAATCTACATTTTCTTCCCCCCAAGTAGTTTGAGACAAAATCTTAGAGGAAACCCTAAAATAAACACTTTAAAGGCATCCAGGTATCTGATTAATGGAGATAGTTTTCTTGGTCTTGAAAACAGCTCTAATCAAGTCAGAAAGAAACAGTGGGATATTCTCCTTATCAGATTTTAGTAAATTTATATGGTCAATAGGAGGCAAATTATTTTCAGACCTAACGAGGAGCTGTGGTATGTCTAAATAATGTTGCTGATAAATTTTAATTCATGTGAATCAGAAAAAATATGCAGGGCAGATATATCAAACCCTATTGTGCTTGTAGTGGGGTTATTTATTTCATTTTTCCAATGCCATTTTTGCCCTTTTATATCACCTTCAACATTTGAAGGTGATATAAAATTACATAGCACAGAAATCAACCCCCAATTGTATTACTCACACTCACACTCCACTTCATATTTCTTACCTATAGTTTTTAAAAAATGAACTCTAGCACAGTAATAGTATCCTGTTTTAGAAATGTTGCAAACATAAGAGTTCTCATATAACTGGACTTTCCTCCTTTTCCCTCTTCTTCCCCTGCTCTGCCCATCAAATCATCATTATGTTTTTTTGTCTCCCATCCGGCCAGAGTTGTTTTGAGATAGGAGAGAGTACCTAACTGGATATAATTCATAATATTTCACAAGTTTCTTTGATAGATTTATATTGATTACTTCATTATCTGTGAATGTGTGTATTCACATATGTGCATGTGAAGCACATACAAGCATACAATATGCCTCTCTTCGCTGTTTTAAATTGAAAATCTAGTCTCTTTCATAAGAAGAAACTAAAGAATTTCTGGATTTTGGCATTTGTGCATAATCCTTGTAATTCTAACCTTTAAGCAAACAATCAACACTATACACGTGGTCCTCAACCTATGACCACAATGAGCCCAAAATTTCTGTTACTAAGTGAAACATTTGTTAAGTGAGTTTTGCCCCATTTTAGAACTTTTATTGGCACAGTTGTTAAATGAATCACTGCAGTTAATAAGTTAGTAACATGGTTGTTAAGTGAATCTGATTTCACGATTGACTTTACTTGTCAAAATGTGATCATATGACTTCTGGACACTACAACTGTCATAAATATGAGTCAGTTGCCAAGCATCTGAATTTTGATCATGTGACCATGGGGATGCTGAATGATTGTAAGTATGAAAAACAGTCATAAATCATTTCTTGTAACTTTGAACAGTCAAACCGTTGTAAGTCAAGAACTACCTGTACAAGCTAAAAGCATCAACTATTCAATCCTGCTGTGGGTATTCAAATACAGTGTAATGTTCAAAAATCTCAAACTCAGTGTGTCATTGTTTTTATGACACAGTTTGAAAGATCACTTTGCTAGGGATTTTTTTAGCTTTTTTGTTGTCTTTTTTTGATACAGTATATATAAACATTACTAATGGCCGCAACCCTTACATTTTGGAAACAAAGGGAAATATATACTATTCCAGTGTGGTTTTTTGCATCCTAGTAGGAAACTGATTTTTTAAAAGTATATTTTTAAAAGTTTTTTTTTTCTTTTTTCTTTTCACTGTTCAGAGTCCACTTGGACTGAAGAGGGTTTCATATGTTAATAAAGGGGAGACGGATACAAAAGGATGCAAAACATTTATTATATTACTCTTCCAGGGAATATCTTTGAATACCAGAATGTTCTCCCTGAACCTCCCAATATTTTGATTATATGCCATATTATCCTTCCCATCCCCCCCAAATCCTGTTACTCTGACCTAAACTCCAGTTAGAATGAGAAATTACCAGTAAACTAGGCTATTTTAAAGATAGATTATTTTAAACCAAGCCTTTACCATCTGTTCTTCTCTCTAATTATAAATGCAAAAAGAACATATTTCACAATTACTTCAGTTAAAAGAAAGATATACATGATTTAAATGAATATATGTGTTATTGCCCAATGCAGCAGGCATCTGTGATGTTTTCTTTATAATTTATGCTATGATCAACAAGAAAACTGCTCACCCCTGATTAACAGACTCGGTGCTATACTAAACTTTCTCCTTGGCAAACAGATAATTTTAATTAGAACTTTCTACTGTTAAGATATAATTATATTATAACTGGAATTAAGCATTACTTTGAACACAGGGTTGTCACCAGTTAGATATGTAGCATCTGATAGCAGCTAAAGTAATAATAGTAGTACTTTTATTTATCATGCTTCTGTAAATGTAGTATAGGATAAAAACAGCAATTAATATGTAACATACTATAAAAATTATATAAATAATATAATAATCATAAGGTAAAAAACTTCAAGATTAAAAGCCTAGTGACATATAATAACATTAATCTCTGAACATATATTTATTTCTAATTTTAATTGTTAATAGCTTTGCAGAGGCCCCAGGGAAAAAAGATTTTTTTAAAACAAAAAGTTTAAGCACTCTGCCTCTAAACATAATTCTGATGAGTCAATTTCAAAGAACTGGTGCCTGCTTTTGGGGGAAAAACACTCTAATCTGTTGTGGCTATTCTAATTTGTGGGAAAACCAATTGGCTCTATCTTACCTACACACACATAAGATGGATTTGGCCATACACAGAGCACAATCTGTCAGCAAATAGTGTAATGAGTAGAAATAAAAAGTGGTTGCAGTGAAATAAGGAAAGTTCAGAATAGTCTGGATAACAGTGTTTTAACTCTTGCAAAGACAAGGCCATCCTGTGCAGGCCATATTAAAAAAGTTGTCTTCATGTTGCTTGATGAAAGTTTTGTTTGAGTGTATTTTTAATGTGGTAGGCCTGTGTTCATTGTCTTGGGGCTCACGGGGATGAAAAAGCAGTCTAAATTGTTTTCATAAAAATAAATAAATAAACAAACAAACTGTTCTTGCAAATAACAATCATCTATGAAGGATATATCACTATAAAATGCAAATCTAGATGCTTGATAATTCCTTTTAAATGAAATCCAACTGAACTAGAAAGACCTCTCAAACTTCTTCTGCACCATAAACAACTATATTATAACTGCATCTTGGTAAGAATTAGCTTTGGCCATTCAAGATAGGTACTATTGCTTTACCATTGTTAAAGTGCAATGTTAGCAAAATACAGTTTCTACATGAACAGAATTCAGCACTCCTAATTACTCCTAAAAACTCTCACCTTACAATTTCCTTCTATCATTTTGCCAATTCCAGTGAGGAAATTAAAAGAAATTAAATTGTGTTTGTGCAGGGACATATCTGGGGAGGGGGGAGTCAAGAAAGTCAGGATCATAGCCATAAGTATGTGACTGAATCACTGTCCCCTTTTCACATGTATGTGAATGAGGTGGTGCTTTGATCATGTAATTGAAGTCATCTTGACTTTTGTTATCTTCTCTGTTGACCCTTCTCTGTGTGTGCATCTGTGTATATTTCCCCAAAAACATACAGTGAAGAAATCAAAAGATGAGTAGGAAGACTGAAATAAAAGAATGCAGAATGCCTAAAGTATAACTTAATAATTATAAAAGCAAATATATTTAAATAACACCTGTAAGTGCAGCAATATGTTGAATAGAATACAGTATTAATATGAGAAATCATGATTTGTGGTCTAAAGACCACCCAGTGTTACATGTAAAGAAAATGCTGCTCTAAAATATGTTTTTGGACTTTAGCTCTTTTCTTTCAAAATAAAAGTACATATCCCACTGAAATAACATTTAAACCAATTTTTCCTAAACTCTCGCATTTTCATTCCTGTTTTGAAAGAAGTGGCATTTCAACCTGTCCTCAAAGACACATTGCTGGATCCAAGAAAATGGGACTATTTTCATCCAGTCTCCAACATTTCCTTTTTGGGATTCAGGCCAGGTTATTGTAGTGAAGTAACAGTTTCTGAAGTTATTGGTGACCACCAGCAGGCTTGGGCAGGACAGGGTGTTTATTCTGGTTTTGATCTTTCAACAGCTTTTCATACCAATGCTCGTGGACTGGGTAGGGGTTTGTGCGTGGAGGTTTGTGAGATGGGATCCAGTTACTGTTGGTGGAAATAGATATAGGCCTGGAGGTTGTAGAAATCTTGATTAGGAAAAAGAAGCTTCAACTTAATGCTAATAAGATTGAATGCTTGTGGGTTTTAGGGTCCCCAGATACAGAGTTTTCCTATCTGACTCTGAATGGAACAGTACTCCCCCATGCAAAGCTGGCACACAATTTGGGGTTTTCTTGGACTTGTGGCTGCTGTTTGAGAAGTAGACGGCAAGAAGAGGTTTACATAAATTCATCTCGTGTGTCAATTTGCCCATTCCTAAATCAAGAGATTCTACTCATAGGTCCTTAATGCTTAATGATTGAACTACTGCAATACACTCTAGATAGGATTATTTTAAAGAACATAGCAATGGCAACATATACAGCTCCATAGTGCTTTACAGCACTCTCTGAGCGATTTATAACATCAGCATATTGCCCCCAGCGATCTAGGTCCTCTTTTTACCAATCTCGAAAGGATGGAAGGCTGAGTCACCCTTAAGCTGATTATGATCGAACTGCTGGCTGTGGGCAGAGTTAGCCTGCAATACTGCATTCCAATCACTGTGTCACCCCATGCATTCAGAAACTGCAGAAATATAGCAGGTGTAATTAGGGATGCAGCATAGTATGCCCATGTAACATTAGTGCTTCATGAGTTGCACCGACTCCTATTAGGGTTCAATTCAAGCAGCTGAATTCAAAGTATTACTTATCTCCTATGAAGACCTGAATAGCACAGGACTGGGTTACTTGTTATTTGGTAGGCTGGGATGCTTTGGGTCTATCTGTGACACAAGAAAGGGACTAGTAAAAGGACCTTGACTGTAGGAGTACCTGCCTTATAGAATAACATATCTCCTGAGAGTCAGATGACCTCCAACCATGATAGCTTTCTGGAAGGCCTTAAAGGTCTAGCTTTTTGCTGAGGTGCTAAGGCCAAGATGAATGAAGCCTGATATACATTGCGATGAATCACAAGAAGTTTATTACAAGCCTCATTTGCATTATGTTATTGTTTATTATACTGTGCTATTTTATGTTGTATGTGTTGTTAGCTACCCAGTCATTAGATTATGATGGTGCAGCAATATAATTTCTACAGCTACCTACCGAGTTAAACAAATAAAACACTTTTTGACAGAGTGCTGTTCAATATCCCTCCCTTCCTGCTCATTATGTCATTGTACATGGATCTAAATTGTTTGATATATTCTTACTTTTGCAATCGAAACCAAGAAGATTATGATTTGCAGGGAAAGTCTATAGCAAGGGTAAAACTGCTGTTTGAAAGTTGTCTGATGTTTCATGCAAAGCGAACACAGAGAAGTCAACTAGAGGGATCAGTTTTAATTTATATGCTAGGTTTTACTAGGATTAAGGTTTTAATAGTATGATGACCAGCTATAGTTTGAAACTCTTGGATGACTTTAAATTCCAGATGGCAGTAGGTATCTAAGTGAAAAGCTTTCACTAAGTTGATATGCTGTAACAGGATAAATTGCTACTGAACTGTATGATTTCCAGAGTTCTTATTTATTTATTTATTTATTTATTTTAATCCCATTTATATCCCGCCCTTCTCCGAAGACTCAGGGCGGCTTACAATTTAAGCACAAACCAATGTGCTTAGCAATAGCCTTCATTCTATGTATATGCCTGCTTATTAGGGCTTCCCCCCCCAAACGGCATTATTACAAAGTCAACTTATTGCCCCCAACAATCTGGGTCCTCATTTTACCTACCTCGGAAGGTAAATTCACATTTGATAATGCCCTTTGATAAATGCAGTCACATTACTTATCTTCTTTTCAACAATTTCAAAATACAGTTACTACTTTTCTATGTGAGGTATATAATAATATACGTATTCCTTCTTTAAAGATGAATTGCACCTCTTTCAAATGTGCTTTATTCACACGGCAATATTAGAATCTTGTTTCCATCTTTATTCTAAAAAAAGGTGTAGATTGATTTTAAAAAACAGATCTGTAAGGTAATGTGGAGTGAGGTTTTGTGAGGGAGGAATAAATGGCTGCCATGTGCAATTAAAATTTCCTGTTGTGGGAGTTAGATATTAAAGCACTGACCTTTCAGAGGATGCCTGTTCATGCTGAACATGTATGATTGAAGTAGTTTCTACAGTTTTAGTACCAGAGAGATCAGACAAAAGATCACAAGATACTCAGTGCAAAAAGGAATATAAATACTTAGAATTAAAGCTATCCCACAATGGACATTTTTCTCATGGCTTAAGAGCAGGAACACTAAAAACTGATTTTTGTGTTTGTGTAAGGGTGTGGAGATTTGATTTACACAGCACATAGTGTACGTTTGCAGATCTTACAAAAGCCACATAGAACATTGATAAATTGTGCAAAATAGCTTGTAAATGAACTGAGAATACCATAATACACTTTCTTTTCCCCTCTCTATATTTTTTTACTTCCTAAAAGATCTTCATTAAATTACCTGTGCTTCAGATCTATAATTTAGATCTGAAGCACAGGTAATTAATCATTTAGACTGCAGACTTACTTTTTCCTTTCTTCCTCACCTGATTTGGCAACTTCCTCTTGGTACCTTCTCAAACTGGGGCTTCAGGGAGAGGCTGGTGTATCTTCCAGAGAAACAAGAATGACTCATACGTAGGTTTTTTTATTAAGTATTGAGCGCGCATTGCTTTTTTTTACAGTGGAAGTACATCCCACAAAGCAGAAATGTCTGTTCGTACTAAAATTAATTAGAAGATTAGCTCTGAATGTTTTCAGAACAGTGGCCTAGTTTACCTTTACAGGGCACTGTTGGATTAACCTCCCATCACTGTCTCACAGCTGGAATATAAAACCAGGTAAGAAGACAATATGTAGCGCTGTTGTCAATGGAATTCCTAATCCCACTTTAGCCTGCAGGAGGATGCTACTTCTCTCCACATCTCTCAAACATAATGGCTATTTTACGTCTATGTAGGTTAATATGGATTTCACTAACTTCCAATATCCTTGCTTAAATATAAGCATGTCAGCTTCTTGCCCTGAACTGGTTTTTTTTCTGGATTTTTAAATACAAACTGGTAAATTTCAGTGAAAACTGCAGAAATTATTTCTAATTACCTATGCTGAAAACTACGCCATACATTTACTTCAGAAACAAACATAAGCAGTTGACAATTTGTAATTATTATTCACACTGTTGCACCATCAGATTGTATTTTATAATGGAGCATAATCAAAATATTTCTTGAGAACTTTTTAGAACATTTTTAGTCTTATCTCATGTTTAATTTACATTCCATTTGATTAAAATAAGAAAGAAATCAAAGCCAGAAAAATATACCGTATATACTTGAGTATAAGCCGACTCGAGTATAAGCCGAGACCCCCAATTTCACCCCCCAAAACTGGAAAAAGTTATTGACTCGAGTATAAGCCGATCCGCCGTTCTGCAAGCCTGAATACACAGGAATACCCTGTGTGGCCGCGGCTCGTCGGCAGGTCTCCGTTCCTCCTGCCGACCTTTGGGGAGGTTTGGGCGCCTCCCCAAACCTCCCCAAACGTCGGCAGGTCTCCGTTCCTCCTGCCGACCTTTGGGGAGGTTTGGGCGCCTCCCCAAACCTCCCCAAACCTCGGCAGGTCTCCGTTCCTCCTGCCGACCTTTGGGGAGGTTTGGGCGCCTCCCCAAACCTCCCCAAACCTCGGCAAGTCTCCGTTCCTCCTGCCGACCTTTGGGGAGGTTTGGGCGCCTCCCCAAACCTCGGCAGGTCTCCGTTCCTCCGCGCAGACCTGCCGACCTTTGGGGAGGTTTGGGCGCCTCCCCAAACGTCCCCAAACCTCGGCAGGTCTCCGTTCCTGTTTGGGGAGGTTTGGGCGCCTCCCCAAACCTCCCCAAACCTCGGCAGGTCTCCGTTCCTCCGCGCAGACCTGCCGACCTTTGGGGAGGTTTGGGCGCCTCCCCAAACGTCCCCAAACCTCGGCAGGTCTCCGTTCCTGTTTGGGGAGGTTTGGGCGCCTCCCCAAACCTCCCCAAACCTCGGCAGGTCTCCGTTCCTCCGCGCAGACCTGCCGACGTTTGGGGAGGTTTGGGCGCCTCCCCAAACCTCCCCAAACCTCGGCAGGTCTCCGTTCCTGTTTGGGGAGGTTTGGGCGCCTCCCCAAACCTCCCCAAACCTCGGCAGGTCTCCGTTCCTCCGCGCAGACCTGCCGACCTTTGGGGAGGTTTGGGCGCCTCCCCAAACGTCCCCAAACCTCGGCAGGTCTCCGTTCCTGTTTGGGGAGGTTTGGGCGCCTCCCCAAACCTCCCCAAACCTCGGCAGGTCTCCGTTCCTCCGCGCAGACCTGCCGACCTTTGGGGAGGTTTGGGCGCCTCCCCAAACGTCCCCAAACCTCGGCAGGTCTCCGTTCCTGTTTGGGGAGGTTTGGGCGCCTCCCCAAACCTCCCCAAACCTCGGCAGGTCTCCGTTCCTCCGCGCAGACCTGCCGACCTTTGGGGAGGTTTGGGCGCCTCCCCAAACCTCCCCAAACCTCGGCAGGTCTCCGTTCCTGTTTGGGGAGGTTTGGGCGCCTCCCCAAACCTCCCCAAACCTCGGCAGGTCTCCGTTCCTCCGCGCAGACCTGCCGACGTTTGGGGAGGTTTGGGGAGGCGCCCAAACCTCCCCAAAGGTCGGCAGGAAGAACGGAGACCTGCCGAGGTTTGGGGAGGTTTGGGGAGGCGCCCAAACCTCCCCAAAGGTCGGCAGGTCTGCGCGGAGGAACGGAGACCTGCCGAGGTTTGGGGACGTTTGGGGAGGCGCCCAAACCTCCCCAAACAGGAACGGAGACCTGCCGAGGTTTGGGGACGTTTGGGGAGGCGCCCAAACCTCCCCAAAGGTCGGCAGGTCTGCGCGGAGGAACGGAGACCTGCCGAGGTTTGGGGAGGTTTGGGGAGGCGCCCAAACCTCCCCAAACAGGAACGGAGACCTGCCGAGGTTTGGGGACGTTTGGGGAGGCGCCCAAACCTCCCCAAAGGTCGGCAGGTCTGCGCGGAGGAACGGAGACCTGCCGAGGTTTGGGGAGGTTTGGGGAGGCGCCCAAACCTCCCCAAACAGGAACGGAGACCTGCCGAGGTTTGGGGAGGTTTGGGGAGGCGCCCAAACCTCCCCAAAGGTCGGCAGGTCTGCGCGGAGGAACGGAGACCTGCCGAGGTTTGGGGACGTTTGGGGAGGCGCCCAAACCTCCCCAAACAGGAACGGAGACCTGCCGAGGTTTGGGGACGTTTGGGGAGGCGCCCAAACCTCCCCAAAGGTCGGCAGGTCTGCGCGGAGGAACGGAGACCTGCCGAGGTTTGGGGAGGTTTGGGGAGGCGCCCAAACCTCCCCAAACAGGAACGGAGACCTGCCGAGGTTTGGGGACGTTTGGGGAGGCGCCCAAACCTCCCCAAAGGTCGGCAGGAGGAACGGAGACCTGCCGACGTTTGGGGAGGTTTGGGGAGGCGCCCAAACCTCCCCAAACGTCGGCAGGTCTGCGCGGAGGAACGGAGACCTGCCGAGGTTTGGGGAGGCGCCCAAACCTCCCCAAACGTCGGCAAGTCTCCGTTCCTCCGCGCCCTGCCTGCCTGCTTCTTTCCGCTGCGGAAAGAAGCAGGCAGGCAAGGCGCGGAGTTTGGGGAGGTGCGCGCGCACCTCCCCAAACCTCCCCAAACTTCGGCAGGTCTCGGACGGCGGTGGCTTGGGAGAGGTGCGGGCGATCCCGGAAGCACCAAAGCCTCGGCCGCGCACAAGTCCTCGGTAAGTTTTTTTTGTTGACTGGAGTATAAGCCGAAGTGGAATTTTTCAGCCCAAAAAGTGGGCTGAAAAATTCGGCTTATACTCAAGTATATACGGTATGTCCAGCTCAATTAAGGAAGGAAAGAAAAAATAATTTAATTTATATAATTTAGGTACTACCCAGTGAATCTAATGGCTAATAATATATCGACAATGAGATAAGGTATGAACAAGAAAAAAATAAAATAAATTAAGAACAAGAAAACGTACATAATCAGGATAATTATCTGGCCAATAATACACACACACACACACACAAATCTCATACAGAACTCCATCTCCTCTTTTCCAAGGCCTGAGAGAATAGCCAGTTCTTTAAGGCCTTCTGAATGCATCAAGATGGGAGTCACATGGATTTCAAGAGGAACCTCATTCCAGAGGTCAGGTGCTGTGAGAAAGAAGGTGCATGTCTTGACTCATGAAAGATAACTGATAGTAACTAACAGAACTCAATGTACCAACCCTGTCAGCTCATACCACTGAAGAGCCACAAGATACAGGGCTTTATAGATCATAACCAGCATTTGTTACACTGCTAGGGACAACTTGTTCAGGTCACTCTTTTCTTAATTGCTTTCTAGATATATGTCTATAGTGCTTGTGGTCCATGATCTCATTGATGGGAATATCAGGAAAGCACAAGATTGCTTATTTATTTTATTTATTTTTATTTAAAATATTTCTATAGCTGTCTATCTTAAAACACAATTCTCAATGGCTCACAATAATAAAAAACCAACATTCAACTTAAAACATCCCCCTTTAATCCCACCATCTGGGTTAAAAAAAAACAGGTCTTGAACCTGTAAGCCTAAAAGAGTGGTAGTGCAAACCTCTAAATGAGGTAAGAATTACCTAAAAAGGGAGGAAAAAAATGTAGTTTTCCTTCCTGACAACCACTTATTCTGTTCCTTTGTGTATGACCACTGAATCACTTGTGAGGCTAAATTCAAATATTATCTGTGTCCTCTCAGTGGTGCCATATCATAAACCAAATATTAACCCACAACTTGAATCAGATTGAGAATATTCTTGGTCCAACACTGAGATCCACTCAAAGTTTAGCTATTTCCATTATATGAGAGTCTACTGAAATCTCAGTACATGTGTTCTTGTTATGTACCTCATATTACAAACCCCACAAAGAATCTGATTTTCCAGTGAAAGCAATTTTCTTTGTTCAGCACGTAAATTGAAAAAAAAGAATACAAATTAACTGATAGGTATAATATTTATAAAACAAGGGGTGCTTCAAAACATTAATTATACACCATGCACAAACATGAGACTGCAATGATTTTACATATGTAATACCCCAGCAAAAATTATTCTTCCAAGTATTATAATCTTAAATAGCATTTACTGTATTGCAAAACACAGCAGGTGGCAAAATGATTCTGCACTGTGGACAAACACATATGTTTGTTGAGCCAAATGTTTTGAATAGATAAACCTATTTTCTAAACCTAGGTTTAATGGAGTAGAAATGAATGGAAAGTCAACTAAATCACTGTGCATATGCTGGAAGGAAACATGCTGCGTCGAGTGAACTTGGTAATATCAAATGCTGTGCTTAAAACAACATAAAAGCAGAACATAAGTCTTGCCACAATGAATAGTTTTCCTCCACTTCCTTCCATTTACTGCTTTCAAGAATATGACAGTAGCAGACTGAACATCATAGAGGTGAAACACAAAGGGAAAAAGCAAAAGCTCAGTCTTTTTCAGCCTGAAATCGATGGACACAGAGAGAACATTAACCAAGAGGTTAATAAAAAGAGTTTGCCCTAGACAGAAACATAAAGAGGTCTGATATATCTTCCTTCCACAAAAAAAACTGTTCATAATGCCAATTTTCCGTGGCACTTGCAATATGTTTTCCCACCTCACTTTTTGCTTTGTCCCAATTTCAAGCTTGCATTTTATTTTCCCATTTCCTATGCACTATTCTCCTGTCCCTTTTCCTACCTTGGTGTTTACTGAGACCTTTCCTAGAACTGCAGGATTTGAAGAGATTCCCTCTTTTTTCATAGCAATGCCCACACTTCTTTCACAGGGACTATTCCTGTGAAGTTTACCTGGAATTTTAAAAAATGAATGCAGTCTTTTGCTCATCAACAAAGTATGTCTTTTTGTAGCCAGGAATAAGTTAATAAAACAGGAGGAAAGCTTGCTGCCTTTTTTTTTAAGAAAGCTCCTTGGGGTTATAAACGAACAATGTTGTTTTTTCTTCCCAGCGTGCAAGGATTTAATTAAGTGATAACAGTCACCTTGGGGTGGCTGCAGAAGGCAATAATATCTAGGTGAAGAAAAATGCTGAAGAGAGTTGAGTACAGTCAATTTATCTTCAGAGAAGGCAATAAATGAACAAAGGATAGGTATTTGGCTGATTGTTTTGGAATGTTTCCATTAATGATAAGTATCAAAATAAGAAAAGGACAAAGATTTGGTATTTTCAGTATCTGAAAAGTATTAAATACAGAAGGAAAGGAAGGGATAAATCAGCATGAGATCATGTCCTGGAGTTTAATTGCAATTTGTTTGGTAATTACTAAGACTTAACATGGAACAAGGGAATTTTAATATAGACCAAAAAAAAAAGGAAAACACTTTTAAAAAAATGTTTTAGAGAGCACATTATATGGAATACAGAGTAGATATCAATCTGCTGTGGAGGAGGGTAGGAAACAAGGAAAAAAACACACACCCCTATAACATGAATTCAAAACCGTGACCCTAAGAACTGGAAAGCTGTTTACAGAAATGGAAATGAAGTAAGCAATATGTTAAAATATTATGACAGGTGTGTGTTTTGTCATTTGGTAAATATTCGGGGGAAAAAGAGAAAAAAGAATGGAGGGACATGATAGAATCTCTGTAGAAAGAAGACCCTCTAAGCTTTGCCCATCCTTCACCTTTCCCAATGGAAATATAAAGGTTGTGCAAGACCATCAGTTCAAGTTGCTGCTTGGATTCCCTGAAACAACAATTGTGGGAAGTCATATGGTATCAGACAGAGAAACTGAGAGAGGGAAAGGGGAGGGGAGGGGAGGAAAGGCAAACGTTGCTTAATGACGTCATCTAGTCCCCAAAAGTCAATTTGCCTCTTTCCTGAGAGGCTGTTGTGTGGATGACCCAGGAGGTGAAGTTGAGATGATGACTGGCAAAAATACGTTTTCATAGTGGCACACAACTTATGGAATGCACTGTCTTATTTTGCACTAGCTTTTAATTTTATCTGCTTTTTAGTTCTCTTTTAACCTGCAAGGTAAATATCATTGACTATATAGATACTGCACTATTAAAAATTGCCTTGGATTTAGGTTTTATGTCACTACGTATTTTATTGGTTTTTTTAAAATGCATGTTTTATTGATTTTTTAGCTTTACATCCAGGTATTTATGAAGCAATATGGTGGTTGGGTAGTTAAAAGTAAACAATAATAAATAACAAAGTCATTTGTAGATAAGTCAAGTTACATCAACAAGAATTCCCTTTCCAATTCTCTTAGTTATGATAGCATAGTCAAATTAATCAAATTAATACATTTCTAATTATAACACAATCAATGAGAACAATTTTCAATATATTTT
This sequence comes from Vipera berus, assembly GCF_964194415.1. Lineage (NCBI taxonomy): Eukaryota > Metazoa > Chordata > Lepidosauria > Squamata > Viperidae > Vipera > Vipera berus. The sequence goes on from NC_138202.1 coordinate 57,016,124, forward strand.
CACATATACATATCCAAGTCCTGTATTTACATTTTACCTAATTGGAATAAAATATTCCAAACTAGCCTATAATATATAAAAGAAAACTTAATTTTTGGGTAGCCCACATTTCCCCCATTTCATTATATAGTAATTATCCTGACTAAAATACATATATTGTTCATTTCAGTGCATTCTTATGTTATACAAATTTATTCTATTTAACATCTTAATAGTTCACCAGTTATTGAGAAGATACCTTTTGTTGTATCCTTCCAAATTCTGTAATATAAGTCAATTCTAATAGCTAACTTTCCTTTCCCTTAAAAGTCTAAAAGTTAAGTATAAAATCAATGTGTATCTTTTAAAGATTCCCCTTAGCCCATTAAGAAATTTTTTTAGCTGTCATTACAACAAATATATTCTATTTATCATCTTAGTAGTTCATCCATTTTTAAAATAATATCTTTTATTATATCATTGCAAATTCTATAATTCAGTTATGTTCTGATAGCTAATCTATTTCATTATATAGTAATTATCATATCTGAAATACATACATATTCTTTTTGTCATCCTTAGAATTCATCCATAGTTAACAAAGTATGCTTTATTATTTGTAGCTAATTTTCATTCCCTTAAGAATCTAGATCCTAAATATACTCAGTTTATATCTTTTAACAGTTCTCATTGGCCTGTTCAGAGAAAAGTTTAAGCTTTATCATTGCAAGTTCCAACACTTACAACAGAAAAAGAAGAAAAAACCATTTTTTTTTAAAAAAAATCTAATTCTAGCTTTCTTCTTGTGCCAGGCAGGCTTCCATATCATCGCCTTTAGCTTCAGAAATGTGTCTCCCTTTCTTCCTATGCACGTTGTTTGAAAAACACAAGGTATCATTTTATTCATAGGATAAAAGTTCCAGTCCATGAAAATTAATATATTTGCCTTTGACACTAGTCACTGATACTAGTGGACAACTGACTGAACCATTCCTTCTCCTACTTGCATTGCTCTTTTGTAAAGTTATCCTCAACTGTATAACTACTAATTTATTAAATTCCTATGTGCCATTCAACTCCGAGCTACTCTACACTACAACTCTTATATATCTTGATGTCATTATATATTTTGACATCACATCCTGGTGCTGCAGGCAGGATAATAATATTCCTGTGTTATTTGGGTTTAATTTCTTCACTACAACAGAAAAAGCAAACAATTTGACTTTTTATTAATGTTGTGTCAGTAGAGTGTAATGAAGTGTCTTTGAACCTAAAGAAAGACATTCTTTGTTGCTGAAAATGAACTATTAAGTCCATCAACTAAATAATAAATATTTTATTTGATAACCAACATTAGGCTTCCATGATAGTCAATGCATCAATTCTTAATTTTTAAGTTATTATTAGCGTGAACAAAAATGTTTGAGAAATCTTATGTAATTTATTCACTGCTGAACTTTACTTACAAATCTCAGGTTCATTTCTATTAAAGTTTTTCACAATATTGCATAATGAAAACATGAAAGTGAAATAATTATGAATAACTTAGAGAAATATATTTAAGAATGAGCATATTGTTTCTTTTTTTATTTCTATTGCAAAAGGCTCATGGTATCTGGCCAACCTTGCCTTAATTTGAAAATGGAATCCAAGGGCTAACAATTAGACTGATCAATTCCCCTCCCCCAAAAACATTTTAGAAAATTAAAAATGATAAACTATTATATACTTTCACTAAAAAGAAAAGTGTTTCATCTTGTATAGCATTAAAACATGACAAAAGAAAAAGGACATAATACAGCATTTTCCCCATTTTAGGCTACAACAACTCTATGAACTAGGACATGTTGATTACAACAAAAACAGTATTTTTGGGTGACTGGAACTCTGTTTCTTCTCAGATAATGCACAATACTCTGAAATATATGCAAAACGTAGTCTTTTGAAATCTGGTGAGATTTTAAAAGAAAGTTTAAAATAAAAAATAATGTGGTGGTGGAGACATAGACAGTAATTTCCACAATCTAACTTTATTTCTGGGGCTCCACGCAGTTGGTTTAACCTAGAGGAGGCACTGTGAATATACTTTTTCCTAAAAATAAAGCATTCTTGTGAAAACTTCTATGAGAAGAGAGTGAAGTGACTAACCCAGTTTATTTGGATCCCATCCAAGCCTTAGCAGTCTGCAGTAATACCATACCAAACTAATTTAATAATAGAAGGCATACAGGCAGACTAGAAAGGAGGGAGAGAACAGGAAAACACAAATTGGAAATTGGTTTGAGGCTCACAACTGTCCCATCAAATAAACTGTTCTGCTCCCAGTTCAGCAGAGTGAAATAGAGTCCTGTAGTAGTTCATCCTTTTAATGTGATGAGACTTTGCCTGCAGCAAGTATCAAGGAGACTGGTATCACATCTAAGAATGGGCACCACGGCAGAGAAAAGTGATATTTAGGATGCTGCTAGATTGTACTCTTCTGGGAATTAAAAAGGAAATAGATAAGATTCAGTTCATTTTTCCGTCATGTTTGGAGAATCCCATAGGTTTTCAAGAACATATTGGTTCACAATAAGGAAAGGAATGAGACAATGATGCATATTGTCCCGATACCTGTTTAGCTTACATAAATTTGTTTAACTTAAACAAATACATTGTAAGAATGGCAAGTTTTAAGATATGACAGACAGAATTAAAAACCGACAAACAGGAGGAGATGCAAAGAGGACACTATTTTATTTGCAAACATTTTTGAAAAAAGTTCCATGGCTTATCCACAAAGCCCCATGGACAATTCAGACTGGATGGGCCACACCAAGAAGAAACATAGATGATGGAAATCTCAAAAGAAAGCAAGACAATTCTGATTTCTAAGTATCTCCTCCCCCAACTGCACACACAGGCAGATTTCTGGAACTGTGTATTACTTCTGGCCATATGTCTAATAGGGAAGATTATCTTTAATAGAAGATATCAAGCTAATTTAGAACAAACCAATTTTAGTATAAATTTAACATAACAGAACCACAGGAATTGGGCAAGTAAGTGAAAACTACAAATCACTAAGCTGAGTTTTACAGAAATGTGCAAGAATTAGGTAGGAAAAACAAGGGAGATCAGTCTGATGGGAGGTGGAATGGGGCTATGTTGTGACTGATAAGATTGCTCAGTGTGAATAGTGACTTCATGGAAGCCCACTTATTTTCCACCCTATTCACTCTGAATCTATAAAGATCCCCAGATCGCAAACCTGCTGTTTCACGAGTAGTGCCTACCCATTAAGTGACAACACTGGCATTGACAGAGAACTCTGATGTAGAAAAAATAACTATATTTTTCTTGGTTTACAGCCTCAATCGGTTTTGTCCCATCCAGATTTTACGGCCTCTAAGCACCAAGACAGTCATCAATGATAGATCCCCTCATGTGGTGTTGCAAAGTTGGGTACAGGTAGTCCTTGACTTACAACTATTCATTTAGTGACCATTTGCGATTACATCAACACTGAAAAAAGTGACCTGTGACTGATTTTCTCCCCTGCATCCCTATGGTCACATGATCAAAATTCAGACACTTGGCAACTGGCCTGTTGCAGCATTCTGGGGTCATGTGATTGCCATTTGAGGCCTTCCTAGCTGGCTTCTGACAAGCAAAGCCAATGGGAGAAGCCAAATTCACTTAATGGCTTCATGATTCACTTAAAAACTGCAGTGATTTGCTTAACAACTGTGGAAAAAAGGTTACAAAAATGAGGCAAAATTGTCTGCACCTGTATTATACCAGATCCCAAATCATGAGAAACCTCACCCAGCAGCTTCATATACATTTTAAATAAGCAGGAAGACAGGACCAACCCCTTTGGCAACCCACGTAACAAAGACCATCAGACATCTTTCATTCTGCCAAGTGATTGAAGCTACCCTCTGAGGAAAAAGTGGGGACCATTGCAAAATAGTGGCTGGTAACTTTAAACCAGTCACTCTTTCTCAGCCCAACTTATCTCAAAGACCACTAAGGGGAACAATGGGCATAGTGGGAAGAGGAGGCGCTATGTAAATCATCTTCAATTCTTGAAGGAAAGCTGATATAAATCTAACAAATATATAAATAAATGAGTCCAAGATCTCCTCTCTCAATCCAAATCTGGGAGGTCAACAGAAAATGAAGTTACTTTCGTCTCTTATCCATATTTATTTCCTACATTTAATAATAAGAATAACAACAAATAATTATAATAATTTCATCTTTAAAATCCATCTTTAGCAAAAGGCAATTTGATGCATTTAACAAAAAATAAAACACATTTCCATAAAACATAGCAATAAAATGGGAGTATAACCATTTAAAATAGGTTTCTGTGAATATTTAAGGTACAAGTTTTAAAGTTGAATGGCTCATAATAAAACAAATAATAAAAATGCCAGAAAAGTTGGGGGTTTCTGAGGTGAAGTAGACCTTTCTCACAAAATGATGTAGGCTTTCTATCCTACAGAAAGGCATCCAGTTTTCAAAACATGTACCAGCAAATTTCATGCAGCTTTCTTTTCATCTGCCTGCAGTGGTGCATCAGAGGCTTGATTGTTCTGTTGCCCTGGACATGTTCTCCATTCTACCACCAGCCTTTTAAAGTCTGGAGATCACAGTGATTTTTGCCTATCAGTATTCAACTGTTTATACCTTGATCTAATGCAAAGGATTCTGTAACTTCAAACAGCAAATTGGCATCACATATTCTTCCTTTTTTCCCCTCTTAACCATACAGGCAAATCCTTGAAAATGCTGTACAAGGGAGGCTCTGTTTTAAGATGGGGGCCATTTTTTCATACACAGACCTATACATGTGTGGTTGCTTTGGTAACTTTATTCAGCTGTATGTGTAGAGCAAATCTCAGAACTGATCTTGTAAAATCCATCTGGACTGAATCCAGTTGAAATAGTAGCAGTTAGATCTCACTGTCAGTTAAATATCATTAAAACCAAGTGGAATTAAAGATCTTGAGAAGGACTGTCTCCCTTTGAACTAGGAATATCAGAAATCAGCCTGATAGATCCATATATAATCAATCCTTTCCATTGCCAGAGGTGGCAGAACTAAATAGAGCAGCTTTACAGCCACATATAAATTATGCATTATGTAAATAATAAAACTAAACATTAAATCTCACCTTAGCCATGAAAGCCAATTTGGTGACTTTGGGCCAGTCACTCTCTCTGAGTCCAACCTATCTCGCACGGCTGTTGTTATGGGGGAATTCAGAAGAGGAAGTTGTATTGGATACAAAGGCAATTCAGAAATAAACCTCCATTTGGTTATCAATGACAGGCACTCGCAGATACAGAAATTTTATTATACACATTAGAAAACTACAACATTACATTACTTTTTGACATAATTGCCATTCAAATTGAGGCACTTGTCATAACTTCTTACAAGGTCTGAAATTCTTTAGTAGTAGTCACTTGGCACTAAATCTGGGCTATGGGGGTGTGTGATCAAAAACATCCCAATGGAACTGCTTCAAAAGTTCTTGGATGGGTCTAACAGTGTTCGGGCGAGCATTATCGTGAACCAACACCACACTGGAAGTCAGCATGCCCTGATGTTTGTTATGGATGACTCATCTGAATTTTCATAATGTTTCACAGTAGACTTCTGAATTGATGGTTGAACCACGCTCCATGAACTTCACTAGCAGTACTCCTTTGGCATCTTCACATTTGACAGGATTTTCTATGGCACCACTTCAGGTATAAGGTTGGTTCACAATAATGCTCTCTCACACACTGCTAGGCACACCGAAGAACTTTTGAAGCAGTTCTGTTGGGATGTTTTTGATCACCCCCCCCCTTATAGCCCAGATTTGATGCCGAGCAACTACTACTAAGGAATTTCAAACCTTGTAAGATGTTATGACAAGTTCCTCAATTTGAATGGTGATTATTTTGAAAAGTAAGGTAGTATTGTAGTTTTCTAATGTGTATAACAAAGGTTCTGTATCTGCGACTGTCTGTCATTGATAACCAAACAGAGGTTTATTTATGAATTGTCCTTGTATGTTCCCCACTTTGAGTTATTTGTAAAAATAATAAAGGCAGTATACAAATAAATAAATAATAATAAATTATAAATCATGCTTTATACACAATAGCTAGGTTTACACGGTATATTAAGTCATGGTTTATTTTAACTATGGCATGTTGAATGAAATTCAATTGCTGGGTTTACATGGCATAATGGTTGGCTTCCCATATTATAGTTAAGCCCAAACCAAATACATTTAAAGTATTTTAGAAATGTAATAATCAATTCATGTCAATAGGCTTAATGTGTTGAAGAACAAAAATGTATATCGCTGAAAAAAAACTGAAGAAGGTACTCTAATATTCTGAAGTAAGGGATGATATGACCTAAGAAACAACGATAATAAAATTAATTAATGAAAGCATTTGTATCAAATTTAAAACTTAATATTTAATCAGCAAAAAGAAAATGAAATCGCAATGAGAAGTACTGAGATTCTCTGAAAGATGGAGAACTAAACTTTAGAAAAAGTTATTAACCCTTGCTACTTTTCACTTTACTTAATCACATTTGACATTTCTAGGGTTAAATGGCAAATAGACAAAAGAACTGAGAAAGGAAATTCCCCTGCTTCTTAGTAATGGAAAGCGGAGGGTACACCTTCTGTGGTTGTCTGTAAGATGCTTTCACATCCATGTGTCAAGGGTTTTTCAAACTGACAATTTGCAAATTTGAAATATAAAAATGCCCAGAGTGATGTTTTAGTGGCTTAGGGAAACTCTTGAATGAGGAAAAAAAAATCTAAAGTGAAACGTCTCTAGAAATCACACAGGGCCTGACCACGATACTCTAATTATGCTAATTGCTTCAATGCCCTTGCTTTATTTATGCTGAGCAGCTAAGATAAATAAAGGAAAATTGCTTTGGATCTAACTATATTCATATCAGAATGCAAACTAGCCTGTGTTTGTTATGTGATTGCTGATCTGTTTACACTAAATTCTGCAGGTAATTGCAGTTTTGATTGCACATTTATTTCTAGCTACACAGGTCCCAGGACTAGGTCTGTCTGTTTTTATAATTAAACCATTTTGCAATATCTAAACTCACTAAAGAGCAAAATGATGCTTTGAGAATTTACATATTATGTATTAAAGATAATACTTCAGTAGCTGCTAGTACGAAGGAAAAATGTTGTGATTAAAAGTGGACTGCTCTGGATTTGAAGAAATTCAAGATCTGTTCCAAGACCGGTTCACGGAGTGAGACAGGTGTCCTCAGCATCCCCCTATTTGCTACTTAAATATTGCTACTGTATATTTGAACTTAAAACTAAAGTAAAACAAATTAACAGAGTAAATGGTACCTTTGGAGATAAGCACTTTAAACAATTTTGCACCTGTGCAAAACTGTAAGTCTTTCCCAGGAGAAGCAACAGAAAGGGAAAGTATTTAGTTTTGCCTTCTACTAGAGGGCAAGCAGGTACTGTAATTTACCAATATTTGGTTAGTTGATTGAAATTTGTGAAATTTGTCTTCCCCCTTATTACCACTTTCCCCCTTGAAGGGTGCAAGAATTCAACCCCAAAGAAAAAGGTATTGAAAATATTCTGATAGCATTGTTACCTAAGAACATGAGAGGATCTATGAACATTTCATGTCATTGCGATCACAAACTGAGGCTGTTCACTGTTGCTAAATGTTGTTAGCAGCAGCAGCAGCAACAATGATTTCCACAAATCAATGGTTTGGCATTTTTGGGTTATTTCTTACAATATAAAAAGAAGTCTTTGTGGAATATGAGGAACTTGGCAAGCACTGAGAAATTGTTTGAGAAATGCTAAATGTTTAAACTTTTGTCTCTAAGATTCTTTACTCCACATTTTAACATTGTCTTAGTTCTGTTCCTACCCATTGCTTTGTAATAGTTCTGCAGAATTTTAATAAAATATATCACTGTGCTGTATGTGATTATTTCTGATTAATTATGTTCCATCAAGTTGGTGTTGACTCTTAGTGACCATAAAACATTCTCCATGACAATCTGGCCCAAGCTTACCGTAATTCTTCATCTTTTCAGAGTTAGGCTCTGAAGTGAATGTGGAGAAGAAGACAGATCTCCAGATCAAACCACAATAAAGTAAGCAAACCTAATGTAAAATATTGTGATCTTTATGTATTTCTATTAAAAAGTTGCATTAATGAATTTGAAGGTAAATGCATTGGCGATCTTCACTTAAGACAATTGTTTCAAATAAATGTTTTCAAGATGCTATTTATTTATTTTTATTTTTTTTTTATTGAAAAGTTTTAAAATACAGTTTTCCCCTTAAGAAACCCCCCTTCCCCCTCCCTGCTCCCCCCCTACCTCCCCCCAACCTCCCTCCCTCCCCCCCTCCCTCCACCCTCCCCCTCCCCCCCGACTTCCCAGAGCTAAATACAAGGTATATATATAAAAAGCAATCATAAACAATCATATACTAACAACTATAAATTCTAAAATCCATCACTCTCTAGCTTATATAGAATAAGACACACCTTAACAATATTAAATATATATAAAAAACTAGAATAAAAAAAAGAAAAAAAAACCGAAAGAAGACTTATTCAAATGCTACATAAAACTTCTTAACCCTATACTTGTTCTGGATAAACTCAATCCATTTTCTCCATTCCATAATATAGCGTTCTTGCGAATGATCTTTCAGATAAGCCGAAATCTTCGCCATCTCTGCCAGGTCGGAAACCTTTAAAGTCCACTCTTCTATGGTCGGCAGTTCCTCTTTCTTCCAATATTGACCTATCAAAAGTCTTGCCGCCGTAATTAAGTTCAACATCAGCTTAGTGTCCACAACTGTAGCGTCTGCAGTTATTCCCAACAAAAAAAGTTGCGGACAAAACTTTATCTTCTGTTTAAAAATCTTCTGCATATTCCACCAGACTTTTATCCAAAAAGCCTTAACCTTTTTACAAGTCCACCATATGTGGAAATACGTTGCATCTTCATCACCACACCTCCAACACTTAGGCTGATAATTCGGATACATACTTGCAAGCTTTTTAGGATCTAGATGCCATCTATAAAACATTTTGTAAAAGTTCTCTCTTAAATTTTGAGCTTGTGTAAATTTTACGTTCCTCACCCAAATCTTTTCCCACATGTCCATTGTAATAACTTCCTGGATATTTTGGGCCCATTTTATCATACAGTCCTTAACAAGCTCTGTTTCCGAGTCAATCTCTATCAATGCAAGGTATATCCGTTTAATATGTGCTAACCCCTGATTTCTAATCTGCTTTATCAAATTTCCATCAGTCATTGTAAATCCATTTTTCTGGTCTTCTTTCCACCTGGCCTGTAATTGAATATATTGAAACCAAGATTGAACAACCTTCTCTTCTCGCAAGAGGCTATATGATTTCAAACACCAAACATTCCTTTCCAGACTTAAAATTTCCTTGTACGTAGTCACATCATGTTTGAAACCAGCATGTATATTTTCTATTGCGTGTTTTGGAATTGCCCACAATGGTATCTTGCTGCTTAGCTTGTGTCTATACTTCTTCCAAACTCTCAGCAATGCCTGTCTTAAAATATGCATCCTAAACACTGTATCTACCTTCTTATCATACAACAAATATGCATGCCAGCCAAACAACAAATCATGGCCCTCAAGATTTAATAACCTCAATTGCGTCAAATTAATCCAATCACTTATTCCTACTAATGCAGCAGCTTCATAATATAATTTAAGATTAGGCAGTTTAAGGCCACCTCTCTCACGAGTATCCTGCATAATCTTAAGTTTAACTCGTGGCTTTTTCCCTGCCCACACAAATTTATTGATACCTCGCTGCCATTCCTCCAGATTAGAATCTTTCTTAAGAATCGGTATCATTTGAAACAAAAATAAAAATTTGGGCAGGACATTCATTTTCACTGCTGCAATCCGTCCCAACAAAGACAATTGCAATTTTTGCCAACTCTCCAATTCCTTTTGAATTTTCCCCCATAGTTTTTCATAATTATTTTTATATAGCTTTGTATTAGAGGGCGACAAAATCACCCCCAGATATTTAACCCTTTTAACAATCTCAAATCCAGTTAATCCTTCTAAGAGAGCCTTCTGTGAAACTGTCATATTTCTAGCCAAAATTTTAGTTTTCTGTATATTTACTTTAAATCCAGAAACCTTCCCATATTGTGTTATTATCTCCATCAGGTCCACAACAGAGTTCTCCGGCTGGGTCACTGTAACAACCAGATCATCTGCAAATGCTCTCAATCTATAGTCCTGATCCCCAACTTGTATCCCTTTAATTTTTTCCGAGTTCCGAATCTTAGCCAATAGTATCTCTAATGTTAACACAAATAACAAGGGCGATAACGGACACCCTTGCCTTGTGCCCTTCTCAATATTACATGCTGCTGTCAGGCTATTGTTAACTATGATTCGGGCAGTTTGTTTTTGATATAATGCCCTAATCGGCTGTAAAAATTTTTCCCCAAAATCCATTTTATCTAAAACTTTCAACAAAAATTGCCAATTCAATTGATCAAAAGCCTTTTCAGCATCTAAAAAAATTAGCGCTGCAGAGATCTGGTTGTGCCTTTCCAAAAACTCTAACACATCAACTATATGTCTCACATTATTTTTCATTTGCCTACCACTAATAAACCCCGTTTGATCCCCATGAATCACCTGTTGCAGAACCCTCATCAGTCTATTAGCCAAAACCTTAGCAAATATCTTATAATCTGTATTTAAAAGCGATATCGGTCTGTAATTTTTAACTAAAGTAGCATCCTGGTCTATTTATTTTTATTTTATTTATTTTAATTCCATTTATATCCCGCCCTTCTCCGAAGACTCAGGGCGGCTTACAAGCTTAGCAGTAGCCTTCATTCTATGTATATGCCTGCTTATTAGGGCTTTCACACACACCCCAAGCGGCATTATTACAAAGTCAGCTTAATTGCCCCCAACAATCTGGGTCCCCATTTTACCTACCTCGGAAGGATGGAAGGCTGAGTCAACCTTGAGCCTGGTGGGATGCGAACCTGCACTAATTGCAGGCAGCTGGTGTTACTTAAGGAGGCATTAGCCCACTGCTCCACCAAGGTATGTAAATTATGACCACTTAACAAATAATTCTTGCAAGATAAAGATCAATGTTTAGGCATGTGTAACTTTGAGTTAATATGTGAATTTGCCCTTTTCCTTTTCTAGCCCTATTCTTTTAAATTCTGTACTTGACAGCAGGAAGTATCTTATTATTGATCTTTGGAAGCCTTTCTCAGAGCCTTTTTCATGCACAGAAAGGAAAACATACTTTATTTAATAAAAATGCCCTAATCTCTCAACATCATACCACACACACACATACATACAATTTCTTCATAAATGTGTATATTCAGTCATCAATTTCGGGCAAATATGAAATGATTTGTGAACATACAGGGTAAGTGCTTCAATGTTTGCATTTACAGTTGTCTCTACCTGCAGAAACATAAGATGAAAAAACAGTTTCTAGTTCAGTGTAGCGGTTGGGACCTCAAGTGAGGTTGGTCTTCAGCTGGGGCACAACCAGATTCATGTTTACTTTCTGACATGGCAACACTTTGAATGACTTAAGGTAGCCACTTTCTTTCAGCTCAATCAACTTCACAGAGCTGGTGTTAAATAAAATGAGATGCCTATGTAAGTCACTTTGATCTCCTGAAGATAACAGCTGGATATAAATGAAAGGAAAATAAAATAAATAAAATCCTTTACTGAACATTTTAGGCAGAGAGCAATTTCCCTGGAATTTTATATTAAGATTCTATTATGTATCACACAATACCATATCAAGTGGTTTGCTTAAATATAGTTCAGTAACTAAATTGCAATTAGCTGGGTTCATACAACAGTTCATGCAATACTTAAACCAGATTTCAGATCATAATATACAAATAAGCTCAAAATGAAAAGATAATCTAGGATTTCCCCATTTGTCACTTGAAACTGAACCAAGATTCTTTGCCATCCCTTCCCACAGTTGAAGTAGAAGAGTTGCACTTCACACTAATTAGTAGTGCAGTTATGGTTTGTTAACAAAGTTTTTTCAGTATTTCTAAAAAATTCTCCTGTGAAAGACTTCCTTCCATTTAACAGAACTATAAACAAAATATGAGCTGCTTTTGTTATGTAAGATAATATATTTTTTTCCATTGCTGAAACTGAGCATCAACTATACAGTGTTTATAATCTTGCAGGGGCACAGATTCTTTACATCAAACATTTTTATTTTCAATAAATTTTGAGAAATGAATATCTGACACAGGATGCATTAAACACGATGGCCGGACAGAGCTCTGATGTCCACATACTAGGAGATAAACAATAGGAAGGCTGTTGACTTCATGCTGTGTGTGATGATTTCTTAGGAGGTCTAGTGAGCTATTATTGGGAAAAGAATGTTGAGACTTGTTTATATGCAGAAGAGATACATGCAGTGTTTTTTTTTTGTAAAAGAAAAAGGTGCCGGAACTCACACATGTCATACAACCCGCCTTGCCTACCCTACAAGGTTCCATCCAAAAAAGGTGCCGGAACTCCATTCTGAGCGTTCTATGAGAAAAAAAGCCCTGGATACATGGGTGTGTGCTTTAATTTTAGCATCTCTAGCTGAGGAATAAACTCAACAACAAAATATTTCAGTTACAATTGGTGTAGGAAAACCTATGGCTTCCTAGATACTAGGTTACAATTTGCTCAAGTCCATTTGGCAAGTTAATAGTCAGAGCTGGTGGTAACTTCAATCCCCCAATATCTAGACAACCATAGGACTTTGCACCTGGAGATTATAAAGTGACATTCATTTTAACCATTCGGGTCCTTAATTGTTTTTTTAATAAACTATATTAAAAGTTTTACAAAAACCAGAACCAATGCAAGCTAATGAGTGAAACAAATGAACAAATAAAAAAGATAAAAAGAGAACAAAAAGAATAGAAAAAAGAAGCTTCCAATTTCTTCTGCAGCAAATATAAGTAAGTTTATAAAATTTATTCTTACATTATGATTCCAAAAAGAGTACATTTTTCTATTATCCAGTTTTTGAATAATCAAAACCACAAATCATGAATGTATTTTTTCTGTTTCATACATAAAAGTCGGTTTTCCAATCAACTTCATGTCTTTTAATTATTTTGATTACATTTTCATTAAGAACATTTTAAGTTAAAAATAGTCAGGGGTTATATTAAGCTATTCTTGATGTTAAATTTAAGCAATATTTAAATCCACATTTTCTACTTTTCTAATCTTGCTGCTATTATCTTGTACACCAAACCTCTAGAGAACTCAGTCTGCTGATTCTTCATGACTAACAAGCTGTTTAATTCACCAAAGACATTTCTCCTCACTTCAACAATTTAACTTGAAGAAGATGTAAAGAATTGCATAAAGTGAAAGCTAGGACTACATGTAATATTATAAAGGAAAAACAATTTCTTGAATGTAATCTTAGTATCCTAAAGATGCAGCCTTATGCATATCTACCTGAGAATTAGATCAGTTGGTTGGACAGTGGTAAACATGCAGAAAATTATGCAATGCATATTCACTATGAAATAAGTCTGACTAAACTGAAAGTAAAACTATGTATACTGTGATTAAGTCAGATGAATATAAATCTGTTTTTGAGACATACTGTAAAATACAAACTCTGGAAATAGAGCTAATAATTAATTATTTTTTAAAAAGAGAGGCAGGATTTTTAAATTATTCATATTCTAAAATAACAAAAAATCTGTTTATATGTATAGAAATAATTCATAAGTAGCAAAGCTGTTGTAATGGTTAATTGAAGTTAGGACTAGCTAAGCTTGGTAGAAAATGTTCATTTTTTTAAATAATTCTCATTTTTTTCCAAGTACAAATTTATTCCACCCTGTTTCTGCAAAACTTTGAGGCTGTTTTAAATGTATGTGAAAATTTCTATGTATTTTTATTTGCGTGAAAAAGCAGGCATTTTTAAAACGTTTTCTCTCAACATTACCGTAAGGGGCACAAGTGTCTATCTTTTTGACAGACAATGTTTATTTATTTATTTATTTATTTATTTTAATCCCATTTATATCCCACCCTTCTCCGAAGACTCAGGGCGGCTTACACTCTAAGCACAAATCAATGTGCTTAGCAATAGCCTTCATTCTATGTATATGCCTGCTTATTAGGGCTTTCCCCCCCCCAAGTGGCATTATTACAAAGTCAGCTTATTGCCCCCAACAATCTGGGTCCTTATTATATTATTATATCCTGTGATATAATATTTAAGGTGTTGGACTGTAAGTCCCAAGTTCTAGTCCAGGCTTTGCCACAGAAGCTCACAAAATAACTTTCATACATGGCACTTTGTACAAAATGACTAATGTTCTACCAATTCCTTTGTATGGCTCTGTAAGTGAACCTCTGAGTCCCCTTTATTGAAGAGGGCTTGGGTCATCCTAAACAAGGGTGCTGGAAGACTATCACTAATAATAGATAAAGGCAAAAATGCAAGGTAAATTCTTAATAGTAGTTCTAACTCATGTTTGGTTGGCTCCATTCTTCCTTGACTTCCTATGGCATTCTAGATATATCTTAACCAGTTTCATCTGTCTCAGCTCAAATGATGGGTTTGATGGGCAGAGAAAGGTTAAACATCAGGTCCATCAGATGTTGGGAGTAGGCTGATTAAATATATATATCCAGATAGACAGACAGGTAATCACATACAGTATGAGTGTTTAGTTATACTGTATGTGTGTATATATAGGCACAGAGAGAAAGAGAGATCTGTGGATTGTACAGTATCCAGCATCTTCTCCTAATACTGTGATTCATGATGGCGTGTGGGACTAATGTGATAAGTGATAGTATTGTATTCCTAGGAGGCCTGGTGGTGCAGTGGTTAGAATGCAGTATTGCAGGCTAACTCTGCCCACAGTCTGGAATTCGATTCTGACAGGGCCCAAGGTTGACTCAGGCTTCCATCCTTCTGAGGTTGGTAAAATGAGGACCCAGATCATTGGGGGCAATATGCTGACATTGTAAACCTCCCAGAGAGTGCTGTATAAAGTGCTATGGGGTGATATATAAGTCGAAGTGCTATTGCTATTCCTTGCTACATTGGATAAAATACCAGTAGTAGTAGATATTTTAGCCAATCTTTTCTACTTCCTTGATTCCCTGACTAAAGAACAGAATAAAGCAGTATTCCCACTGAAACTAGCTGGGCAAGTTTACTAAATAAAGAGATCCTCTGGCAGTATTGAAGATTATAGTGTGAAAGAAACAGATACATTATTTAAGGCAAAGGATGATGTAGATCAATTGCTCATCATACCCCTTGATAAAGGGGAAAGTAGAGTTAAAGGGCTTTCCCGGCCCATGAATGATTTGTGCATCTAATATTCCCTGTGCCTATTAAAGCAAATATTTGCTTTGAGAATATTTGCTTTGAAAATATTACTTGCTACAAATTTCTGCATTTGGGGAATTTTCTGAGAACTGGCAATTTTAATAAATCTAGCTCTCTAGTAATCCACGGGAGTAAATTAATTTGGACTGGAATATACCGGTAGTATTTGGGAACAGATTCTCAGAAGTGAGTCTTAGTCCTGCCATGCATAATGCCTCAATATGCTGTTTATCAAATGATTTTGACAGTTCAGCGAAGACAGCCTCAGCTAGACGAGATACCACCAGTAATGCAGTAACTCTTCTTTCTTTCCAAATAGTTTGGTTTGATGATTCATTTTTTCTGCTTACCTTTATCACATATATTAGAGTTAGTTAGCAAATGGGAAATGGTATTAAAGAATTGAATATTCAGCAGAGGACATGCATTTACAAGGGATGTTTAAACATCCTAGCACATACTGTACTGTTTTAAAACTTTGCATAGGTGAAAGAGTTATATTTATATGGTTACCCTGTTTAGTGCATTACATCAAACTCCACATTGTGTATATATACCACTTTAAAAACTACATATTTCATGCTAGGATACAAAAGTAACTGGAACCTGATTCAAATCAAGTTAATACCATAGCTCTTAAATTCTACTGTCATCTGAACAAAATCTTCTACTTGGTGTCACACCAGTTTCAGCTGAAATCCTTACTTAAACAATTACATGCTATGAATTTATGGATTTGATTCTAAGACACTGTCAAACAGAGTCCCTGAATTACATAAAATAGCATTTAGGTTTTATGTATACACATATGTGTATCATGATTGCTTTAAATCCCATACTAATAGGCTTTCCTTTTAAAGATAAATGGAGTATGAACTCCTTTTCTTTGTAGCCAAAAATGCAACAGAGGGTTTCAAAAAGCCTTTTTGTATATATTAATCAAATGGATAAAGGTAGACTAGACAGGCTACTCCAACAAATGTTAACTTAGAGAAAAATAATGTTGGCAGCAAGTCAAGAGCCAAATGTTTCTATTTTGATTTATTTAGTATTTCAGGGATGTTTTTTTCTATGGGGAGTAATATGAAAGGCATTGAAAATTCAGAAGGCACATCTTTTGTGTACTATAAAATGTGCTGCTAACCTACAATACTCTCACAGAAATACAGTTCAATAAGGAACTCAGTTGGGAAGGGGCCTCCATAGAACAACATGAAAAAAATGGTCAATAGTTTACTCTTACAAGAACATTTCCAGCTGTAAATAAATAAAACTTTGGGACATACAATGGAATCAACATAAATACTGATTCATGTTTATTTCTGCAACATTGTTAATGTTGCATTTTAGCACATCAGCCTCTCTCAGATGCCCCTTCTATCAAAATTTACTACCTGAAGAGTATTATAGCGCTCAGCCTTTGGGGCACAGATAAGTCTTCACCATTGTCACATATATTGCATGGATTCAGTCATATTATGCTGAATGAGAATATTGAACCGTAGAACTACAGTGATTCCTTCTGAATATCCTCAGATATTTATCGGGCTGTTAAAGGAGACATCAGTCTTTTGTCTAAATTGCCCTTGACACATCCTTGAAGACAGTATTGTAAAATTATTTGTCTTCTGAAGAACTCTCAGATCTCTTAGGGCTAATGTAGGTTAAGCACTCAACAAATATCTCAAGAATAACGAGGCACCTTAAAAACTAAAAAAAAAGCATATTTTATTGCCGGAAACAAATACAATACAATCAATGATACCACTCTCCATGGGGAAAAAAAACCCCCTCACCATGCTAAAACTTGAATAGTGTGAAGTGCAATAGTAAAAATAAATGGAAAGTGGTACAAAACATATATTGTTGGAATCTGAACAACTGTGTAAATAAACAAAAGAAATATTTAAAAAAATACTATTGTTTCACATTTCATTTATGTGTTATCTAGAAAGACTTCAAGATTTGCTTATGGTTCACATGGAATGAACAAAAATAATCTGCATTTATTTAAATGTGCATTTAATTTCTTACGTACCAAATTTCAAACACAAAAATCAACTGAGCTGTTTGATTCACAATCACAGAAATTCTCTCATTCAGCTAGTAAGGATAGAAACATGCAAATAGGTAACTCTTCTGAAACTTAATAACCTAAGAAAAAGAGAGTCCAGATTACATGTTATGATAAACTTTTAAAAAGCCTAACAATTATCTTTTTGCATCTCTTTTACTTAAAAAGCTATAGTTAATGAGCTTTATATTTTAAAGTTGCTACTACTTGATAGTTTTTCTCTGTTTTTAGTCATGTTGTTGTAGTTTGTGAAGTCGTGTCTGACCCATTGCGACCCCATGGACAACGTTCCTCCAGGCCTTTTTGTCCTCTACCATCTTCTGGAGTCCATTTAAGTTCACGCCTACTGCTTCAGTGACTCCATCCAGCTACCTCATTCTCTGTCGTCCCCTTCTACTGCCCTCAATCTTTCCCAGCATTAGGCTCTTCTTCCGTGAGTCCTTCCTTCTCATTAGGTGGCCAAAGTATTTGAGTTTCAACTTCAGGATCTGACCTTCTAAAGAGCAGTCAGGGTTGATCTCCTCTAGGACTGACCGATTTGATTGCCTTGCAGTCCAAGGGACTCGCAGGAGTCTTCTCCAGCGCCACAGTTAAAAGGCCTCAATTCTTTGGCGCTCAGCCTTTCTTATGGTCCAACTTACACTGCCATATATTGCAACTGGGAAGACCATAACCTTGATTATATGCACTTTGGTTGGCAGGGTGATGTCTCTGCTTTTTAGTGTGCTGTCTAGATTTGCCATATCTCCCCGGGAGCAAGCGTCTTTTAATTTCTTGGCTACAGTCCCCATCTGTGGTGATCTTGGAGCCCAGGAAAATAAAATCTGTCACTACCTCCATTTCTTCCCCATTTCTTTGCCAGGAATTGAGAGGGCTGGAAGCCATGATCTTGGTTTTCTTAATGTTAAGTTTCAAGCCAACTTTTGCATTCTCCTTCTTCACTCGCAACAAGAGGCTCTTTAGTTCCTCTTCACTTTCTGCCATTAGAGTGGTATCATCTGCATGTTTTTAGTCATAGAACATTCTAATTTGTTGCTGGAATCTGGCAACAAAAGTTATTCATGCCCTCCTCATTGATTCTTGGGGTTGAGGTTACCTCCTCAATATTCCTATTCTCTGTTTTTCATCTTTTAAAAAACGTTCTATTCCTATCTACAATATTAGAATATTGTGATGCTGAACAGGTCCAGCCTTGCTTAGCTTTTTTGAGACCATCCAAAATTATACCTGCAAATACCTCCAAAATAAAATGCCTGTAAAATGCCTGTCAAGAACAGGATTTATTGCTAACAGTAGTAAAAACAAGAATGTATAATGTATAATGAGTATGTAAAATTTATAATGATGAATATACATTAATAATTATTTTATTGCAACATTAATAACTATCATTGAGAAACTATTAACTAAATTATTGAAATTATTTTGTACTATTTTTACTCTGATACAGCCCTTTATCTATTCCACTCTATCAATTAATTTCACCTTAACTGTGTCTCCTTTTTGATAAGGACTTTCCCCCAACATGCCTCCCTTAGCCAAAATAAGATTTCTGCTCCAAATCAGAACCTCTGATATGGAAGCGCTTGAGGGAATTTACTCATTAAAACTATAGTTCAGTTCATTGGTTTACATTGTGAGGAAGCCAGTCTTGGCATTGCAAATTACTCTAATGCATATGTATCCAAGCATTCCTTCCTTCCTCCAATCTTTCAGGCTAGATCCTTGTCTGGATCAAATGTCCTGCATTTACTGTACAAATAAAGATGTTGCAAAACTGTTTCCCAACTATAGCCTTAAATACGTCTTCTTGAATCTGGTGCTGTTCACAAAATTCTGGAAAATGAAATTGCCTTTAGAAAAATGCAATCCTTTGGAGAGCTTTTCTGGACCTCTTAAATAAAAGAAAAAAGAAAAAGAAAATTGCAATCCTGCTATTTTAAAACTGTTAATCTAAACTAAACTAAAACAAGTTCACCTTAAATATCTCCTTTTTAACTGCATAGCATTGCTGCAGAATTTCTGTTAAGAATTTATTAAGTATTCAGAATCTTATGTTTCAAAATAGCCAAACAGCTATATCATGTCCCACAAGCAGGACATAAGTCCACTGCAAATAATGTTCAGACATACAGGTAGTCCTCGACTTATGACCACAAATGATCCCAAGATTTTTGTTATTAAGTGAGATATTTGTTAAGTGAGTTTTGCCCCATCTTTTGAATTTTCTTGTCACATTTGTTAAGTGAATCACTGCAGCTGTTAAATTATTAACATGGTTGTTAAGTGAATCTGGTTTCCCCATCGACTTTGCTTTTTCAGAAGGTCGCAAAAGGGGATCACATGGCCCTGGGACACTGTGACCATCATATATATGAGTCAGTTGCCAAGCATTTGAATTTTATTCACGTGACCGTAGGAATGTTGCCACAATCGTAAATGTGAAAAATGGTCATGTCACTTTTTTCAGTGCTGTTGTAACTTTGAATGGTCACTAAACGAGCTATTGTAAGTCGAGGACCACCTGTATAGCTTTCAAAACTGGGGCAATATATAGTCATCATGACAAGATGACATGTTAAATTTTATTTTCCATGGATACTAACACAACTCTAAAGCCACCTGAATTGGTTGCCACTATTATAACCTCTCCTAGAAATTCACAGTATAGAATTTGCTTTCTTCAAATCAGCTATGCACTGAATCAGGGTTGTCAAAGATCTATTTATTTCAACTATAAGAGCTATTTTCTGGTCAATTATTGTGACTCAGATGGCATCAATAAAGTTATCTTTTTTAAAAAAAAAATTCAAATGGATTTCTATTTCCAGATTTGGAAGATTTGGGTGGGGGAGGGAGAATCTGAACTTTGGGGAATGATGCCCTGAATTATGGGCTTTTGTTTTGGATTTCTATTCATATATAATCAGTATTTTCCTTCAGATTCCTAAAGTATGAAGTAATTCTATTGTAGTTCCAACCTATTAAAAAAGTGGTAAGGCTAGCCCAATTACCATGCAATCAGCTTATTACGAATAATCAGTAAATTTGCTTGCTAATTGGATGAACCAAGAGAAAAAATGTTAACTGTAGAACAAACCTGTTTCAAACCAGGCTTCTCGAGAGTGAACTAATATGTTATCTTATATCACCATGTTTGTGAAAGATGCTAAACTATTAAGAGGCTTTCTCTACACTGCCTCTATATACCTAAAGGTAGCATTCAATTCAGTCTCCAATACTGAAGCCTCCCACAGCCTATGGCAAAAACTGACAGCCTGACCCTTGTCTTTTCTGACTAATAATGATGTTGTAGAAGAACACTGAAATGCAAATTATATACATGAACAATGGAAAATTGACTGTGCCTATTCCAATTTTCAAGGGAGTCAAACAATTGAATCCTCTATTATTTCATTGCTATATTTTGTGATATCTTATTGGTTCTCATCAAAGATGAATATCACCTCCATTCCTAGCTCATAAACCCAATTACAATAAGATGCTACTGCTGCTAACCTATGATGGTGAATCTCTAGTTCAGCTTGTATTACTAGACAATGCAGGTCAAGGCAGGCTAATTCTCCAACTCCTATCTGTGTTGGGCTTGGATACAGCCTAGAGAGAGGTTGATTTTGATATACACAAAAACAGACCTAACCTGTACTAAAAGAAACTCTGATCTCTTTTTAACATCTCCTATAGATTTATTATATATATGTGCCCTCACATGTCACACTTGGATGCTATCCTCTGTAAATCAATAGTTTTCCCTATCAAGAACATTTGTGCATAAATTCATATACTGAAATTGAGATAGTTGCATGCATAATTCTAAAATGCCCTATTAAACATCATTGAAAGGCACAGTTAATTATTCCCAACACCCAAATTATCTGGATCAACCACGGTGCATTTCTTATTAAACAATCAAGACTGAGGAAAGTGGCCAAGTTCTGTGGTGTAGCAATGGCACCCAGAAAAAACAAATCATCAGAAACTTCTAGTCATTCTACTCAGGACTCGTCTCTTCAGTTTAGTTCTAAAAAGAATGAACAGAAGATGCTCTGAAACTTCCATCCTGAAGTCCAGAACTTAACAAAGCTTGTTCCAATCCTAAAATTTGCAAGGTAACTATACAACTGTGCAACTTTGCAATTGGGGAACGCTTTAATGAAAAAAAATATTTTATTTTTTCCCATCAACTTCTATTTCTAAAGAAGAAAGTGGAAGATATAAAGAAAAAAAGTGATGACATCAGACTCACACAATTCCAAATAATATTTAACCTAGATATAATAGTTACTTCTAAGCTCCCTGAATAAAATCTTGGATCACTGCAGAAATGAGAGAAAAATAGTATCACTGATGTGGTAAAACAAATTTGCATTCCAAGGAAAATGTCTGTATCTTTATTTTCATAACATACATTTTAGTATAGTAAGGGTTTTAGCTTTCAGTATGCTTCACAAATAATTCTCCGCTAATTCTCACCAAGAATAATGCAGTTTTCATTGTGGATTTCAGTTTGCTTTAACCTTTCTAGTTCAGTAATCTTAGAAATACCTACCCTAGAATTACCTGCTCTTTTCACTACAGTAAAAGGCCAGTTGTGTAAGTTCTTAGATTTACAGGCTGCAATTCAACACGTTCATTGTACTTTGATATTAGGTTTACCTGATGTCAAACTTCCTTTATATCCACTGAGGATAGTAATATTGTAGGAGAAAGCAAAAATCTTTAGGAATTCAAGAAATTAGTTACTGACACTCCATTTTTAACATGTGAATGAGAAAAAGAGGTGAGATTTAGGTTTAAAAGAACAAGTGTGTTTAGCAGATTTTTTTAATGACGATAACTGTTAGTTACAAACTAAAATACATCAGAATATATGCCCGCATATTAAATGGATAGGACTGCAAATTGGTTTCAAAACTGAGTTTATAGTATGTATTCATAAATTGGAGGAACTACTACTCTACAGGGTGAGCAGGAGGTGGAAAAGATCCCTTTCTGTCAATCTTAGGTTTCTTATCTCTTAATGGCTCTATTCTCAACAAAGAAATTCTCTGGCAATAATCTGATATGTTCTACAATCTATTTTATTAACAAAAGAAACATTATGTCTAATTCATGATTCATGGAATAAGGACCTTTCTCAAAATAACAGATCTCTGATAGTTATTTAGTCTTGGTTTTGAGAAAAAATAGCATTACACTTAAGTACATGATTTTAAGAAAGAAACATATAAATGTATTATTTTTTTAAGTGTATGTGCACTCAAACACAAAGGAATGAATACAAAGAAATCTATCTCATCGAAGATAGAAATATTCTAGGAACTACTGAAGGAGAACTGTGGATGTTTTTTTGATATGTTCTAAAATTTCATCATTACTATTTCAAGCATTCAGAATTATCTCCCTAACTGGGAGATAATTTTTTTTACAATAGATTCCTAACTGGAAGATATATTTTTTTACAATAGATTCCTATTCTTTTTAAAGATCCTGTGAATTATTACATACTGTTGCAGTCTCATGCAACTTTATCTGCTTGTCTGTAGAGTAATACTTAGGTAAGATACCCTAATGAAACTGAAACATTTTTAGAAGCATTTTCAGACATTTTTGTTCAGATGTTACATAAAATCGGGATTATTGCAAGCTTGAAAAAGAAAAGAAAAGAAAAGAAAAGAAAAGAAAAGAAAAGAAAAGAAAAAGTATTACTTGCCACAGATGACAAGCACTATAAAATAAAGGAAGGATGGAAGAAGGAAGGGCAAAAAAAAATATTTTCAAATACAGATATCTGCCATCTGAAAGCTATGTAAAGCAGAAGAAATCACATTTTTTCTTCTGAAGAAATAAGCTGTGGTCCAATCTGTATAATTTACATATTAAAATGAGGTTGGTTTTAAATTAAAAAATAGACTTTGACATTTTCTCTCTCTTCTATACACAAACACAGACTCCAACTATCAGTCAGAGAAGCTTGCTTCCAATTGTCCTGTCAGACATAATATTCTATTTCAACTAACAATAGCCTTGGGTCTGAGGAGTAGAAGTCTACTGGTGACAGGAGATGTACCTTCTATGCAGTGGAGCCCACCTTGTGGAACATTCTTCCCTTTCAAATTAGATAACCTTTTTGATTTTTTCAATAATAATAATAATAATAATAATAATAATAATAACAACAACAACAACAACAACAACAACAATAATAACAACAACAACAATGACGACGACGACGACGATGATGATGATGATGATGATGATGATGTTGGAAGGGACCTTGGAGGTCATCTAGTCTAACCCCCTGCTCAGGCAGGAAACCCTATACCATTTCAGACAAATGGCTGGCCAGTCTCTTCTTAAAAACTTCCAGTGTTGGAGCATTCACAACTTCTGGAGGCAGGTTGTTCCACTGGTTAGTTGTTCTGTCAGGAAGTTTCTCCTTAGTTCTAGGTTGCTTCTCTCCTTGACTAGTTTCCATCCATTGCTTCTTGTCCTGCTTTCAGGTGCTTTGGAGAATAGCTTGACTCCCTCTTCTTTGTGGCAGCCCCTGAGATATTGGAACACTGCTATCATGTCACCCCTTACTCTTCTCTTCATTAAACTACACATACCCAATTCCAGCAAACGTTCCCTATATGTTTTAGCCTCCAGTCCCCCAATTATCTTTGTTGCTCTTCTCTGTACTCTTTCTAGAGTCTCGACATCTTTTTTACATCTTGGTGACCAAAACTGGATGCAGTATTCCAGGTGTGGCCTTACCAAGGCATTGTAAAGTGGTATTAGTACTTCACATGATCTTGATTCTATCCCTCTGTTAATGCAGCCTAGCACTGTGTTGGCTTTTTTGGCAGCTGCAGCACACTGCTGGCTCATATTTAAGTGATTGTCCACTAGGACTCTGGAAGCCGAGTGGTTCTAACAGATGTCTGGAATGGACTGATCAAATCTTCCCAAGGTTTTTGACACCAAAGAACTGTGTATTCAAGTGTGATCTGACCACAACAAAGGGTAGATGTTAATGTCTCTGAGTATTAAATCATGTTGCTGCTAAAACAAAAATGACTGTGCAGCTTTTAGCATGCATTGGGTGCTATATCAGCTGAGACATGTTAACTCCAATGCTTGTCCAGAGAAAGCAGTTGAAGCCTCAGAAAAGAATCAGCCTCAGGAACCCAATTCATAGAGGGAGACTGCGGCGGAGAAGCAATATACACAAGCATCATTCCTTGTATACAGACCACTTAATCAATAAAGCTTTACATCCAGTTATATGCAAGTGATTTAGATGGATGACATCACTCTAAAGTCTGGAGCAATAATATCTTTCTATCTTTATTGTGCTAACTTCAGTGCTCTTGAAAATCAATCAGGAAATCTCTTTTGAATAGGACTGTGAAAAGCATACCGTTCTTTAAGAGACCTATTGTGAACGAGATATTCCAGACCAACACGTATTGTAAGCATAAGGATGGTCATGAATAAAATTATCACAACTACAGTTCTGTATATGAAATTATCTGAGAATGACTCATGTAAAATCAGTAGAATTTATATTTCAATAAATTTCAAAAGGATTGCAGTGCATGATACTTGGTTCAAGAAAAGGATGCAATATGTATTCATTCTACATGGAAAACTACTCATCTATTTCAAACAGAATATGAATTGCCCACTTCAATATATCTTTTTTATTCTATATTTCAGTGTCTGATCTTCCCTATTATAATCTTGTATTTAGAGCAATCTGGAACAGGATCATGTAAAACTTGTAGGGCTTTAGTACTTGCATATTTCTTCAAAGCCTTGATTTAAAATAATATTTATTAATTAAAGTCCTTTCACGAGTTCACCTGAGATTAGGTATCAAAGCCAGAGAAGATTGTTCTGTTACAAGAAATCAAAGTGAAGATAACAGTTTAATTTTTTTTATTTTAAATATAAATCTTCTTATTAATGCTCAGTATTCTTACCCTGTTTCTAATTAACAAGAAAGCTTGTTCTGATCCATACAAAATAACCTGAGATTTGGTTTTAGTGAAGATTTCTGGGAATATAGACAGTATCAGGTCTTTAGCTCACTAGCCTTTAACTTCTAAAGGCTTAGATAGGAATTTGTTTAAGATTATCAGTGAAATGAATTTAGTCATTTCATCTTAATCAGTCCTACTATGAAGCCAACTGCACAATTTTTTTATGTCCTAAGAGCACCTGCTTAAAGGAAAAGAAACCCAGAAAATGTCTTACACTTTCTGGCTAATGAAAAGCCATTTATTTTACATCAGAGGATGTGGATTTCAAACTTGACAGATTCTAAGTTTGATAAAGGCTGAAGCAAAAACACGGTAAGACACTTTTTTTCATTGAAGAATCAGCTTAACTCCCTAAAACCCTCACAGTTATTATCCACATTCTGGAATGCTGTACCAAGTTCAAAGTTGTGGAGCTACATTACCACTTATTGTGATGTTTGCTTGACGTTATTTTTGAAGGAGAGAATGGCACTCTTTGCTTCAAAAATAGACAAACTGTCATTAAACACAGCTTTTCTAAATTCTAACAGCAAATCTGGTGAGTCTATATCAATATAGAAATAGATCACAACACATTTATACTGAATACTTTAAATGATTTAAACCACAGACTTCCTTCCTAATCAGTAATGGAAAAAAGTCCAAGGATACATATGTTTTGTTAAAGTGAAATGAACAAAACTTACTTCCAAGTAAATTTGTTGGTGGTTAAAGCTTTTTTGGTTTCTTTTCTCATTCTTTTGACACTTTTTTGTTATTGTTAAGGAAGGGGAAATCCAATAACATTTGTAATGGGAATATACAATTTTATGGTATTTTATTATACCTTTAGAAGACAATAGTTTTTGCTCGAATAATCAGAGTACACAAATGTCAAACTTAAGCAATAAAGAAACTGCCATAAAGTTAGTAAAATATATAAACAGAAAGATCATATTTTATTTTTTAGTTTAATAATCTGATTTAAATTTGACACTTAATTTTCATACTTTAAAATGTTTAAACCAACAGAATATGCAGCCTGGATGCAGCAAATACACAAGAACAAGGTTAAGGGACAGTGTAATTCTAACAAATATAGTGACAGGCTAAGATCAAGGGATGTCTTGACATTCTCCTCAGAAAGGTCAATCTAGCAAGGCTGCAATGTAAAAATGAAGACTCTGCCATCATTGCCATGGCAAAAAGGTCAGACACGAGCTGATTGGTGATAGAATTATCAAATTAACCAATCGATGTGTGTGAGTAATAGATGTAAGCAATCCTTTGGGAAAGCTACAGGGCAAATGCCAGCTCATCAATAACACATTGCTTAAGAAAAAGAAGGTTCTCTTCAATTCATGTCCTTTCTATTAACAGCACGATCAAGGAATAATAAAAAACAAAGGCAATCATTTGCATAAGATTTTGCTTTAAAGAAAGTGCTGCATTTTTTTCATATCTTTTGCAGTTCTTGTTATGCAAACAATAGCATAAAATGATATTTGATTTTTTTAAAAACTGAAACACGTGTAAGTCCACACCTCAGCTCTATTCACCCATCAGCTGTTAGTGGTTTTGGTTTTGAATTGTAAGAAGAGATGTCTCCATATGCAAGCACTGAGGAATACAGCCAAAACAGCAAGTGTCTTTATAATTCCAGCACAGAATAATTCTGATAGAATGATTACATGACTATAAGCAGATTTTAGTACCGGATTATGTTTTTATTAGACCAGTAAAGCATCTTAACAGATATAATCACATGCCATAAAAGATATTTTCTTGACTTTGTAACATTCATTTAGGCTTTCCTTCAATCCATTTTCTTGCAGTAAAGGGCAAATTACATGCCAAAATTGAAGAATCTCCATTCAGCTATTTAAATTAATACTGCAAAGAAGCTTTCTAATGAATGCATGTTTTTGAAAGATGGCTTCTAAACACATAGAAGTGAACATGCATAGTGGACTGCATTAGACTGTCGCAATTAACATATAAACAGTAAACAGTTGCCCATGATATGGTCATTAGGACTTTGAATGCTACAGGAGGGCAGGGGTGTAAGGAATGGGTATTAGGTTGGCAGCAGTAAGTTGCTAGGAAGTTGCTAGGTAAGTTGGAAGAGGTGCTGTGGCCGAGTGCATGTAATGGAGGGTGGTGCAGGTAATACATGCTACAGAGTGCAGGAAGTGCAGAGTGCACAGTGCGGGCTACACAGTACAAGATCCCTGTGACCTCAGACTCTGTAATGGGACTCCTAGGAGAAAAAGTGGGGTGGGATACTTCCTGGAGCAGCTTGTGACTTTTCTTGCCAGCTTGCCCACTGACTTTGCTTGTGATCACAAATTGTGATTATTGGGATACTAAAATTGGCGTAAGTGTGAGCTGATTGCAAAGCACCCAAATAATAATCCCATGTATGTGGGGGTGCTGCAATGGACAGAACCTCAAGGGCCGTTTGAAGTAGCACTCATTCAGTGCCATTGTAACTTCGAACGATTGCTGATTGAGTGGTCATAACTCAGGGACTTTCTCTGTACAGAAAAGTTCACAAATAAAAAAGAGCCTAGAAAATGTGTATTAATACTAATTGGACACTGGAATTAGTATATAGCCATCAGGAGGATTTCCATATGACAATGGCATTTTAATTAGCCATGGCTTTGTCTAAGGCCATTTACTGTAGTGAACTCTGAATAATAATAATAATAATAATAATAATAATAATAATAATAATAATAATAATAATAATAATAATAATAATAATAATAATAATAATCAAGTTGGAAGGAACCTTGGAGGTCTTCTAGTTCAACCCCTTGCTCAGGTAGGAAACCCTATACCATTTCAGACAAATGTTTGTCCAGTCTATTCTTAAAAACTTCCAGTGTTGGAGCATTCACAACTTCTGGAGGCAGGTTATTCCACTGATTAATTGTTCTAACTGTCAGGAAGTTTCTCCTTAGTTCTAGGTTGCTTCTGTCCTTGACTAGTTTCCATCCGTTGCTTCTTGTCCTGCTTTCAGGTGCTTTGGAGAATAGCTTGACTCCCTCTTCTTTGTGGCAGCCCCTGAGATATTGGAACACTGCTATCATGTCACCCCTCACCCTTCTCTTCATTAGACTACACATACCCATTCCAGCAACCGTTCCTTATATGTTTTAGCCTCCAGTCCCCCAATCATCTTTATTGCTCTTCTCTGTACTCTTTCTAGAGTCTCGACATCTTTTTTACATCGTGTTGACCAAAACTGGATGCAGTATTCCAGGTGTGGCCTTACCAAGGGATTGTAAAGTGGTATTAGTAATTGTATTTTATCCTGTTCTACCATTTTATCTTCTAGATTGCCCACTGCCCCTGTTACTACAACTTTCCCCAATCTACAGTGGGTTTTTTTGTGAAGTAATCCAAGCAAGTTTTCATCATTCTCTTCCAACTGAATTCTGAAACATATGTACCTACATATGTATGCTAATAAAAAGCACAGAAAAATGTCTTGGGGATTTTGTATCCTTTTTTAAAGAGGTTAAGGAAAGAAGGCAGAGAATACTGCTCTTAAAAGGGAGCCACACTGATAGAGTTAATTCCTACTAAAACCAGATTCAGCCAGAGTCAGCTTTAGTTTAATGCTTTTCTTCCTCAGAGATTTTTTTCTTTGATTTCATTTTTCCAGAAATACCATAAGTATGTAACAACTATGTTACAAAACTGAATATCATAACTTCAGCATATTTAATCAGAGTTTATATTATCATTCATGTATTTTGGACTCTGCACTGTAAGTAATTATACAATTTCAGCATGTGAAAATCATTTCTCTGAGGACCCAGTTCTCATAAGAATTCTTTGCTAAATTTTTAATGATCATTCTGCTTGACAGCCTGATCTTCAACACTGTCAGTCACTTCTTATTACTAAAGAGAATGAATTCAATGATGCAGTGTTATCAAATGGAAGCATAAATAAATATTATTTCCATAGGTTCTTAATGAACATCTGATGACTGCTATAAAGTAGGCAGCATGCTTCTGCTGCATATTAGTTATATATTTTAAGGGGAAATTTTCATGTTTCAATCATGGAAAGTAAGGAGGGGTAATTACTGAACCAGTAATAAAATGGTAGCTATAGAAATCAATTTCCATTTCAAAGTATCACAATAAGATATTAAATATAAGGACAAAATAGCAACCATGTATCTTTGCAAAATCCTTTGCAAAATAAATAAATCTTTTGGAAAATCAATTATTTATTTATTTATTTATTTATTTATTTATTTATTTATTTATTATTTTTATTTATTTATTTATTTATTTATTTATTTATTTAATTTATTTATTTATTTAATTGGATTTGTATACCACCCTTTCCTGAAGGACTCAGGGCGGTTTACAGGGAATTAAATTAAACACAAGCAAACTATCTGCACCTTGTGTGATAAACTAAAGTAGAAAGAGTGAAGACAAAAGCAACAAAAATGATTAGGGAACTGGAAGCTAAAACATATAAAGAATGGTTGCTGGAATTGGGTATGTCTAGTTTAATGAAAAAGGGACTAGGGGTGACATGATAGCAGTGTTCCAACATTTAAGGGCCTACCACAAAGTAGTAGGGGTCAATCTATTGTCCAAAGCACCTGAGAGCAGAACAAGAAGCAACGTATGTAAAATAATCAAGGAAAGAACCAACGTAGGAGAAAATTCCTGATGGTTAGAGAAATTAATGAGTTGCCTCCAGAGGTTGCAGGTGCTCCAACACTGGAGGTTTTTAAGAAAAGACTGGACAACCTTTTGTCTGAAATGGTATAGGGTTTCTTGCTTGAACAGGAGGTTGGACACTAAAGTCTCCAAGGACCCTTTGAATTCTATTATTCTGTTAGGTACATGAGGTACGTTCCACTGCCACGTGCCATAAGATTGCAGCAGTGTACAATCAAATACATATTCGACTGTCTTGTTTCACACCGACTATTCTAATGGTCAGGTTAGGAACACTAAAGTCTGCAGTATATTTGGGTTTAAAATTGCCCAAAGTACAAAAGAGTGATCAAATAAATGCTCGAAATTCTGCATAAACCAGAATATAAACACTGATATTAATTTGATTAAGGATGTCTATGAATGAGAATTATACTATCAGGAAAAAAGCTAAATTTATTTGATCCTTTATGAAATAGTGAGAATTTTCTTTACTGAACCTTTAAAAATTACTAAATGCAATCAGTAAATTACTAAAATTATTGAATGCGAACTGCTAGAAGAAAAACATCTTGCAATCTAAAACTGCATTAATAAACATAAGCTACAATGTAATATGTTTCTTTAAAAAGTTCAAATCAACCCAATACAACAAATATGGAGAAAAGGTCTGCATCTGGCAGAGTTATTTATTTTGGTATAAGCATCTCTAAAAATAAAGTCAGCTGGGGAATGATTTTCCTACCAAGTCAGCATCACATTAATTGAAGCCTGTTGAGATCTGCCCTCCAGAAATTGTATTGACTAGAACAACAACTTACTGTTCTCACGTGAGCAGCAACACACTCGGAAAAGATGCATTTCCACTGAAGTTGCTAGGAGTGAGTATAGTCACCCAGCCTTTCTCCTCAATAGACCTATTTTCCTTCCATCACCAACATGTTTCCCTACCCAATAGAGATGTAAGGGCAGAAAAAATATCCCCTCCCCATGTCTCTCTTTCTCTCTCAAATATATGGCTGTCCCAACACAAAACAGCCAGCAATTATACACAGTCAAATGTTATCTAAATAAGTAGCTCCAACTGTCCCATAAATTCATAATGATGAGCTTTTAAAGAATAATTGATTATCAAAATTTCAGTGTGAAATCTATTTGAGCCTGCCTTCTAACTGTGCCAGCACAAACTCTGTCACCAGTTTTTCCCTTCTTCTGTTACTTACCTGCCAACATGGAGATCTTGCAACCCTTCCAGCCATACATTTATTCAGCAGTGAGATGTTCCTGCATCCATCCTACAGTGTCAAAATATTTTTGTGCAAATGGTTTTATAGACAAAGATTTCCACAAAGATGCCACAGCTGAGCAGCAAGGCTACATTTTCAGTATTCCCTGTATTGTTGGCATCAAATCATATTAGGAATGATAACTGTCGGTAACAAAGTCCCAAGGGAGAGTTGTATCTTAATAAAAACTAGACTTCAGAGGGAATAAAGGGAAGTGAGGAGAGCAGCTAGGGTGGGGGAATTTTGAGCACAGCCAAGTCAGCAAGTACTTTCCCAGGCTTTCTTTAGAGAATATGGTACTTTTCGTTATTTTGCTATATACAATTTTGAGTAATTTGTAGTTTGTCTCTCATTAGAAAGATAATGGCTCTATAGGTAATGAAATGAGATGGCCAACCATAGAATAAAATAGCATTCTTTCCTGGAGATGGTAGGAACAATTCAGCAAGCATTTGTTCTAGCTCAAGTAGCAAAGCTGGGTAATAAGTGCACCATTCTGACCTAGTGTATTCTATGGCTTGCTATTATTTCTCTTAAGAAAGGAGTTTTACATCTAGCTAGATCATTAAGCTATGAAGAAAGCTGGTGATCACAGAAATCTAGTAGCAACATGAAAAAGGTTCAGGAAAAAGGTTCCACCTAGAGGTGCCAGAAGTTGGACAGGTGAATTTTTGGGTGCAAAAAACTTGTTTTGTGCTACTGATCTACAGCTCTTCCCCATCATCACTCTTTTCCTGCACACAGAGACTGTTGCTTCAGAATCCTAGTTTAGCAATAAGACTGCATCTATTATCACAGCAATACAACACTGCTATCATCACAGTGGGAAGGGTAATAGAGCAACATTCAGTGCAGCAATCTACCCAGTTGTCAATAAATGAAACTATCAGAGTTAATGAAGTTGTCGCACATGTATCAATAGCAAAGCATATTTCTAAGGGAGTGCAATTATGAGTTATGATATGAAATTCTGTAACACTTTCTGCTCCTCTTACCGTGTATACAAAATAGCTTAAAATGTGAAGTGTCAGTATTTATTTGAATCTAAGTCAGCTTTCTTACTTCTAAACCTTCAGTTATCTCTTTTTATTGTTTAATAATGTACCCATATCAAATCCACATCTTTATATCAGAAAATGGAGGCCCTAAAACTCCCAGAAAGAAGATTTGTGTAGTTATCCTAGTTACTGAAATAATTTTAAATTGATACAAATTGACCCAAACATTTGATCCAATAGTTTCACTTGCTGGTAGTTTCCAAGACTGAACAAAGAACAGTTCAATAAACACATACCTGACTTTATTAATTAATTTTCTCTTCAAACATCCTAAGTATGTGTGTACCTTATAGGGTGAGTCAAAAAAGTCAAGATGGTGGCTATGACTGCTTGCTTGTATCCCCAATGCTTTTATTAATGTGTTGCACAGGTGATGCATGTAAAAAAGGAATAGATCATGGCTGTCAACTTCACTGTCTTGATTCCCCCCCCCCACAATCCTTGGCAGACTTTCAGAATTTGATAATTACAGTATATAGATTTTATATAATATGCAATATAATAATAATATAATATAATATAATATAATATAATATAATAATATAATATAATATAATATAATATAATATAATATAATATAATATAATATAATATAATATAATATAATATAATATAATATAATATAATATAATATAATATAATATAATATAATATAATATAATATAATATATCAGATTACATAATTCATTCATACTGGATATGAATATTTACACATCTATAAATTGTTATTCTCTGCTCTAATTTTCATCTGCTGAAGAAAAAAGAAAGCAGACACAATGAGAAAAATATAACTGGAAAAGATTTATCCAAGGTTCTCTTTGAGCTGCTGCAGTTTGTCAGAAATGGGGTTAATTCCATGTTCAATGATAAAACTGAAGTAACATTTACCAATCTGTTGTGAATAGAATAGAAAGTATTCATTGTAAACTGAATAGAAATAATGCGACTGTGTTTTTCCAGCTGGAATTATTATCACCCCCTTACCCTCACAATAAAAACAAAAAATGCATATCTGATCCTTATTTTATACCTAAGCTCAAACTAAAAAGATGCAAACAATTGCCTGTTAAACTGAAGCCCACAACTGATTTGCTTCTAAAATACTGATGTACTCAGAATACTCCCATCATTTTTCTTACTTTGCAAAAAAGGCAGTGCCTAGCAGGGCTCTGCAAATACTTTGAAACAGTTACTTCAGAATGCAAAGAGAACTGAGGGCAACTTCTATGAATGAATGAACCTTTATTGTCAAAGTACAACCATGTATACATTGAGATTGGCTGAGCCTCCCTTCGTGCCCCCACCACCACCACAACTCACAGTGACAACAAACCCACCATCTTGTTACACGATGTGAGCTAATTACACAACACACCAGCCTCGCAAGTCAATCATACATAAAGTTATTTCCTGTTCAAGAGCCTGACAGTCCATGGATAGAAGCTGTTCTTCAGCCTATTGGTACGGCTGGCTATACTCCTGTATCTCCTACCCAATGGTAGGAGAGTAAAGAGGTACCGACCAGGGTGTGAGTCATCCCTGAGAATTTTCCTCACTCTTCCAAGGCAGCAGGCCCTGGCGATGTCATCCAGTGGTGTCAGGGGACAGTCCACAATGTTTTGTGCTGTGTTCACCACCCTCTGTAATACTTTCCTATCCGCGGCTGTCAGGCTAGCATACCAAACCACAATACAGTGCGAGAGGACACTCTCTATAGTAGACCGGTAAAAGAAGGTCATTGTTCTACCCTGTTCTTCTGCAAGACCCTGAGGAAGTGGAGTCTCTGTTGGGCCTTTCTGGCCACCTGGGTTGTATTGACTTTCCAGGTAAGACCTTCACAGAGGTAGACTCCCAGGAATTTAAAGGAGGTAACTCTCTCCACACTGTCCCCCCCCCCGGTGTAAAGAAGTCTAGCACCATCTGCTTTGTCTTGCCGATGTTCAGGTGCAAGTTGTTCTCTAAACACCATATGGATAGTTTTTGTACCTCCCCCCTGTACATTGTTTCATCTCCACCTAAAGCAGCCAGACAAGCTTGTAAAAAGACACAGCTGCTTTAACAATTTAAAAATGCTCTTGTTTTTTCAAAGCATCTTTGAAACTGCGCTGAATAGGAAACTAATTATCTGGACCCATTTCAGTCTGAATTCAATCCTGGACATAGGACTAAGATGATGTTGGTTGCTCTGGTGCATCACCTTTGTTGCC
This sequence comes from Vipera berus, assembly GCF_964194415.1. Classification (NCBI taxonomy): domain Eukaryota; kingdom Metazoa; phylum Chordata; class Lepidosauria; order Squamata; family Viperidae; genus Vipera; species Vipera berus. The sequence goes on from NC_138202.1 coordinate 57,050,932, forward strand.
ATTTAGACAGAGGTTGTGTCCTTGTCCTTTTCTTGTTGGACTTGTTGGAATTCTCACTGGCTTTTGTTAACAGCAACCATGATGTTTTTTGGACCATCCACAAAGACTGAGGGCGGTGTTTACAGTTTTTCTGCTGTTCCTTTAATGGATGTTTCTAGTTGGCGGTGATGAGAGAGAAGACATCAACTTGGTGGAAGTCCACAAGTGTCAAATTTGTCCTGTCTGCTATTTAATATCTAAATGAAGCTACTGTAGGAGGTCATCTGGCATCATGAGTATGCCAATGATACCTAGCTTTATACTATCATCTGTATACTATAATCCCAGTCTACACTGGGATGACAAAAGTGCTGTCTAGTGTCCACAGAGTCTTTATGAAAGAATTGGTTGAAACTGAACCCTAGTAAGACAGAACTGTTTGTGACTGTGGTACTGGCCCTAATGATTACTTTAGATAGAGAGGCTCTGTCTCTGAAAGAACAGATTCACAACTTAGGGGACCTCCTGGAGTCACTGCTCTCTTAGAGCAGCAGGTGAAGGGGCCCTTTGTTCAGCTTCAGCTGATATAGTAATTACAGCATTTCTTGGAATTAAATGCAACAATGATTCATATCGTCATCTCCAACTGTCTAGACTACTACAATTCACAGATACTTGTTGGCAGTCATTATTGGGAGAATATGACACATTGTGAGCCTGGCATACAGTGAACTTCTGAGTGTACTTTAAAGTTCTAGTTTAACATATAAAGTTCTTTATGGCTTGGTGCTTGGCTATCTATAGGCCCACCTTGCTCTCTAACTGAGGGCTTTTCAACATTTTCACCCATTGTACCACTTTTAGATATGGCAACATCTGAGTACCACCAGTTGCCTAGCAAGGTGTCAAAAACCTGATGACACCCCCCCAAAAAAGGAAAAAAAAAGTGATGTACAGGTAGTCCTCAACTTACAATAGTTTGCTCACTGATTGTTCAAAGTTACAGTGGCACTGAAAAAAGTGCCCCCCAAGCCACAGCTGAGCAAGACACCTGCCTGCCCGCCCGGCAGCACTCTTCCTCCTGTCCCAGGTTTTCATTGTTGTGAGCATTTCTGTTGAGGATTGGCAGCAGGGGTGTGGTGTGAGGGTGTTTGGTTTTTATTCCCCCTGTCTACTGGGTGGTTGCAGCAGGTTTTGGTCACTTCACATGACCCTGGGACACTGTGACCGTCATAAATATGAATCAGTTGCCAAGCATCTGAATGTAAATCACAAGACCCTGCAGATGCTGCAACATTCCAGCTGATCGGCACTTCTGGGCTCAGCAGAAGCGCCAGGATCAGCGCCGAGCTCCAACTGAGCCCTGACAGCCCCAAAAAAGTGCTGATCCTGGCGCTTCCACTGAGCCCTGACAGACCTGCAGCTCCAGCCATCTCTCGGTCAGGCTTGTGTGGTGCTGCCACCGGTTCAGCTACCACTTTTCTAGGAAGGTCGCGTACCACCTGCCAGGTGCCAATGTACCACAGGTGGTACCTGTACCACTAGTTGAAAAGCCTTGCTCTAACTGTTACAACCATACTGGGAAAAGTAATTGATTGTTGACTACTTTTGGGAGGTCATGTGGGCCAATGATTTATAGCACTGCTTTTCTTTGATAGAATGAAAGACAGAATGATCTCCCACTTGAAGTTAGATCTCCTCCCACAGACTATATTCCAAATTCTTCCAGAGAGCATTTGGGACATAATACTTCTTGGTCTAGTATTTTACTTTTTATGGTTTCACTTTTTTCTATATTTATGCACTGTATTCATTTTCATGAATTTGCAAGCAACAGAAAGTCAGGGAAACACCATATTAAAGTTCTATCCAAAAACTGCATGAAACCTGTGTAATTTGTTCTTCCTCAATTTTTATTTTACTATTTTTTATTTAGACATGGCTTAGCCATCTCTAATAGAAAACTTAAATGAATGAAAATTTAATTGTTTTATTGTCAACAATTTGCATTGTCAAATCAAGAAAATTCTTAATACCTTCTATTCAAACAGGCACAAATCATGGTTGAGAATTGACACGATATGGATGTCATCGGAGCTACAACAAAATATAGAAGAAGTAGAATTGGAGCCAAACACTTGGGCAGACCACAACCCAATTAAAGTTAAATGGAAAGGACAAATAAGAAAACCAAGATGGACATTAAAGCAGTCAATACTAAAGGATAAGGAGTTTATTCAAAGAATGGAGAAAGAAATGGATCTCTTTTTAAAGAGAATAAAAATGGAGAAACGTCCTTGCAAAACGTATGGGACACTGCTAAAATGCATTTTAGAGCATTAGCCATCTCTTATATAAGAAGGAAGAACAAGGAGAAAAAGCAGAAACAAAAGGGGTTGGAAGAAAAATATAAAAGATTAGAACTAGAAATACAGAGAGAACCGCAAAAATCAAATGGAATTAGTAAAACATAAATTAAACGTATTAGAGAAAGAAGAATTGGCACAAAAAATTAAAGCAGCAAAACAGAATTTTTTTTGAAAATGCAAATAAGCCGGGAAGATGGCTGGCATACAGATTTAAAAAAGAGGAAAAAAAAGAAGTTGATACAAATATTGAGATATGAGACTGGTACTATTCAATACTAAAATGAAGCTAAGAAAAAAATAATAAAGGAATTTTATGAAAAATTATATAGCCAAGAGAAAATATCAGAAAATAAAATAAAACAACACCCGGGAAAAGCTAAATTGCCAAAAGTGTCTGAAGAAGTGAAGACCACGTTGAATGAAAGAATAACAATGATGGAAATAACAGAAGCAATTAGGAGACAAAAAAAAATAACAAAACATCCAGGCCAGATGGCTTACTGGCAGAATTCTATAAACATTTACAAAACACATTTGGCCCTTTTATGCTCGAAGTCTATAATGAAACATTGTCAGAAGCAAAGATACCCAAAACATGGATGGAAGCAAATATAACATTGATACCCAAAGAAGACTCTGATTTACTACAAATAAAAAACTATAGGCCAATATCATTGTTAAATGCAGATTAAAAAATCTACGTCTCAATAATAGCAGAGAGATTGAAAAGGTTCTTAAACAACTTTATACATGTAGATAAGAATGGATTTCTACCTAAGAGGCAAATTAAAAATAATATGCGGATGATTTTGAATACATTGGAATACTATGAGATGCATAGTATTCCAAAGATCTTCCTTGATGCACAAAAGGCATTTGACAACGTGAACTGGCAGTTTATGTTTTGACAATTAAAGTATATGGACTTTGAAGAGAAATTTATTAACACGATTAAGGCAATATACCATAAACAAACAGCAAAGGTGATTATAAATGGGGACTTAACAGAAAACTTTAATATAACTAAGGACACAAGGCAAGGATGTCCTCTATCACCATTGTTATTTATATTAACTCTAGAGATATTAAATAGAAATATTAGACAAGACAGTGGAATAAAAGGTATGAAAATAAAGAAAGAGGAGTATAAATTACAGGCATTTGCTGATGACTTAGTGTTCATTCTAGAAGAACTACAAGAAACAGGACCTAAACTAATTGAGAAAATAGAAGAATATGGTGCATTTGTAGGACTGAAAATAAACAAAGAGAAAATTAAAATATTAGTCAAAAACTTTACGGATAAACAGAAAAGAGAATTTGCAAAGATGTATATGCAGATTGTAAAGAAAGTTAAATATCTAGGAGTTCAATTAACAGCAAGATGTCTAACTATCAAAGAAGATAACTATGATAAATTGAAAGCGCAAATTAAAGTAGATTTGGATAACTGGAAAAACCTACAACTGTCTTTGTTGGGTAGAATAGCTACAATTAAGATGAATATTTTGCTAAGATTACTGTACCTATTTCAGACAATTCCAATAAGACTAGTAAAAAAAAATGGCTTCCGGTGGCGATGCGGCGCCGAAGACAGCCGCCTCCGGGCTGTCCGCTCCGCAGCTGTGTTTTTCCATCGTAAACAGCGCCGATCAGCTGTTTAGATGGATTTGAAGCCCCCTCCTCGGGAGAAGAGGAGGGGGTGAGGCCCCAGGTAGGGGTTGAGCTCTCCGGGGCCGCCTGAACTGAGAGTTTGGGCGGCTGAAGGATTGAGCCCCCCCGAAGCCTGGGTTGCTCCGAGCTGCGCAGTGTCTCTGCTCCGTGATTTTTGGAGCAGAGCCAGGTGTTAGCAACCACCCCTGCCAGAAGGAATACTTTTGAGTATAAAGATGCAGGCAGAGCGGTACAGGAGGTCAAGGTGATGTGGACTTTTATTTTTACTCTCTAGCTCAACGGATTTTATAGCTTTAAAGTGAAAGTGCACAATAAGTGAAAGTGACGAAAGATGGCGGCCAAAACTTCTAAAGCTCTTCGGAATGCGGGGTTTTCCCCGGTGCAACAGACCTCGTTGCAAGCTTTGCTTCCTCCTGTACCTCCTCCGGCGTTGACGCCTAAGGATTTACAAGATGCCCTTGAAAAGCATTCACAATTAATATCTGATATGATGGATGAAAAGTTGAAAAAGCTGGAGGAGAAGTTGGAGAAGAAGATGGAAGAGAAGTTTAGAGCAATGAGGGTAGACATGTTGTCTATGATTGAAAGTGTAGCTGAATGTGTGCAACAGCTGGATGCAAAAGTGGAGGATCTCAGTCAAAAGAACTCTATATTAGAAGCAAAGGTATTAGAGAATGAAAATATAAGGGATAAAGTGGACGGAGAATTGAGCCTCGCTCAGTATCATCAGATGCAGTATGCTATTAGAATTAGGGGCTTAAAGGAGAATTCTAAAGAAGATTTAAAGAGCTGATCTCTGAAGCTTTGGAAACGGTATTGGGCCAGCCAGCATCTGAAACTGAGGGAAGTAAGGATAAAATTTTTCGTGTTAATTCATGGATTGCAAGACAGAGGAAGTTACCTAGAGATGTGGTGGTCTATTTTACAAAGAGAGTAATTAGAGATGAAGTCATTCAAGCTGCTTATGATACTAAATTGGTAGTTGCTGAGCAAGAAGTCTTGGTTTTAAAAGAGATTCCTCCAAAGATTTTAAAGAGAAGGAAAGATTTTGCATTTCTTGTACAGGAACTTAAGAAATGTGATATTAAGTTCAGATGGGAGATTCCAGTTGGACTGGTGGTGATGCATGAAGGTAAAAGACATCGTTTGGTTACTGTGGCCCAGGCACGTGATTTTTATAGCAATGTGTTAAAAGCAATCCCCCTACCACTTCTGGAAGCTGCAAAGGGATATGGTGAGGGAAAGCTTCAAGAAGTTGCAGATAAACAGACAGAGGAGAATGGTGCTGGAGGGGATCAAGTTACAGTCTCATCGGTTGCTGCAGGAGAGCAGAGGATGACGCGTGCCGCCCTAAGACGAGCGAGACGAGAGCAAGAGCAAGACCAGCAGAAAGCTATGGAACCTCCAAAGCGTACTTACAGTGAAGCTGTGGGAGGGGCGCGGTCTAAAGAAGTTGAAGGGGTCATTTCAGATATGCTCCAAAAGCTTTGGAGTGTCAAGATTGGTGACTAAATTTCTAATTAGAATGTCAATGGATTGAATTCATCATAGAGGAGAAAGAAAGCTCTTTAATATTTAAAACAATTTAAGACTGATGTTATCTGTTTGCAAGAAACGTATATTAGGGTTGTGGACTAAAAGTATTTGTACGCAGGCTTCTAATCAACAACAAGTTGATTTTTCTTAACTTACTATAAACAAAGGTTACCTAATTGGATTATAATTTTTTAAAATTTTTTATTTTATTCTTATTGGAGATTGGAATGGTGTCCTAGACGTATAGATGGATGATCTGGAACTGCGAGATATTTGGCGTGATATATGCGAGAACTATTTTTGATTATAGTTCAGTTTGGTTGGAGATTAATAAGGTTAATAGAGATAGGCGCTTTTGGTGCGTAATTGAGAATTTGTCTAGAGATTAGAGAAATGTGGGAGAATGTAAATAGTAGATGAAAGTTTTTTCTTTGAAATTAATATGAATAAGGATTGGGATTAAGAAATTTTATTTAGCATTTGAGTAAAATTCCTTTTCTGTTTTCTTCCTTATTTTCTTATCTGTAATATTATTACTGTTTGTAATCATTTTACATGAGCCAGAGGGTGATAGAATTAATAGTTTATTGTTGATAGCATATGGATGCTTATGTTTGTTTTTCGTTTTTATACCCTGTATTTAGCTCTGGGAAGTCGGGGGGGGGAGGTGGGAATAGGGGAAAGGGATAGGGAGGGTTAGATGGGGGTGGGGGAGGGGGGATTAAAGTTAAAATGTATTGTAAAACTTTTTAAATAAAAAAAAGACTAGTAAAAATATTTTGAAGAATTAAATAAAATATTAAAATTTATATGGCAAGGCAAAAAAAGCGAGAATAAATGTAAAATGTTAAAAGATGCCAAAAATAGAGGAAGCTTTGTCCTTCTGGATTGGGAGCTATATCATCAAGCATCGGTACTCACGTGGGTAAAAGACTGGATCTGAGGAATATAAGATTGTTGACACTGGAGGGTCATGATCTCCAATTGGGATGACATGCTTTCTTATGGTATGGGAAGAGTGAAATATATAGTTACTTTCAAAGATATTACATTAGGAATGCATTACTGCTAGTATGGACAAAAATAAAACAACAACAGTATTTGAAAATACCAGTCTGGTTATCTACAATGGAGGCACTAATACATCCAAATGTAATTAATATGGAAAAAAAATATTAGATACAATGATTTACTAAACGAAAAGAGGGAACTCAAAACTAAACAAGAACTTAATAGACTAGGGATTGACCTATCATGGTGGTCACAGTTACAGATACAATCCAGATATGAAAAAGACAGGAAGACATACGGTTTTTATAAAGAACCAACTGTATTGGATCATATTCTAATGGGGATAGATGAGAAATTAATTAAAAGGATATACAATTATTTATTAAGTACTAAACTGGAAGAAGAAAAAGTAAAAGAGACAATGATAACATAGGCCAAGAATTTTGGCTATGTAATAGAATTAGATAAATGGCAGAAACTGTGGGACAGAAACTATAAGCTTACAATGTCAACAGCGTATAAAGAAAATCTTTATAAAATGTTTTACAGATGGCACCTTTCACCTGCAAGATTAGCAAATATGTATAAAGATAAATCTGTTAAATGATGGAAGTGTAATCAAATACCAGGCTTGTATTATCATATGTGGTGGACCTGTCCCAAAATAAAAAAAAAATATTGGAATAAAATACACCTATGGTTGGAAGCAATATATATATTAAGATATATTGTTGTTGTTAGCTGCGAAGTCGTGTCCGACCCATCACAACCATTTCTTTTCATCTTAGCAGTTAAAAGCATCTGAAGGAATGCTGTTTTATTAAAGAATATATTATTTGACTTTTGTCCTGGAAAATTCTGTATAAAAATAAGTTGCTTTAACACCAAGCCATGTCTTTTTTTTCTTGTGCTTAAGATGATCTCTGAGCTTAAAATAGGCATATTAGATACCAATATAATCATTCAGAGGAAGATACTATCATGTTGATAATCACTTTTGGATGATCATCGCAAAATGCAATGGTGGTCTTCTGAATATGCCTTCTAATTGTATTGAAGTACATCTGCTGTAATTCCCATCCAGCACGTACAATATTAAATTGCAGGAGGCAGCACTGGTATATCTCTATTCATCTTCTTCCAGGACTGCGTAGCACAGTGATTCACCAAATTTCTCTATCCAAATTTTACTGTTTGTGAAATGCCACACAACTGTTAAAATGAACACATATTATGGTCTTTATGGTGTATATGAAATGGATGGAAAAGCTCTCTGTTCCGTGATTTTTCTGTGTGATCCTCTTACTACATCCCCATGCTGCAAGTTCAGATGCAGCCTGTGCTATTTTATCCGGATTAAAAATGACATGACAGCTGATGAGTTCTGGTTTCAAAAGCTGTAAAGTAAGCTGTCATCCTTTTCTCTCTCCCTTTCCCCTCCAAACTGTATGAAAATATGAAATATCTAACCATCCCTGAACAAGCTGGTGGTTCTAGATTAATGAATGGCATTAACAAAGCACTGATGTGAGGAAGTTCATCCCACTTACAATGTCACTAAACAGAGCTCAATAGCCTAGAAGAAAAATTATTATAGGAAACAAGTAAGAAAAATGTTGGGGGGAGGGTAATCAAGGCATTTGATAAAGGGCAGCTTTAAACTTTAATGTGTATGAATTAAATGTTCACATCAAATTACCATTTTTATGTAATAGGTAAAATGCAAACATCTGAGAATCCAAAGATAAAAAATGTCTGCAGTATATACAGCCATCCTTACTTGTGTGAAAGTAATATGGGGAAACTCATGGTCTTCAATAGAAGTAGAGTCATAATCTATAATCCCTGATTATTTTGTCTTTATCATGTACAAAGATAACTTTTCTCTCAATTATGAACACCCAATTAAAAATTTCATCCAGTCCTACAGTGGTGGAGTAGGGGAGTCCTATAATATTTGTTGGAAGAGCTATACATAATTAAAGCTACATTACTGCCACACTCCACTATATAATCATTTCCAAAATACACAGCCACTGCTGGATTTCACCAGGTGAGAGAAATCAATGAAAACAGATCAACAATGTCAAGGTTCAGAATTGAAAGCACATGTTTGATTTCAATCTCTTTTCTTATAAAACAGCACTACAAAACAAGTGTATAGTATTCAGCAGATAACTGTGCGATCTAATATTTTATCTCATTCTAAAGCCAACTAATTCAAAGTACATTTTCTGCACATGAAATTGAAAATATCTATGCTTTAGATTTTGGAATAAAATGCACTTGAACTAGGAATTACTAAATGAAGCAGTGAAGTGCATCTTCAAAATGCATTTACAATGGTAAGACATACAAAATGATTTTTTACAGAATATAGTTTTATATGTAATTCTTTTCATAATATTAATTTTTCAGTGGTGTACAGTTCTTACAGCCATTCCTGCCTTGTAGAGATAATTATGTTATTTTTAAAAGTATCCTGAATTTTATAACTTCATCACTGAATTACCACTATGGATCAGTATTTGGCTATAATTTGCAGCAAATGTATCTTATAAAATGTAATTGGCTACTGTTAACACGTGCGCTCAATATATAACAAATTTCAACAATTCAAAGTCATTTGTTGCATTCGTGTTTGATATATTCAAAAATAAAAATAAAAGTTGAATATACCAAGAGATCCCCAAATGACCAGAACGTCTGCAGTCTTGTGGCAAATACACAGCTATGTCACTAGGAGGACTAGGCCACTTCGACAGGATGTGAAATGAGTGACTTGAGGTCTTATAATTGCCATCATTTTAGATCCCAATATTGGAAAACATAGCTTGGAGCTGAGCATGTGGCAACTGCTCCTATTTCTCTGTTGCCGAACTCAGGGCTTAAAATTACAAACTATCAAAAGAGGAATGGCACATAATTCTGTGATATCTTTATACTACAATTAAAATATTCAACAGAAAGGTAAAGAAATCTGCTATTTCTGGATCTAAGTCCCTATCCTTAGTTTACTTTTTCTGCAAATATAATTGACAAATTGTCTGCTGAACTATTCTCTGGAATTTCATGTTAATGAAACATGACATTAAATGCAACTAATTGTACTTTTAATTTGAAATCCAATTTAGATTTCTCAGTTCTTTCCAGAAGATTATTCATTTTCTTTTCAAGAACACTGCTTATTCTGACCTATCTCTACTAAATTCAGTTGGTTCTTCTACTTCTTTGCAATGTCTTTTGACCCCTATTTTCCATTATTTTCTATCAGCAAATTTACTATCAGATTTACCCTTATGTGAAAGAAGTTTATATGCAGGCTTACAGTAATGCATGGTTATGTATAACTCAAAGAGATGCTGCATCATTACAGAAAATTGCAAACTGATTTAGATGACTTATGTGCAGAAGGACTGTCAACGGGGAAGGAGGATTGAAAACAGGAAGCTGCACATATTTTGAAGGCAACAGATATGGTCCTCTATTTTATGAAAGAGGCACCAAAGGTTAATGTGGGAGACATTTTGTGAAAATAATTTGTCTATCTATAGAATAGATGAATAGATGGATATCATTTATTTATCCATCTATCCATTTATCTAGGACAGGAAGGCCTGGAGGAACGTTGTCCATAGGGTCGCGATGGGTCGGACACGACTTCGCAGCTAACAACAACAACAACATCCATTTATCTGGAGATGGCTTGTCCTACCTGTGTGAAATTCTATAGGAATTTATGCCAGTGAAAGTGCTAATTAATTGTTCCTTTAGAGTGATATCCCATGAATCTGGTATCTCTGAATGGAAGAAATTATAAATATTTAGCTGTTAATAGGCTAAATGCTGCAAATAGATGAGGGTCAGGAAAAGCAAGATTCCTGCTGAGTTTCTCTTTAGGCATTTAATTCAGTGCACTTTTTAAACCCTAGTTGAACAGTCTTAAAATGGGTCTTCTTTACCGCATCAAAGACAAGCTGGGAAAATTTAGACAAGGGAAAGTGCTGTTAAATCTCACAATTCAGCATCAGATGCTATATTATATCCAAGTCTGCAGAGACTGTATAGAATCCAATTTGCCATTATTTAGTAGGAACCACTCTGCTTTTAATGCTGTTTTTCTTTATTCTTATTCACTATTTACCCAATTATATCTATCCTTATTAGACCCCTGCTGAAGGCAGCAAGGCACATTTAGTCACAGAAGTCCCACTGCATAACTTAATCCTATTATCTTTGGATAAAACAGGGATGCAAAGAGGGCAGGCTAGCTTACCCTCCCCACTCCCCAAGAGAAAGAATGCTATTCCCCATCCTTCTGCCTAATGTAATTAAGATCTGGAAATAAACCCATTCCAGTCCTTATCCAAAGTAAGCATCACTGTCATTGCTGTAAGCTGTGATGCCGAGATGACACTTCAGTGACATTTGCTGATATCTGCAGATTTTGTGGCACTATAGCATTATAAACCAAAAGGCTTCGAGGTTTAAAATGCTTGAATAATAAAAGGAGAATATCTCTTTCCTTCTCTTCCTTCAGCCAAGACTCCAGCCAACTAAAAGCAAAGTTCTCAAAATAGAGCTCCGTTGCAGTAGAACCTAGCAGTGTTGGTTACAGACCCACAACACAAGAGTGGGGAAACTGAATTCTCCTTTTAACTATGGAACCTTGGATGGATACAAGATAATTAGAGCCTTGGTGGAGCAGTGGGCTAATGCCTCCTTAAGTAACACCAGCTGCCTGCAATTAGTGCAGGTTCGCATCCCACCAGGCTCAAGGTTGACTCAGCCTTCCATCCTTCCGAGGTAGGTAAAATGAGGACCCAGATTGTTGGGGGCAATTAAGCTGACTTTGTAATAATGCCCTTGGGGGTGTGTGAAAGCCCTAATAAGCAGGCATATACATAGAATGAAGGCTACTGCTAAGCTTGTAAGCCGCCCTGAGTCTTCGGAGAAGGGCGGGATATAAATGGAATTAAAATAAATAAAAATAAAATAATTCTCAAACTGTAAAATTAAGACTCCCAGGAATCTAGCCCACTGAAGACTTAAACATGATCAGTGGATTTCAGGAATGGGTATATACAGGTAGTCCCCGACTTACAACAGCTCGCTTAGTGACCATTCAAAGTTACAAAGGCATTGAAAAAAGCTACGTATGACTTGTTTTTCACAATTATGACCATTGCTACATCCCCACGATCACGTGATCAAAACTGAGTCGCTTGGCAAGTGACTCATATTTATGACTGTTGCAGTGTCCTAGGCTCTCGTGATGATCTTTTGTGAACTTTTGACGAGCAAAGTCAAAGGGGAAACCAGATTCACTTAACAACTGTGGCAAGAAAGGTCATAAAATGGGGCAAAACTCACTTAACTAATTGTCTCGCTTAGCAAAAGAAATGCTGGACTTAATTGTGGTCTTAAGTCAAGGACTCCCTGTATTGGAAAGGAAAAAGGAAAAAAATGTGCGATATAGGAGAAAACGTGAGGAAAAAAAAGCAAAAGGGAGGGTATGTGTACTATCATATGGATGTTAGGATTTTGGTAAGGATGACTGTTACACAATAGTAACTTTAAATAGAAAGAAAATATTTTGTAGTAAGTTTCCCTTGTTTATTTCTTTCATTCTTTTAATGCTAACATTAAAATGGTGGAGCAGTGGGCTAATGCCTCCTTAAGTAACACCAGCTGCCTGCAATTAGTGCAGGTTCGCATCCCACCAGGCTCAAGGTTGACTCAGCCTTCCATCCTTCCGAGGTAGGTAAAATGAGGACCCAGATTGTTGGGGGCAATTAAGCTGACTTTGTAATAATGCCGCTTAGGGGGTGTGTGAAAGCCCTAATAAGCAGGCATATACATAGAATGAAGGCTACTGCTAAGCACATTGGTTTGTGCTTAAATTGTAAGCCGCCCTGAGTCTTCGGAGAAGGGCGGGATATAAATGGGATTAAAATAAAATAAAAAAATAAAATTAAAGTGGTTTCCTGCTTAACTCAAAAGAAAAAAACTTCAATTGAACAACAACAAAAATCACTCCTGTCCTTGTAAAATTAATTGAGATTTCAGGGAACAGGAGCCTGTTGAACAAATTTACTATTGAAAAATAGAATATGTATATGTCAAAAAGAATTAAGCCAAATGCTGTCCTGCAAAAAATCTGAATATCTTATATAAACAAACCTGGAATGAATCTAATCCTTCCTAGAAACAGGATTTCATAGTACTTCTATCAGATACCAGCTAACTTTTTGTGAAAGACTACAGAAAGAAAATATAAGAAGCTATATCCTAAATTACTTAATCTGCTCTTAAATTTTGTTAAGTTCTTCATAATGTTAAATACATAAGCCCTTAAAATAATTTAAATTGATTCTATTTATTTTAAGCATTGTTATCCAAAGTTAAAAATAGAGACTAACAAAATAATGTAACTGCAAATCAAACTAAAATAATATGAAGCAATCAAAATACATCTGATTATATTTCATACTGATTTACTGATATTCTATGCCCTTACAACGTGGAAAGGCCCCATAAAAATGGGCATTTTGGCATGATTTTAAGCTGGCTTCCTACTATTAATGCTTCAGGATATTATTGTATTCCACTGTGCCGTTTTTTAAAAAAAAATGTATTAACACCCTCAAGTTGAACTTGTTTCTTAGGCCTACATTCACATGGATTTCAGGGAAAAGTTACAGAAATACTGTATTTGTCACTACATTACGCTACAAAAATGTCTGTTGATTTTATAAAAAAACTTCCCAATCTGCCAATTGTATAGGTGGTCTCTTACCCAATTATTAATTAGGACTAAATTGACAAGTTTCTGAGATAAGACTAGTTTGGCCAGGTGCTGCCACCTGCTGTTGTTATTAGCAATCCAATTCTTTTGTGTTAGTGTACTGCGACAAAAGGTTATTATTATATACTGTTTGGGATCAACAAATTAATGGATATTATGTCCTTACATTTTGGTAATATCTCATTCAGAATGTGGGGGTGGTCTAGATGATGCAAAGAATGCTTGGATCTAGCAAATATTCATAACATTTCTAAGAACTCAAAGTGACTTCTTCAGCCATCAGTTAGAATGAAATTAGAGTTAACATCTGTGAACAAAGATGTCTAAAATCCATATATGATAACATATTATATTAGTCTTCTGGCTAATGTCTGCCCTCAGAATGGGAAGATCCAGTTTTTCATCTGGTTATATAGGGTTTGTTTAAAACGCATAAAATAAAAGCACCAAAAACAATGGTAAATGGGAACCACCTCATACAATTAGCTCCAGATGTATTGAATTATTTAAGGTTGCAATCCTAAGAAACAGAATAACTTGGAACAATACATCATTTAATATTAAATGCTGGATGAAGTAAAAACAGTCAGCTCACTGAAAGTACTAATAATGAACCTAAAGCTCTGATGTTTTGAATAATAATAATAATAATAATAATAATAATAATAATAATAATAATAATAATAATAATAATAATAATAATAATAATAATTTTATTTATATACCGCCCTTCTCCCGAAGGACTCAGGGCGGTGAACAGGGCAAGCATAAAAAATACAGAGTTACAAAAGTTAAAAAAGGATTAAATATATGCCCACTAAAAACAGTAAATACAAATATTAAAATAACAATAAAAAAACCCCCACCCATCCCCCATCAGGCCAGGCCGGCTTGTTCGAATAAGAATGTCTTTAGATCGCGACGGAAGGAGCGAAGATCGGGCGCCATCCGGAGCTCAACCGGTAACTGATTCCATAAGGCCGGGGCGCCCACAGAGAAGGATCTCCCCCTGGGGGCCACCAATCGACATTCTCTGATCGGTGGCACCCTGAGGAGGCCCTCTCTGTGGGAATGCACAGGGCGAAGGGAAGTTGATGCATAAGCGGAAACCAAAATCACAAGTGAAGATATTGCAGTTTGAAAAAATTATAGGCAACTGAAGAGGCTGACAGAAGAGAAGGTGACTGGATACTATCACTGATAACAGCAACTTTAAAAAAACTGGAAGGACTACTTACTTGGTAGACAGTCCTGACAAAACAATGTTCTTATCATCATAAAAAGTAAGAAGAGTTTGAGTGACACTGAATAGCAAGAATTGATATTATTTCACGCATTGATTTTCACGCTCATTTTGATGTTACATCACCACCAAAATGACATATTACTTGCTAAAGATATGATACATTTGAAAGGAAATGTTAAAATATGATGAACTATTACTAGCATTCTGACTGATAGAAATCCATACACTTCGGCTGTAAAGTTAGCAATACAAATAGCAAGTACAAAAACCCCCTTTTTTAAAAAAAAAACACCTTCAGAATCATCTTCCTAGGTTAGCTTCAGCTTTCTACAATTAGTCAGAAGTTTTTCTCAGCTCTATCTGGATATGGCAGAATAAATGTGGCACTTTATTTTAAAAACAAGCTAAATTCTTCTGTCCTCCACAAATATTTGAAAAATATAAGGAATCTATACACTAACTTTCAGAACAAATCTGAGTTTAAACACAAACAAAAGTTTGCACAAGCACAGTTCAGTGAGTGCAATACTTGCTAAAAGTCAAAGCCCTTTTTAGTTGAAATAGTTAAAAAGTCATAGGGTCTTTGGTGCTGTCTGAAGACAATGCACAGTGCACTGAAGATATTAACCAAGTTTCATAATGAAACACTGCAAGAAAACAACCAAATTCAGAGAACACCAAGGACACCATAGTTTAATTCTGAGCTACAAATATTTTCTTCTATCAGTTAAGAAATCACATTATTTGAGGAAATGCTAGTATACCAATTAAAATCAATCTGAAATAATCAAATAAAAAACAACAACAGTCAACTTTCTATTCACAAGCAAGAATTCATTAACGTTGCCTAAAATAGAAATCTTCAATAAGTCTATACTGGAAGTTGAACAATGAGGAGTTTTATGTCCTTCTGCAGGAGGAGAATTCCACAAATATGGAGACATCATCATCATCGTCGTCACTATCCTCCTCCGCATCTCACTTTCCCCTGACCCAAAATAAATGCCTGTAAGTAATGTTCACAGGACAGATGGATGAATTCCGCAGCTGATTTTTAAAACCCTAGACCAGGGGTGTCAAACTAGCAAGATCATGTGATGTGTTGCGACGTATCGCTACTTTTTTTCCATTACCAGCAATGGGGTGGCTACGGTTTTGGTACGATGCATTCAGCCCGCGGGCCGGCTGTTTGACACCCCTGCCCTAGACTGAAGTTCTTCACAATAGTTACTTGTAGGAATGAATCTGTTACCTTCTCTCTCCCTTCTGAACATTCCCACATTCTCTTATTCTCATTCACATCAAATCAAATTAAATCAAATATCTTTATTATGTTCTTTGACCAGCCTTTGTAATTTAATAGTAATAAAAATCACACACACAAACACACACACACACACACACACACACACACACACAAAAAAAACACCACACACATACATATCTAAAATACAGTAAAAGAAGAAGTGGTTTAACATTACCAATAGTTGTTAGGGAAGGGAAAGATGTAATGATATAATAAAATCAGCATGTCTAATTAGCATTTTTCACAGATGTATGGTAAAAAAATTTGCCCACCTGATCTGTAAGTGTAAGGATAGTGACTCTTAAAAGATAATGACCATAACATTTATCTGCATGGCCCTTGTCTTTGAGGATGATTGGTGCAATCAAAGCATGTCTTGGGACAATTTATGAGAATGTGAGCAAGTGTTTCTACCTCCCTAGAGCCACAGGGGCAAAGTCTCTGTGAATAAGGGGCCCCGTGAAATCTTCCCTTCAGTAGGGATAATGGGAGGGCATCAAAGCAGGCTCTAGAAAAGGCCCTTCTATTATTTGCTTAATATTAAATTGTTTAAGTACCCTGCAGTAGAGGGCTTGTGGCTGTCTAACAATTGGCGAAAGGATTCAGGGCATCTGTGATATGATTTTGTCAATGTCCCTAATTCTCTCTTTTATTATTGATTTGGCTTTCTCCAGGATTAATTGGCCTAAGTATTTGGGAGAAAGGCCAAGACTGCAGAGTTCTGTTATGCAGGTATGGTGTCAATGCGTTTGGTGATTGTCTGACAGCAGTAAAGGCATCAGGCCTGTAGGGTTGAAAATAATTCTAAAGCCTGACAATAGGATCTTATTCCAGGCCTGAGCCATATTACCTCATTGACATCACTACAGTTTCATTTCCTTTCAGTCCTTCAGACTCAAATATTTCCTTTTAATTTTTGAACTTTGCCTGATGCAAACATGACAATAACATTCTGGTTTAGTATTGTTCATTCCTATCTCAGGAAAGCAAACTTTTTTTTCTGAGAGATGTGCCTCTTTCCTCAATGTTAGTTTTGGAATGAACAGATGTGAGAATTCCGAACTAAAATGAAAATGTATTTTCAGACATCTGAGATTATATGAAAGATTACCTGCTTATTCAGAAGCTCAGAAGAAGAAAAAAAAGCAAAGGCAGTATTGCATATCTTGATGAAATCTAGAAGGCTGGTTTTTTTGTCTAACAACTACAAACAATATTTCTGGAGCAAGGCACACATGTATTATTGAATGCTGATTAAACAAAGAAAAATAATCTGAGAAAGTATTTTGGGCATCATAGTTTCAAAAAGTTTGGAGTGATAGATTAGTAGTTGTTTGCTTTCACTTCTTATTCTAATGATGGTTCTTGACTTAATTGGCTAGTTAATTCAGGGAATCAAATCTAGATCACTGAAATTGACAAACAGTCACTGAGGAAAGATATTACTCTTTAAAAGCATGAAGGATAACAGTGGAAATGATATATATATTCTGCTATGAAGGAGGCCACCATAAGGTGAATTGCAATGAGTATGGATTAAATGTGATCTTCATGTTTCTTTGTCATTGCTGGTAAAGGCCACTTGCAATTATTTGGCCTAAATATAAGCAAGATATACATCTGTGCAAATAATACAGCATGTTTACTTGTGTTGATAACAAGAACAAAACATGCAGGGTTATTAACCTGATGTCTGTGTTATCACAAGTAAACATGAAAGTTTGCAATCTTAGAATACTTAAATTGTACTTTAGGAAGGAAATTAGGAAAATACTACCCCATATGAAATGCATTAATTATTCTGTTTAAACTAATCATCCTCTGCCAATTCATTTCTAAGTTGAAAGGCTTTAGCTTATTAGTATAAAGTTACTTTTCTGCTGATCATTTACTTTTGTCATTCTTGTTAGAATATTGACGCTTTTGAACTTTAGCGTTGGAGAAGACTCCTGAGAATACTATGGATCATTGAAGAATTCAACCTAGAATTTTCATTTCATGCACAAATAACAAGGATCAAATTATCTTACTTCAGAGACATATTGCAAAGACCTGGCTCTCTGGCAGGGAGAGATGGAAGGAAGGAGAAGAGAAAGATGACCAGTAGCAAGGTGGATAGACTCATTTACTGTGGTGATTGGTGCAATTGGAAGACCTGATTTTCATGGAGAAAATCTATGTGGTCACCAAAAATTTTGATCAATCAATCAAACTATTAGGCAACCCTTCCAGTTGCTTAAAAATATATAAGCATTTATAGAGGAACTTTTTTTATAGCAACACTGCCCCTGCTTCCTTGGAAGTTCACCACCAGTGAATTCAGGATTGTACTGTTAACATACAAGGAAGTACATAATACAAATATACTGTATTTCTTATAATCCTGTGGAAAATGAACAAAGTAGCAATAAAAGCTGCTACTAAAAATTATCTACTTTTCATGGGGAGGATTAGTTTAAATTATTGCATGTTTCACATCTTTCTTATATCACCTCTTGATTTCAAAGGTTCTTGATAATTATTGATAATTAAATGAATAATAAAAATGATAACATTTTACAATCTGACAGACTGTAGAAACACTTTTAATCTGACATCGATTAGTAGTCTTCTTAAAAAAACGCATCTGAATAATCAAACAGCATTTTTTTTGGCTAGTTTTAAAAAGCTATTTATACCATTCAGCAACTTTCACCTAATGAGTCTTTTATTTCCTTGAGGGAGCTGCAATGCTGTTGTCAATTAAAAAAACCATCCATTTCAGAAGATCTAGAAATTTTAAAAATATATCATTAAAAAACCTTTCAGTCTCCAAAGCATCGACAATGACATCATTATAGAAGCCCATGAGTGAGCAGAACTGTTGAATTTTATTAACTTTATAAACCATTTTTGCTTAATAGTTTATACATATGTCATAATATGTTGATTAAAAATTACAATGTTAAGAGATTAATATTAAAAGATATTTCAATATGATACTTTGGAAGTTTCTACATTGTCATATTTAAAATTTATCATAGAAGTCTTATCCAGAATTGTAAAAGCTGAAACATTTCCCTAAATGATCAATCATGCAGTTTTTGTCTTCAATAGGTATTTCCACATGGTGCCTTTTATATGAACTAACTGCACAATCATTTCCCATATCTGCTGCATTCTGACAATGCAGAACCCCAAATTCTGTGTCAGGGTTCTTCTTGTTTTGTCTGGCTTTAAGCTTAGTTTGTCCATTTTCTTTTTGTCCATTATCAAATCTAATTCAAGTATTTTTATTTATTTATTTATTTTAATTCCATTTATATCCCGCCCTTCTCCGAAGACTCAGGGCGGCTTACAAGCTTAGCAGTAGCCTTCATTCTATGTATATGCCTGCTTATTAGGGCTTTCACACACACCCCAAGCGGCATTATTACAAAGTCAGCTTAATTGCCCCCAACAATCTGAGTCCTCATTTTACCTACCTCAGAAGGATGGAAGGATGAGTCAACCTTGAGCCTGGTGGGATGCGAACCTGCACTAATTGCAGGCAGCTGGTGTTACTTAAGGAGGCATTAGCCCACTGCTCCACCAAGTATACTGTATTGGCTGGGTGCTTGGAGTTAGGTGACACAGAGAAGAAAACTGAGCATCCTCATTATACTATACTTCCTTCTGCCAATAATTGTATTAATATTGGTGACAAAATGGAATCCTATGAGTTATCATAGGCTAATAATGGTCACAGTCCCACACAAACATGCCTACAGAGACAGATGACACCGTTATTTTAACACAGAAAAATGACACCAACTGTTTTAATGGTTTAAAAAAAGGTGCTTCTCAACACTTCCCAATGCCTTCCTGATTACAATCCAACAGCACAGAAAAAAATAAACAGCAACATAGTGCCTCTGGAGCCTAACCTCCCAAATTTCAAGAAGGATACAATAGTCAATGGAACTAATTTTTTTAGGAAAACCCAGAACTAACATGAGCCTTGGTGGAGCAGTGGGCTAATAAAAAAAAGTAATTACTAAGTTTTGGAAAGGTTACTTTTGCATTTTTGACATCATAAAAAAGTATCAGTGTAACATTTTTCTGGATGCTTTTTCTATAAGCACTACACTATTCCCTTCATCTTTTGTAACTTTCTGCCTTTTCAGTTTGAAGTTTAACCTTTTCACCTGCTGGAGAGATGCCAAAGAGATGCTAGCAAGAAATGGACAAATTTTCTAATAGGTCACCATCCACCGAGAAAATAAAGGTGATCTGGTACTTTAGTTTTCAGCAAACTGTTTGGATGGGATGTTCATGGATTATCATAGATCAGAAACTTAGAGAAGAAGTCAGCATGTCATTTTAGAGAGGAGACCAGGAATTTAATCAAGCTTTCCAAGGATTTTATTTAGCAAAACGTTTTTTTTTATCTGTAGCAAAAAAGGGGGAGGCTTGCTTCATTTATTAAAAGGAAATTAATTTGGCAACAATGGTTTTCTTTGTCCCCAAAATATTTCAAGCATGGGCAATTCTAACTAAAGCTGCAATTTTATGTATGTAGTTTGAGCAGTTAGCTTCACAGGTGTATGTATATGCATGTATATGTATGTATTATATGTATGTATAATTTTAAGCAATATTTTACTTTAAGACCTACATTGCTCAGAAGTAATTACAAGTGCACTTACATAATCATGCTGTTGGAGCAGAGATTGCTAAAGACAGCATGATGACTACACCTCTTGTTACTGTGATTAGACTCCCTCTGTAGACAGATGACATATTGATAATCAACTAGGAAGTGGAAAGATCCCCCTTTTTCCTTTTGTTGGTCTCTTTAGAGAGTGCATGTGTGGTCCTTATCATGCAAAGTCAACTAATGAATTATTACATGTGGTTTGTTGTAGATGAATACTCATTTTTACCTAATCCAAAAGAATGTCATATGTTGGCAACTGAATCAGTTTTCTAGTTCTACATCTATGTATTTATCCTATAAGAGAAAAAAATAGTACCCCAACTAAATACATAAAGTATATTGAATCTCTTTATCAGCCAGTTGTCTAGCAGTAAATATGACTGAAATAGGGACATTTTTCAAGTAACCAATTGCAAGATGAGAATATGGACTGGAAAACAATGAGGTGTAATACAGTAGTTTATTCGTTTGTGTTTGTATGGATCCAAATGTTACTGATTGATAGGAGTGCTGATATTTTTGTATATTATTTTTCTGGAAATCTGGTTAGCCCCACCCAGCTGGCCTTTCAGAAGGCACAATATAGCTTGGGGGATGGAATCTTTTTCTTGACTATGTTAATGCTGCCTTTTATGATTTCTTGTTGTTGTGTGTTTTTATTTTTAAAAAATTATAGTCATAATCATTATATTCTGTTTATTCTCAATGATGATAACTTTGAAAGAGCTGGGCTTTTAAAAATTATAGTACATAATATATGAAGTACTGTATACTAAATACATACTGATTTACAATGGTCAGTGAATGAAGTAAGCTATCAAATCTTAGGATATAGAAAGCAAAGACCTTCTATTGTATTTTGATTCATTTTCATTTTCCTTTGCCTGAAGAAAGAAAGCTAAACTAAGATTTGGATGACCAATGCAAGCATAAATTTTTAACCAAGAAATCATAAACACTAAACCTCTTTCCATGCTTAATGTAATCAAGCTTCAGTGTACATATATTGTATTAGTAATGAGAAACTTGAGAAGCTTGCATTAAAATTCTCCAAACTCTCTGATAGTAAACTTCTAGCTTTCTAAGCTACAACTCCTAGTTGAATTTTCCCTCCATCTTTTTCAATAATTACTCTTGGCTTTTTGCAACAAACCATAAAGGAACAATAAATAATAATTTCCTTTTTCCCACCTCCAAAACTACACTTTTATTCTTTTCTTTTTGGAAATCTCTATATTATAAATGACTGAATATGTGTGTGCATTTATTTATTTCCTTAAATGGGATTATCCCCATTCATTCCACTAGACAATTGATATTGGCATTTAATGACTGGTATGTGTTGAATTAAGTTGCAGTTCAAATACACATACAGTACATGCTCAACAATCCCATAGCTCAAGTTATTTAGTCTTATTTCCTTTTAAATGAAATTCAGAAACTTATCCAGCCAATGTGCCAGTTCTCTGGTGCTAAACTATGCTTACCTGTTAATAATCAACAGGCAAATTGGAAGGATGTAGAAAGTAAAATTGTCCTGCTTATAAAAATTACCTGCTTATAATATAAAAAATCAGTTTTTATCATGCAAGCCCTCTTCTGGAGCAAAAAAGCAATATATTAATGGAAATAAGGAAGGTCTTTAAAGAAACTCAGAAATTCAAAAGAAAACATTAGAACTGAACAATTAACCAGATGCTGCATTGTAAATGCCTTGAAGATACTTTTTATCCACCAGAGAAAATACTAATCGTGTCCTAAATGTCTGGGATCAGAGGCATGTGGTCTAAAAACAGAACTGCAACTTATGCCTTTTCGCACAGATTTTGAAGTGGTGGGATTCTCAGTTATCTAGAATATCTACTACAGCAGTGAAATTGCCTGCTATTTCTTGGCTATGGAAACAGGACTGCCCTATTGTACAACTGAAGAAATTCCACTGTTTCTACCATTTCATGTACACTGCTCATGAAAAAGAAATAAATGTATTTTCAAATTAGTGCTAAGATTACTAGTAGCTCAATTTATTTTATTCTATTTTATAAACATGATGTTATTTGATGTATTTGTATGTTATAAAACTAAAATTCAAAGAATTTAGTAATTTTTCATTTCTTTACCCTTATAGAGCAGGGATATCCAATTTGGGCAACTTTAAGACTTGTGTACCTCAACATCACGCTGGTGGAGATTTCTGGGAACTGAAGTTCACAAGTCTTAAAGTTGCCGAGGTTAGACACCGCTGTTATAGAGGCTTTTGATTTTTATTCATGAAAGCTGTTGTTACAACATTCATAATGCTTGTGATGTAGACATACTATAGTTGTAAGGCTCAAATTCTCTCAATCTATGAAAAGCTAAATGTGTGGGAACTTCACCTCCCCATGCATTAGTATGTTTGGCCAAGATTGCTAGGAATTGAGGGATTGACAATCCTATCACACCGTATCCAATATGGGGCACTATGTGAGGCAGGGTTGACCTAGAACCTCGTCCCTTTAAACCTACACTAAGGATGTACCTATAAAGTATTGTCTTCACTACCCATTGCCTTCCAATGCTGATAATACAAACAGAATTATCACTGCCTCAGAAATGAAATATTTTTAATATTACCTTGTTGCACTCAGTTAAGCAAATATAGAATGCCTGGTGATTTTCCCGAGTGTATTTTCTGCTCAAAGGCTCAATCTTATTTTAAAATGTCATGCATGTTGCTATTACTACTGTTTTATCATTTGTCAACAAATAAGACCACCTGCTTTAGCAGTTCTCATGAGTGATTTTAAATTGTTGGCATAAAATTCCAGTGCATTTACTATTTTTTTTAAAAAAAAATAAGGAACTTGATTGTCACCTATGATATTTTAAAGATCACTCCTCATATAGACATCATGCTGGAAATTAGATGCAGGGCTTTACTTTCCATGGAACATTATGCAGAGACACTCTGGCTAATAAATCTTTGGAGCTAATGCATTCCAGATGGAAGCCATGTCTCACAGATTTAACCTTCCTAAACCCTTCCAAAAATTCCTCCCACCAAAACCTCTCTGAATAAAATATATATGATTGAAACAGATTAATTAATATATAGCATCTACATATCACTCCAGATCATAATTACTTGTGAAAACCCTCATATTCTTTTGAGACCAATTTCCATTTTTGGACAATCCAAGACAGAAAAAATGGCCCAACTTTAATTTCTTCAGCAGGCCTTAACAGTGCTATAAAGAGAACAGCCAATTCTGTCACCTGAAGTTTAATACATGTCTAACAAACACAAGAAAAAAAGGGGGGGGGAAGGGGAGGGGATCAAGTCTCTTGCAGAAACCACTAATTAACAACACAGTTTAATCATGTCACCATGTTTAGTAGGCTACATCATTAGTTTATGTCAAGCTGAAGCAATGAAATACTAAAACACCTACATGTAGATCTTTACAAATTCAGGCAAGTAAAATGGGAAGGTCAGTGTTAGACAAGACTGTAACTATACTTCTTGTATATAGAAACCATTACAAATCATCATGACAACAGGCTTGGGTAGTTTTTATAAATGTTACTGTTGCTTCCTTGTCAGACAATTTCCAAGTACATTTTTTAAAAAAAATTGTATATAAACATTAGAGATTAACCAAGAAAAACAAGTGCTTTCCTTCATTAATTTTCTGCGATATGCTGAAAGGTTCAGAGCAGAAGGAATTGCTTTAAATAAAACAAAAAGAAAGCCAGAGAGGATTCTGTAAAGTGCCCCATATCTGAAAACACTAAGAGTGCAATCCAAATTCATTAGTTAAGAATTTCAATAAGGTTAATGTAAAAATTAAAGATTTGCTTCCTCATCTCCCACTCAACTTACATGTGTATTGCTTGCTCAGCAATCTTTTACCTTCTGTTCTAATCTGAAACTCCTTTATTACAATCTCTTCACTGTCAAATTAAGAGTTTTCAGGTTGTCCTAGTTTAACTTGACTGGTTCCATACATAACTAGCTACCTTTATACTAATATTATGCTTCCCCTTCTCCCTGGGATTCTACAAAGAACTAAATTTTGTCCAACATTCCATGTACTAGGAAAAACTGCATGTGGATTCAACAGTCTTTTGTGTATTACATTTTTAAGACTTACCTATAGTTGTTGGTATGCTATACCTACAATTGTTCTAGAACTTTTTTCTTCAAACCAATCATATGTTATTTAAACTTCCAATCTTCTATTTCTACTTGTATGCTTTACTGCTCATTCAAACACAAAGATCCAGTTTTCATGATCGCATCCCTGTCGAATAAGCTGAGATGCATATGAACTTGAAACTTCCTTTCTTAGGGCACCTCAGACACTCATGGTGCAATTAACTATACAAGTTCAAACTTCAACACTGTGTGGATATATTTCTAAATAGTAATTTGACAAAGTTCAAGATAAATGCTTACTTAGAATTTTATAATGGCACATTCTTAAACTGGATAAAATAGGAAATTATGGTTAATTGCAGAATCCAAACTGGATTCAAGTGGTAATAGAAATAGACAGCCTTGAATGAAGGCCACTTGTTTCTGTTGTTTTCTTCTCAAACATTTGCATTTGGAAAAGGTATATTCAGGAAATACACAACTAAATAAGAGAAAGACGGGGAGGGAGGGAGGGAGAAAGAGAGAGAGAGAGAGAGAGAGAGAGAGAGAGAGAGAGAGAGAGAGAGAGAGAGAGAGAGAAACAGAAAGATACACAGAGAGATGTATTAAGATCTGCATTTTAAAAGATATTTAGATACATTTTGTCCAAAATTCCATGTATTAGGAAAAACTGCATGTGGCAGATGTGGATTTTTCAACACAAAGGATTTTTTGAATAATGCATGAAAACCTGTAAAAGACTATAGTTTGACACAGATCATAGTTTGATCCACACATCCCTAGTAGGGTTTGCCTAGGCAGGTATAGCACTAATTTACTGTATATATTTTGCATTAAGCTGAGTTATCGCTATCTAATATCCCACTGAAGATTTAGCATCTTTCTACCAAATTCTTTTCTTCTTTATGTGATATATGATCACACATCCAGTAAAACTTTAGCTGCATCTTCTCATTTGTTTTGTATAATCAATCTGTTTTTATATGACTGCAATTTGCTTAATCTTCAAATATATGTCAAAATTGTTAGAAATTCACAGCAGATCCTGGTTTCTATGAGCATCATGACAAAGACATATACGTTTACCTACATTTTATAAAACCTCATATGCCCAAACTAATAAAATATTTGAAATCAATATAGTACTAAGTAATAGAATTAATAAACTATAAACACACAATTCCATCATATATGCATGCTTGTTCATAATTATTTCTCTTATAAACACTACTAACTCTACCTTTAGTAAATGAATTACGGTAGTTTCAGAAATTAGCATTTGGCCAGACATGTAGATATTATTTAATTGGACACTGGTAATGTATTTCTGTGATATATTATTACCTGTTTAATTATAGTGGACTTTAGCATTTAGAAGAAACTTTGGTTATATATTAATTCTTATGTACAATATAGGCCTGATGCTTGTACATATTTGAGTATCATTTATCAAGCAAAGCTGTCCAGCAGAGGGCTCCTTTGAAACAGAATGTAGAAAAAATGGCAAGCTTTCAGCATATAATTGAAATGTAAAGAGATAGCAGTTTATATTTTAGAAAACCACAGACTTCATGCTTTGAGTTTTTGATTGTGAACTGCATTATTAAAAATTATCAGGCTTATTTTCATAAAATATCTAAAATAGTTTCTTGCAGGCAAATAAAATCTGCCTTATTTAAAAAAATAATGGCAACATACAGTATATCCTAAGGGAGACAGCCTCTTTGTTCTTTAGCCATAGGTACATAATGAGAGCTGTAATTAATATTCTCCACTAGTTTTGTACCTCTCAAAATCATCCAGAATGGATGGCCTGAAATCTTTGAAGCACATGTATGTGTTTTTCTTCACCCATTTTAGGAAGAGGTTTAATAAGTAAAATTGTTTTTCTACATCTTGCAAAAACTTTAGAGGCCTCACTATCAGTCTGATTATTCCTAAGGCTGAAGGCACTCATTTTTCTCCTTAATTCTCCCCACTCACAGTCTTCAGTTTTGGGTCTCATCTATTCTAGTAACTTTCTTCTTCTACTTACTTTTTTCCTGAGGTTTTTTTTTAAGCTGCTGTGTTTTTTCTTAGGCAACAGAGGAAACCATGAAACAAAAGAAAAAGTCTCAGGGCTCCAGGGCCTTCTACTGATGAAAAAAAAAGCTGCCAGTTATTTGTGGCAATGGAGAACATTATTGTTATTCCCAAATCCAGCCAACATTTTTAAGTAAAATAAAGCTATAAATAACATTAAATAGAAATAAAATTTATCATACAGCCACCCCACTTTTGGTGTAAGCATCAGCATCCTATAAAAGCCTAGTATCCTCTTTCCTCTTTCCCTTCTCTGCCTCTTACCAAGCAGTGTAGAGTAGTATTGAGTTCTTTTCTCATCCTTTCTCCTGGGCTACATTTATTTGCTAACTTCTTCAAGATCATCTCTGTCCTCCTCTATACACACAAAAGTAGTTAGGAGCCTGGAGATTACTTAGTTACATTCTGTCACAGCAGCCCATCCATAGCTAAAGAGATAGTTCTATAATTGCCTGTTATAACTTTGGCCTGAGGACTCTAGAAAAATAAAGAAATTCAACTTGATGGCTCATCATCATCATCTACTTCTAGAATTATCTATTTATTTCTAAGTCATATTAGTCACTTTAATAACTTTCAAGCCAATGCATTAACATTTTTGCAAGATGTCTCTGCTAATCATCTTGTTCATCAGTCAGAAAGGAATAAGAGGAGTCAAGACAGTGTCACATCAGGTTTGAAATCTCTTATGTTATTGGATTGGTAAAGAAGAGGCATTATGTTCTCTAATGAACTGAGAAATTTTATGGGATACTTCATTTGCTCATCAATTTCTTGTACGATAGTATCTATGCCGTTAGAGGCTTCCCTTAGTCCTATATAACTGGATTGCACATTACAGGTATTGTATTAATTGTTGAGCACTTTTCAAGAATTCTAATTGTACTGTTTGATGTTTTCTTTTGATAGCTCTATTCTATTTCCTACTGCTACAAGATAATGTGCTCATATTCTAATTGAATCTACTTTTATAATCTTGTGAATTCATTAATTTTGATCCATGACCCAAGAGTGTTATTTTTAAAAAGATTTCTTATTATTGCATGATTTGTTGAAGAGGCACAACTAGAAAAAAGCCCTGTGTCTTTCGTAAATTGTACAGAATTTTAAAACATGTTATATGGGAAACATCTTCCATTTAATATTTTTAGAGAACAGCAGACAGTATCACCATCTCTATTCCTTTATATCTGATGAAGCCAATTCTTACATTATACCATGACATGGCTATTGTTTTCATATTTCAAAAACAATACATAACATATCTAGTTCATATTCTGATGACTACTGTTTGCCTGCTTTTCAATGAATGACATATTTTAGACATATCTGATTAAAATGATTTAAGAATCCATTTATCATACATACATTTAATGCTGTCCATTTAATAGTCTTAGAAGAACATTAATGTCAAACACTAAAATCTCTAAAACACTAAAGTGTAAAACAGTAAAATGCCTTGGTTGAAAAGTTCAGTTTTAAGATCCCTCTTAAATTATAATAAGAAAGGGGCCATCCTCGACTCCAGTGGTATTTTTACCACACTAAAAACCCCATCACTTATACTGCTGATGTTATGCATATTTGTGGCAGAGCCTGAAAAAGGTTAAATGCAAGCAAGGTTTAAAAGAGCAGGCGGTCCTATGGATAATTTGGGCTTAAGCTGGGAGCAAACTGAATTTGGCTCAGAAAGCAACTGGCAATCAATTTGGGGTTGGTATGGCAGTTCCTAGAAGTGCCATTCACCCCTCATGCTGCTGTAGTCTAAGTCAGTGTGATTTCCAGACCATCCTCAAGACTGCCCCACAAAAAGTATGCACAGTAATCCAACACTCTGCTTGTATCACTGGAATCTGGAGACTCTCCTCCAAGTAAATATGCAACTAGTTATTAGGACAAAACTGATTAAAACCTCCCAGCTTTCTGCTTTTATTCTCCCAACAGTGCTAAATCAAGGAAGGCCCCCAAACTGCAAACCTGTTTCTTAAGGGAATCACCCACACATTTGACTTATTCATCTTCAACTTGTCCCTTGTCCACTACTTATGAAGATTCCAAACATTAGCTAACAGGAAAGCAGTGCAGCTGAACATTATTGTGGGAACCAGTTTCACACCTGTTCATAATTCTTCCTAATGGCTTAAAATAGATAAACAACAATGTTGCAAGACATTCCCTCCTTCGATTCCTTAGTAACTCAACATTCTTATTCTCTTCTAATAGCGTATCCAAAAAGATAAGAGCAGAACCATTGGAAAATAATAGCAAAAGCACTTACACTTATATACTGCTTCACAGCACTTTATGGCCCTCTCTAAGCAGTTTACAAATGTCAGCATATTGTCTACAACAATCTGGGCCCTCATTTTACCAGCCTCGGAAGGATGGAAGGCTGAGTCAACCTTGAGCTGGTCAGGATCGAACTCCTGGCTGTGGGCAATGTTAGCCTGCAATACTGCATTCTAACCACTGTGCCACAGCTCTTTTAAGACTATTGGAAAGCATAATATGGGAAAGCATACCCCAAACTTCAGATTATTCAAGCACATCATGATATCATGGTCAATGATATTAAAAGCTTCTAAGACTAAGTAATCCAGCAATTGAAAACAAAGACAATCGGTGCTGTCTTCTGAATTTAAATCCAACCACATGATAGATTATATGGACCTCAGGGGATGCTTTCACTTTCTTCTATCAACAATTACCTCCTCCTTTCTTCTAAAATTCCAGTCCTATCAGCAATTTTCTCTGTTGACTGACATGTGCAGAATAACACCTACTCAGAAACTTTGTTCAGGAATTGTGCTGCTGTCAAGGTACGGCCTCTGCTTATTCCTGACAGAAGAACTGTTGGCCAATGCTACTCCTTGAAATATAAGCAACTTAATTTTACATTGCAAAACGGGCTTTGAAAGCTGTGGATCTTAAGATTGGATTTATTCCTCTTCTCCACACATTTTTGGGTACCTTCTACTTGATAGGTGAACAAAATAATCATGTTTAAAGTACTGCATATGTGGTTATCCCACACATCTAGTTTTATCCCCAACTAGCCTGTTGCACATAGATCACATTCACATTTTATATAACAAATGTTTTCTTGTATTGATAATGCACTGTAGGAAGCTTCAGTTTAATAATCTCTTTCCTATTCTTTTGCTTAAAAATTGGGAAGGCTAACTGAAATTTCTCCTTACTATTTGGACAATGACTATAGTTTGCATAGTGCTATAAAGCACTGTGAAGTGGTACATAAGTATAAGTGTTATTGCTATTGCACAACTCACAACTGCTTAAGAATTAAGACTGGGAATCAACAATAGTTCCCTTGAATGGAAAACTGGTTAATTTTAAACCATGAACTGAAGCTTATCCCCATATATATGATTTTAATAAATCTGCATAAGAACATTCTTGAAGAAAGATTTGATTCTATGTTACAAATAGTCCTTGAGTTACAACCATTTGTTTAGTGACCATTTCAAGTTACAACAGCACTGAAAAAGTGACTTATAAGCAGTTTCATACCACCATTGCTGCTTTCCCATGGTCACGTGATCAAAATTTGGGTACTTGGCAACTGGTATGTGTTTATGACAGCTGCACTGTCCCTGGGTCATGTGATCTTCATTTGTACCCTTCCTAGCTGACTTCTGACAGACAAAGACAATGATGGAACCCAGATTCACTTAATGACTGCATGATTCATTTAACAACCGTGGCAAGAAATGTCATAAAATGGTGCAAAACTCACTGTCTTGCTTAGCAAAAGAAACTTTGTTCTTAATTGTGGTCATAAGTCGAGGACTACTTGAAACTTGAGCAGTCAAACTGCTCCCTCATAGTTGTTATTATGTACATTTGTGTTAAAAAGTAATATACTGAAAATTTGAGAACTGTTCACAAATTTTATTAATTAGAAAGTAAAATTAGTTATTGTTTCTTTCTTTGCTTATGTTTACGAATCACTCTATTTGTTTTTCAGACTAAAAATTCCCAAAACACGGGGGATAACTCCCAAGAGTCTTAAGAAATTTACAAATTGTTCACAAATATTTTGAAGAGAGCTTATCAGGCTTGCTTTGGCAAAGTAGGAATATTATCAAAACCTGCTCCCATTTTGCCTGGGCAAACTCAGACTGCATGCACTCTGGTGGCTTGTATAAGCAAAACAGGGGCAGTCAAAACTTGGTTCAGCTTTGTTTGTAAACACAGACTTGTGTATGTGTACACACACACACACACACACAAACACACACACACACACACACACACACAGAGAGAGAGAGAGAGAGAGAGAGAGAGAGAGAGAGAGAGAGAGAGAGAGAGAGGGAGAGAGAGAGAAGGGCTTATGGAAGCAAAATGGGAAGCCAAAAGCCCAGAGTGAGTTTTGAGAAATGGCTAATCACATTATTGATTACTGGTGACTTTACGGTCGTAGTGTATCTGTAGTCTTTTGAGTTTCTGTAGAAGTATATTTGTTAAGGGAGTTCAGAATTTTTATTCATTTTAAATGCTCATCCTTTAAAAACTTAAAATATTTTCTTGGGTGTTAAGAGAAAATGACCACCTATGGAAAGAGCTTTTAAAGGTAAATCTAAATTAAGGAAATACAATGAAAGTTATGTAACTTTCAGTAAGTGGTTGATTTATGCAACCCTAACCCTAATGAAATCATTAAGTTTTTTTTCATGAGTTAGGTTACACAAATACTTTTACAGTTACCATGGATCATAATGCTTCATAATGCTTGAGAACCTGCCTTAGGTAAAATTTTGGCACACACCAATATTAAGAACTTTGCTATATTTATTATTTTAAAGTATAGAACAGTGATGGCAAACCTTTTAGAGACTGAGTGCCCAAACTGCAACCAAAACCCACTTATTTACAACCGGGGGCCAGGTGGGCATGGGTGCGGGGCTCATGGCAGACTGAGTGGGTGTGGCCGGGGTGGGCATGGTCACCTAAGTGCTACTCGTGGTGGGGCAGGGTTGGGGGAGTTCCAGGGGGTCTCTGGCAGGTGGGGCGGCTAGGAGAACCAGTTGTTAAATTACTTGAAATCCACCACTGGTCACTTCCAAAGGCCACGTGCTCGCTTGCTCGCTGCCCACCGTCGCTTCCAAAGGCTGCTCACTCACTCTCCCACCAAAACCTGCTCCTTTTATAGGTTCCCTTCTCCCTGCCCAGCTCTCGCAGCTGTTCCCAGACTCTGCGTGTGTGGAGAGGGGGAGGGAGCAGCCCAGCCCCGTGTCCCTCTATCTGGTGGCTCTGAGTGTCATCTCTTGCATGCATGCCATAGGTTCGCCACCACTGGTATAGAACATGTCCACTTCCTTCCTATTTAAAATATTTATATGTAATTCACTGATATCTCTTATTGTATTTACTGTATAGTGTAATCCTGAACAGCATTCACTTCTACTGTATTCAGAAGTAAATCTTGTGATTTTAGTTTGATTACATTCCTGTATTTTTTGGGAGAGTTTCCCAAAGCTCTCATCTCAGAATGCACAGGAAAGCATCCTGGTGCTGTCCAGATGTTTAGATTGTAGCAATTACATGAGACAACTCTTTGGCCAACGGTAAGAAACTATGGAAGCTGTCTCCAAAATATCTGAACAAGCCTGACTAGTCCTGATTTTCCAGGTCTCTTTCTCCCACCTGTACAGATGGAGAAACGGAGCTGGACGAGATCCATCCTCATAATCGTCCTGAGTGGACTGCATAAATCTCTGCTATCCTGCCATGTTCTGCTGTCAAAATGCTGACAGCAGTTAATGGCAAAAAAGGAGGAGGGATGGGGATGGTTTACAAGATGTGCAATGTGCCAAATTCAGAATGGAATGTAGAGCTGCTTAAAGGAATTCCTAGTTCAGATCTTTACTCAGCCACACATCTTACTCCATGACCTTTGTGCTAGTCACAATCTCACTAGGACAGAGTTTCTCTGAGGACAAAAGTAAGGACTCAGTGGTGCATAAGTTGCAATAAAGCAATACATTGAATATGGTTCTTATTTTTTTTAAAAAAATATCTACTTGGCTGCCATCAAAAAGGCTATTTCTTAAAGATATAATATAAATACCACTTATGGTATTAGTAAAAATTCAGGCTTCAGCTCTGTGGCAGTGAAATCAATGGAAGTTAAATGTGAATAAATGAGTGCAAATTTATAGCTTAGGGGTACATTTTGGCACTCTAGAAGGATTGGCTCAATAGCTCAAAGTATATTCTGTAAAAACAGTTAGTGCTTATCCCAGTGACATATTCAGTCTATATAAACAAGAAACCTAGAGAGAAAACTATTTTCTTTTAACAACAAAATAGTGTAGCAGAAAGTTGTATTATCTAACATAACATTTGACTACTCGGAATGCTGTCTGAACGTGTCACTTTCCTAGGGCTTGTTGTTATGACTGACACATTTTGATACTGAGTAAGAAACAATATGGATATTTAATATTACAGAGTTTACCTCAAGCAAAACGGAAACACTACTGTTATCAGGAGCCTGAAGTGCTGGGGTGATTTCACCTGTCTGTCACACTATGAAATGAACACATTAGACAATCTTTAATGATTCTAACTACGTTGGCTTTTACAAATTAAAAAATTTCATGAAGCACAGTGACGTATCTTTTCTGTTTTTCCACTTGAATGTTGACTAAAAATCTACGTTTTAGATCAGTTACACCACTCATAAATTTTTTAAAGTATCCATCTGTGCATCTCTATTCTCCATAGTTCCACAATGTTTTGGCTAACTAACAGGCCCATATGTTGCCTTCAGATATTTCTAATCAATGTTCCCAATGTTTGTACTTTACTGTTTGTTTACTTATTGTTTTTCAAGGAGGGGAACAAAACCAGGAAAATCATAGGGCTAAATAAGCTATAAAGTGTATCCACACACAGTTAGAATGTCTTTACTGCATCTGAAGACATTATGATTCTGCTGCGACAAACAACATTTGTCTTCATTTTGTCTGACTGTCCTCATGCGTTATTATTAGTGGCTGTCAGACCACAGCAGGAAAAAAAATAGCATCACTTGACAAAGAAGTTGAATGCATAAATGCTATAACTACACATTTGAAGCTGAGGAAAGGATGTGTTTTAAGAGAAGAAATATTGGGGAAACCATCCTATTTATAAGAGAACTGTAGAACAAAAAAAATGATTAAGAGGATTCTTCTAAGTTGTTTGTACATCTAAATTCAGAATTAATGATTAATAAAACATGCTCAGCATACTTCTTTGCAAATTCACTCACATCTTATCATGAGGTAAACATTCTTAGAATTGTAAGCTTTAGGGAAAAAAACCTACTTGACACTTGTGATTTTTTTCATGTCAACTCCGTTTAAAAGCAACTAAGTAATCATATGGAACAATCGCTTCCATTCATTGTATTTCTGATAGCCCTGATAAATACAAATATTACATGAAATACTCTGTTGGAATATTGAAAATGATTCAAGCCTTTTGTATTCATTACATCCTCCCCACTATCCTTCTATATTACAAAATTCCAGGATATTTATTTATTTATGTCAACAAACAAAAACATCACCATTGAAACTAGGGCTACCCAACTTTTTGACTGAAGGTCACATTTCAGGTTTTGAGAGCATGTTATGGGCTGGTTGTTTTTCAAAATAGCTACCATGAATGGAAGTGAGACTTATTACTCACAAAATGGCTGCTCATAGAGGTTTGAGACAACACACATATAAATCAGAAAGCAAACAGATTAGGGAAATTGCCATCTACTGGAAATCCATTTTACATCATTTCTATTTCTCTCTCTCTTTCTGTCTCTCTCCCTCCCTCCCTCTCTCCTGGACTGCTGATATATTCTTCTGGAACCGCCTTTGGCACAACAAGATACTAAGCTTTGCTGTGCAGCATACTAGCATCCTATTATATGTATGTATACATGTATTTATGTGCTTGTTTTATATTTATATGTGTAACTGTATATAAGAAAGATGTTGAGAGATGGGGCAAAGAAATAAGGCCTAGGGATTTGTTACATAAGAGAGGGCATACAGTAGTCCTTGACTTGGTAAGACCATATTTGGAATACTGCATGCAATTTTGGTTGCCACGATGTAAAAAAGATTTGAGACTCTAGAAAGAGTGCAGAGAAGAGCAACAAAGATGATCAGGGGACTGGAGGCTAAAACATATAAAGAACAGTTGCTGGAATTGGATATGTCTAGTTTAAAGAAAAGAAGGACTAGGGATGACATGATAGCAGTGTTCCAATATCTCAGGAGTTGCCACAAAGAAGAGGGAGTCAACCTGTTTTCCAAAGCACCTGAAGGCAGGACAAGAAGCAATGGATGGAAACTAATCAAGGAGAGAAGCAACCTAGAAATAGGGAGAAATTTTCTGACCATTAGAACAATTAATGACTTGCTTCCAGAAGTTGTGGGTGCTCTAACACAGGAAGTTTTTAAGAAGAGATTGTACAATCATTTGCAAATGGTATAGGGCAGACATGTCAAACACAAGGCCCGGGGGCCAGATCCGGCCCGCGAAGTGGTTTCATGTGGCCCGCGAAGCCATCCTGGAAACAGTGAGGGAACGTCCCCCACTGCCTTGGCCCTGGCCCAGAGACCCTCCTTCTGCCAGACCCTCAGATCTGTCTCACTCCTGCCCAGGCCCCCATAGGCAGCCTTGATGCGAACGATGTAGAGCTGGCCATGCCCACCCAGTAGGCCATACGCACTCTAGCCACACCCACCCAGTAGGCCACGCCCATCCTGGCCACACCCACCCAGCCCCCTGAGGGCAACCGCAATGCTGATGCGGCCCTGAATGAAATTGAGTTTGACACCCCTGTTGTATAGGGTTTCCTGCCTGAGCAGACCTTCAAAGTCCCTTCCAACTCTGTTATTCTCTTATTCTGACTTACAACTATTCATTTAGTGACTGTTTGAAGTTACAACAGCACTTTAAAAAGTGACTTAGGACCATTTTTCATACTCAAGACTATTGTAGCATCTCCATGGTCAAGTGATCAAAATTCAGGCACTTTGCAACACTTTGCAAAGTTTTATGATAGTTGTACTGTTCCAGGGTCTTGTGACCCCCATCTGTAACCTTCCCAGCCAGCTTCTGACAAGCAAACTTAATGGGGGAAGTCAGATTTACTTAAGGACTGGATGATTCATTTAACTGCAGTGATTCACTTAACAACTGTGGCAACAAAGGTTGCAAAATGGAGCAAAACCCACTTAACAACTGCTTTCTTACTGAAATTTTGGGCTCAATTGTGATCAGAAGGTGAGGACTACCTGTAGTCCATAGTTGCATAATGTAAGGAGAAAGAAACTCCAAAGGCTAAAGTTTTGTATTTTTAGACTTGCAAGATTCTGTTAATATAGCCCTACAATAAAGCAGAATTAGCTCATCTGGATCTGTTTCCTGTTTGGTTTTCCTGGGAAGGCTGACGGTATGCATATTATGTATCTGTGAATATGTATATATGCATTTTAATGGGCTGTATCTCCTCCAAAAGCTGGAGAAGGCATTTCCCTTCATTTTATCCTCAAAACAACAATCCTGTGGTTGAGATGAAAGAGAGATTCTGTCTCAAGATGACCCAGTTTAATTTCCATGACTAAGAGTGACCTGTTCCGGTATCTCATAATTGCTGTCCAATATCTTTTACTACATACTGTAGGTTGTAAAAAAAAATCCAATGGACAGGAAGTCTTTTGAGAAACAGAAAAGTATATGACATCACAGTGATAAGAGTTTGCTGTTTCAATGTTGGATAAGCAAGTACTGGACAGCAAGTAAATTCAGGTCTTCAGAATATATCTTTTCTGGAATTATGCTGCAACTGCAGGTTGACCCAGCCTTCCATCCTTCTGAGATCGGTAAAATGAGGAGCGAGATTGTTGGGGGAAATATGCTGATTCTGTAACCCTCTTAGAGAGGGCGGTAAAGCACTGTGAAGCATTATATAAGTTTAAATGCTACAGTATACCTACTGCTACACCCACCCTCTCTTGTAATCCAGAGCACTTTTTCCAGATTAAATCGAAAGAACTGCACAACTCTAATAACTGAACTTTAGGGGAGAGGACAGCAGGCATTTGGGGTCTAAAAGCAAGCAGGCTGTTTTCTTCAGTCAGGTCTGTAGATGTTTGACTTTTTGAGCAACCATTTCTCATATATTTATTACTTCTGTATTAATTAGTTCATAAAAATAGAGCTTAGAAGTTCTTAAGAAAATGTGGATTTCTGTTCTTTGCCTACTTTTCTCACTACTGAGCCAATTGTTGTCTGCAGTGGTAAGGAAGTAGGATATACAGTAAATGTAGCAGGCTTAGCTGTGCTGGATTTTCACAGTTTAAAGATGACATTGGGAGGACACTGAAGCAGTCCCTTAAAAGAAAAGAAAAACCTTTTCTGAAAATCCTGTTGATGCATTCCTGTAAATGACATTTGCCGTTTCAGACAAGACAAACATTTTCATCATCTTTGAAACTGTCTCAAAAGCTTGTCAAAATTGGGACATAGGAAAATCTCATACTGACTCATATGAAAGCTGAGCTCCAATTTTCCCTCTGTCCTGGTCAAAAAAGATATTTTACCAGTTTTTTGGCTTGTTTTCAAAATAAACACAGAAGTAATAAATCAGAACATTAGCAGAAGAACTTTGACATCTACCTTCCATCATATAGCTGGCCTGAGGCTAATTGAATGGATTCATTCTTATTTTGGACTATTCCAGCTTATGATCCTTTGTTTATTACAGTGTTCTTTTCCAGGGTGAAGTTATTTCTATGGCCAATATTTCCATAGCTGGTGCCCTCCAGATGTGTTAGATTCCAACTCTGATCTAGTTCAGGGTTATGGGAGCTGAAAACCAACACATCTGGAGGACATCAAGTAGAGAAAGGCTAATTTACTTCTGGGTACCTTACATGATGCTGTGGACACTTCTCTTTAAATCTAAGAGACTCCCTGCCAAACTGACTTGTTATATTGTTTAAAGTATATATATATATATATATATATATATATATATATATATATATATATATATATATATATATATATATATATATATATATATATATATATATATATATATATATATATATATATATATATATATATATATATATATATATATATATATATATATATATATATATGTATATATATATATATATGTATATATATATATATATATATATATATATATATATATATATATATATATATATATATATATATATATATATATATATATATATATATTCTAATTTTTAAAATATGGGAATAAGTCATCCTGCAGACTAAAGGCTACTTACCTTCATCATCACTCTTTTCCCTCCCAAAACACTGAGGCCCACAGGCAGTGACATAAATTATATAAGAGAGGGTTGTTGCAATTAGTGCTTTGTTTGGACGTATGCCCAACTTACTAGAATAAAAAGAAAAGTAAACTGGGAAAGGACTAAAAAAAATTCCTGGAAGGGAACAAGGAGCCATCTCACTTTTTCCCCCCTTCCTGGTAAAGAAGCACTTTTAAGTCTCAGCAGAATCTTGACTGCAGCCATTTTGTGAATAGGCAAGGTCCTTATTGTGATAGCTATTTTGTGAAACTGCCAATACATGGTTTCAAATTCTCAAATGTGTACACAAGACTGAAAGGTTGAAGATGTGTGACTACTTACTTAATTTATTCAAAAGGTTTATACCCTGCTTATTCTTGATTACCCACAGTGGACAAGTTTAAAAAAACAGGAAGCAATGGGTAATATCAGTCAGAAACAAATCTAAAACTAAAAGAATATAATACTACCCAATTAATCATATTATGACATTGTATAAAATAACGGAAGTAGGCAAACAGATCACATTTTTAGAGATCGAACTTCCTTAGCTACAGCCTCAAATTTCCTATGTTTCTAAACCATGAAGTCAAGGATTTTAGGCAAGACCACACAAATACAGGCTTGTACAGTGCCTCCTCTGTATCCATTTATCATGTCCAATTGCTTCTGAAATAATCAAGACAGTATATTTTCCCGGCTTCCTCTTTTATGACTGTGAATATGATATAAGCTTCATGGAATGTTATTTATTTAAAAAGTTTTATGGCTCAACAGAAATCTCACAGAACTGAGAGCAGACAGTACCTAAAGGATACAACTCTCTTTACTTTACTAAATGCATCTAATCAGATACAAACCTGACAATATCTTAGGGAACTTTCTACTGGCATCTATTTTAATTTTATTCCATTTGTAAAAATATCTGAAGATGTTGGTTCAAGTGTGCTGCTGATAAAGAGGCATCACTGCGCATACACGTCCACCTATATTTCTTGGCACAGCCAAACTGTTTTGCTTAGTCTGTAGCCAGTAGTTGGAATTCACGATCAACAGTTCACAACTAAAATAAAATCACTTTAGACTTGAATTAGGAATTTACAGATTAAGAAATTACAAATCTATTACTTGAAATAAAACTGCAGGAACTGCCAAGCTGAAAATATGCAACTGATCTATTGAATGTTTTTTCCTTGTTGGTTTGATATCCCTACCATATAATTTCACCAAGACTTTACACAATTGTTTGGCTAGAATGCATATAACATTTTTTGAATATGCAAAAAGGCACTGAAAATGTAAAGTGCACAGCATGGTATTCAATTTATGGGGGATTGTCCTGTTAGTTTGCTGAATCTGTTTACCCTTAAAAAAATGCTATGAGATTTACAGTGATCTGGAACTCCCTGCTGGAAAAATATTCAGTTTAGAAGAAGATTACTGGGGAATCTATTTCTGGTCATAGTCAAATGCCTTCAGTGGATGGGAGAAGGATCAGATCTTGTGACTTCACAATCATAAGAACAATATTGTTCCCTAAAAACTAAGTTGTTTTTGTTACCTACAGTTTATGAAAATGTAGAAATTCTGCCCATGATTTAGCTTTGTCATTTGCAAAGAAATATTAAGTAGGAATTTTGATTTCAGAAATGTTCTTACACTCCTTTCTCCTTTCAAGTACCTTTTCAAAGGATATATTTATAGATCATGACTATAGCAATACTGTAAACTGCTCAGAATCATTAAGGTCAGTGAAATGGACAACATGTAAATTTAATAATAATAATAAATTAAATATGTCAAATGTTTGAAAAACTCAAATTAAACAGGCATGATGTATGGGACTGTAGGGAAGTGGAACTGAAAAACTCATCTATTAAACAGAAAAATGTATCTCCTCTTACTTTGGCTACTGTTTCTCAAAACAATAAATGATTAAAAATACAACTGAAACAGCCAGCAAGACAACTTACAAGCTGTGTGCTGTGAGTTGCCTTTTCCGTGATGAAAGATGCTCTGATTCAGCATAGTAGAAGTTTTTTTTTAATTTTTAATTTTTTTAAATTCCTCTGATCCTATGCACTACCTATTTTTTGGGGGTGGTTTGTCTTGGAGTGGGACTTCAGGGAAAACAAAAATAAATCTATATAATGTCCCTCCATGCAATACCATGCAGTAGGTAAGGGAACAAGAATTATACCAATATTACAAAAAATATAATATTAATTTAAGGGTAAATGCAGTGTCTTGGAAACTGCAAGAAAAATACCAACCATCATATGTAGTGAATTCATTAGAGTCTGTTTGAATGATTTGCTTCTATCTCTTGATTCTCCCTTCTCTTACTTTCCTAGTCTCCACACAATTTCTCACATCAAGTATACTTCAGTGATAGAAAGCTTACCAAATTAAAGAGATTTCTTTTCATATTTTCACAATAACGAGAAGAAGCTCTATTTGGTGACAAATAACAAAACACTGCTTCCTCCCACTGGACTTCTTCCAGAGCAGATTTGACTGCAGTTAAAGGGCAATTATGCTCTTGAGAACTTGTTGGAGAATTTCTCCCCTGTAGAAATGCATAGAAAGCATCCATTATTCATTCAATTTCTCTATTCCCAAAGTTGATAAAAGGGAAAGACCACTTGGGCCCAGTATGAGAAGTCCTCAACTATTACATTCATATAGCCCACAGTTCTCAAAAACTCTAGTACTCCTACTGAGAGAAATGGCAGAAAGATTCAGCTGAATTTCTCCCAGGTTAATCTGTTCCAAAAACCAAAAAGATATGGAGATAAAAAAATTGATTATCTTAAGACTGTTATGTTATAAACTAATGAAATTCCCTTTAAAATATCTTTTGGAATTAGTTTCTCATACTAATTAGCATTCGTTTTATAAGACAAAATATAAAACAATAGCATATGGTAATCCATTTCCTAGTCTGTAGTGCAGTATAATTAACATATAAAGGGCCTGGATTAGAAAATATATTTATGTTATTTTATATTTTGGACTTTTTTGTTCTATTTTTTCTGCAGTAGATTTGTAAATGATTTTAATTTTGCTTCTGTGGAACCACATTTATAGCCTAAAGACCACATTAAAAATACTG
Source organism: Vipera berus (assembly GCF_964194415.1). Lineage (NCBI taxonomy): Eukaryota > Metazoa > Chordata > Lepidosauria > Squamata > Viperidae > Vipera > Vipera berus. Next base: position 57,092,246 of record NC_138202.1, read on the forward strand.
TGCATAAAAATGCACATATTTCCAAATAAATGATTTTTTTTCATTATAAATTGCTCAATATTTCCCATTTTTCTCATCCAGTGGTACTAGTTAAGATTTATACCTATATTCAGTCATTTTATCTATCCACTTTTTAGTCTGAAATCTAACAAGCTTTATATAGTCAACTGTATGCTACTAAAAGACATTTCAGCTCTCTCACTGCTCATGGTGGATCCTCTAAAGCAGTCTCTCAGGCTGGAAGCAAAAATCATATACTGATAATCATAACTTAGGAATGACAACTGGGTCCAGTCACTGGGTTGTTAAGCAAAGCATCACTAATTGAAACCATGAGTGTGCTTATAGTCTTACTTTAGTTTTCCTTTGCTTTCCAGACCTCCAAAGATCATAAATGTGAGGATTGGTCATAAAGTTACATTTTCATAACTTTCGTAACTGAGAATTAGTCACTAAATGATCCTGTTGCTAAACAAGGACCATTTGTATATTAAAATATTGCTTTGTGCACAAGTACAAACCTGTTTATATTTCCATTTCATGGAATTTCTTTAAATTTGTTCTAATCAGCATTACAAATTTAAGACTATGACCAGTGGATCTAAAGTTGTTTGTTCCAGAAGAAAGTTGAAAATTAACTTGGATATCTATCAGTTTTCTTCATATTTATTGCACTGTAAGCTCTACCATGCCAACAGTTATGTGGTGTACTTATTAAGTAACAGGACTAAGAGCAGGAGGGTCCAGTTTATAGCCTTCCCTTAGGCACAAAAGCTAGCTAAGTCAGGGGTAGGCAACCTCGGCTCTTTTATGACTCATGGACTTCAACTCCCAGAATTCCTGAGTCATCTGGGAGTTGAAGTCCATGAGTCATAAAAGAGCCAAGGTTGCCTACCCCTGAGCTAGGTGATCTTGGGGTTTTCATATCCACTCAGGCTCTGTTATCACCATAAGGATGTGTGACAAACCAGTTGGAAAACAAAAATACACCCAGTACTCCCATTTCCTTCAGACATGGAATCAACCTTTGCTTTCCTGAAGAAAACACGTAGTCAAAACATGTAGGTCAGAAAGATGATTCACAGCCCCTCCTTTCTGGCTAAGTTAGTTGTTTTCAAGTCTTAGCTTCAAAAGGAAGGGGAAAAGAACAAAGTTTTGGCAAAGCAAAACTTTGCCTTTTCTTTTAAAAAGCTTTGTCTTGGTAAGAAATTGCTGAAAAATGTAACTGGAAGAAAGATTAGGGGTGTATGTGAGAAAGATCAGAGAAATTTAGTACTTCTCTGGAAAAGGGCAGTGCCAGAATACAGGAGGGCAACGGCATTTAGCAGGGTCTATGAAAAGGAAAAAAAAATCTGCATCATTTTAAAGACTGCTGTAGTCCTTGTTTGATTCGCCTATACATAGTTCTATAAGTGACCATCTTTTTTCCTATCTTTAATAAAGCTTATATTAAAAATATTCTCTGCTTTTATCTGCAATTCTTGAAAAATATAGATGGGCTGTTTTTTTTCCCTTTGGCATATGCCTTGAAGATATGGTTAAGAGGTGACACTAAAAGGACAGTTTTCATTTTTCATCATTGCTATCATAACCATCCTTTTTCCCAGGATACTGTAAGTAAGTCTCTGGATGTGATGTCCCCTATATCTCTCACAGAATAAAAGAGTGTGTGGTACTGGAGGGCTTGTTGCCCAAAGGAGTGAGACTTCCCTACTTCGATACCTGATGTTGGCATAGTCACCTGGCCTAGCAGAGTCAATAATAATAATAATAATAATAATAATAATAATAATAATAATAATAATAATAATAATAATAATAATAATAATAATAAGAAGAAGAAGAAGAAGAAGAAGAAGAAGAAGAAGAAGAAGAAGAAGAAGAAGAAGAAGAAGAAGAAGAAGAAGAAGAAGAAGAAGAAGAAGGAGAAGAAGAAGAAGAAGAAGTTGGAAGGGACCTTGGAGGTCATCTAGTCCAACCCCCTGCTCAGGCAGGAAACCCTATACCATTTCAGGCAAATGGCTGTCCAGTCTCTTTTTAAAAACCTCCAGTGTTGGAGCATTCACCACCTCTGGAGGCAGGTTGTTCCACTGGTTAATTGTTCTAACTGTCAGGAAGTTTCTCCTTAGTTCTAGGTTGCTTCTCTCCTTGACTAGTTTCCATCCATTGCTTCTTGTCCTGCTTTCAGGTGCTTTGGAGAATAGCTTGACTCCCTCTTCTTTGTGGCAGCCCCTGAGATATTGGAACACTGCTATCATGTCACCCCTCACCCTTCTCTTTGTTAAACTACACATACCCAATTCCAGCAACTGTCCCCTATATGTTTTAGCCTCCAGCCCCCTAATCATCTTGGTTTCTCTTCTCTGTACCCTTTCTAGAGTCTCGACATCTTTTTTACATTGTGGTGACCAAAACTGCATGCAGTATTCCAGGTGTGGCCTTACCAAAGCATTGTAAAGTGGTATTAGTACTTCACTTGATCTTGATTCTATCCCTCTGTTAATGCAGCCTAGCACTGTGTTGGCTTTTTTGGCAGCTGCAGCACACTGCTGGCTCATAATGAAGTGATTGTCTACTAGGACTCTGAGATCCCTCTCACAGTTACTACTATTGAGCAAGGTACCACCTATGCTATACCTGTACATTTGATTTTTCCTGCCTAAATGTAGAACCTTACTTTTTTCACCATTGAATTTCATTTTGTTAGATAGTGCCCAGTGTTTGAGTCTGTCCAGATGCTCCTGTATTTTAAGCCTATCTTCTGGAGTATTGGCTATTCCTGCCAGCTTGGTGTTGTCTGCAAATTTGATGAGTTCCCCATCTATCCCCTCATCCAAATCGTTGATGAAGATATTGAAGAGCACTGGGCCCAGAACAGAGCCCTGGGGCACCCCACTACACACTTCCTTCCATGTAGATGCAGTTCCCTTGAGGACCACACGCTGAGTACTCTACAGGAGCATAGGGAAAAGATAGAGAACAAAAATGGCAAGATGAGGAAGAAAAAAAAAGATTGGAAACAGAACGTGTTAAGAACAGCCATCTCCCAGGGACTTTTCCCTGATGTGTATATATTTTTTGCCATTCATCACTTGTTCCTTTCATCAATCTTTTCAGATAAGATATCTTCCTCTCTCTCTATTCCTTTTTCATGAAAATACAATAACTTTTAGGATACTTGATTAAAAAAAATCATGATTCAATTGTTGGAAAAGAACCAAGTTACTTACACTCCTTATAGTTTCTATAAAATTGACAGTTGCATCCTGTTACCAGTTATTCTTTGTGAATGAAAAATATGGCCTTTCCAATTTTCTCCCCCAAGAATGCAAGAAGCCCAGATAATTTTTTTCCCTCCTGATTTTCAGGAAACCCAAGGCCAGTACTTAGTTCTGATTCCCCCTTTGTCCCTTACCAGAAGGAGTTCCAAGTAGGTGTCAAAAGGGTTGGCTATAATGGTAAGTGCTCTAAAACTTCACAAACATTTTTCTTGATTTCCAGTCAGTGCCAAGTGAGAAACAAAAGTGGTTGCCTTTGAACAGACATTGTCTAGTCTCTTTACAAGCAAGCAGCTGGGAACTTTGATATCTCATCCGCATGAATCAGAGAACACAGCAAGAACTAAATGTTAAAACACTTATAATGGATTGAACCCATTTACCCTACTTTCACCCAAAGCAACCTACAATCATCATCATTCTTATTTAGAAAAGAAAAAGAAGGAGAAAAAGAGTATATTTGCTTTTTGCTATCTTGCTTCATTCAACCGATGCAAATGTTCCTTGATGCCCACTTGTATATTCCCACTTAGAATATTCTTGACAATTTTATTAGTTTTGTTGTCTACCTATTAAACATTTTTCAATATCTTGCTGGAGAAGGTGAATCAATTAATTTTAAATGCATGTTAGTCTTATCTAATACAACTCTTAATTGAGGGCCCTTTGTGTTCATAGCCAACTTCAGTAATAACGTATTTCCATTTACAATTTAAGACAGCATCCGTCCTTAATATTCTAATAAATAAATGGTTTGACAATTGGGAGCTAATTGTCACAGTAGGGCAGCTTTGAAGTCTAGTAATCAGGCCATTTTTTTTTACTCTTCATATTCATACTCTAGCAAAATAATCACCTTAGGAGCCATTTCAACTAAATATTCTTTAAAAAAACACACAAGTACTTGCTCATACAAAACCAGTATTCCTATTATTAAACCACTATAAAGTATAAACCCTGGATTCTAACCTTCTAACATTAATAGGTTACATCAATGGAAATGTCTTCTTGAAATTGAATGAAGTCAGCTGGCTTCATTTTGAATCCAAAACTTACTCAAATCAAGAGTATTTAAAAGGAGGATACATTTACAGAATCCTGACACAGTACAATCCATTCCAAGTAAAAAGTATACCCAACATAAATGTCTATAGAGATTCTCAATCATCCAGGTCATCCTTGTTCATTGAAAAGTTGGAGCTGTGCTACTTTACTGCTGTCATGATTTTGCCCCAGTTGATTATGCCCCATCCTGCATAACATCCATTTTTAGGTTACTTTTGCCAAATTTGTGTCTCTTGAGAATACATCTGGCCAATCACAGCTCAGCCTGAGACCGCCATTAGCTGACTACAGTTCCAGAACCCAGTCTACCTGAAAATTGGTGAAACATGCTTCTCTAAGAATTTACATTGCTCTCCCACTATTTCAAGATCTCCATGAATCTGCAAGCAGCAAAAGAGAAACAAAACATAAAGAGCGGCATTGATGTGTTCTTACTTCTGTCATATACAATCCATGAATCTGTTCCCATGAATTTATGCACATTCGACTGTTGGTTGGAAAGAACTGAGAAATACAATGGAAAGACTATTTGGTGTATGAACTAAGGCTGATAAGCTAAATGCAGCTTCTTCCTATCATGGTGGCAGATCAGCATTACTGGCAAAGTATATTTTTCCTATACATTTTCTGAATACAAATGCCATATGGGTTGCTGGCTTTCCATAATATCTTAACATCATTTGCGGGCATGTCACTGGATTTGGTTGGAAGAAACATGACCTGGAAGATGTAAGGTGGAGGGGCTAGACACTGTAAGAATATATGATTCCCCCATCGCAGAAGCAAAACAGAAACAAAAAGTACTTCATTTTCAAATGCTTCAGAGAAAGCATTGTAACTGTACTGCCCTTAAACAAATCTTTGATACTTCGAATACCATGCACAATTCTGAACACCATATTTGAAAAAGGACAGAGCTAAAAAACAGTGGCTCAGATGCCTTCTTTATGAATAAGAACTAGAATGTTTAGTAGCTTTTAAAATAGGTAACAAAAGGGAACACAGATGAGGTTTATAAAATCATGTATAGGAAAAGAGGACAATGTTTTTTTTTCTTTTTCACAAAATTATAAAACTGGGATCATCTAACTAAATTGACTGGAAGATCTAAAAGAGAAAACAGAAGGTCCTTCCACACAATACCACAAAATATGGTATCATCCAACTAACGACTCCCTTAGATGGCTTAAAAGTGGTTGGATAAATTCATGAAAGACAGGTCTGTGAAAGTTTAGTTGTCTAAATATTTAGTATTATCTTCGTGTTGCAAGAGTGTACTTACAGATACCAGATGGATATATCTGCTCGGGAGCACTCCAGAGGAATCTTTGGAGTTTGCTACTATGAAAAACAGAGTGCAAAATGGTCTTGTCCTGATTCAGCAGTGCTATTCTTCTGTTCTTAAGAGTATCATTTAAGATTTTACAGCACATTGCCTCTGCTTTACAGACAACAAGGTACAATTTCTCTGTGGGCATGTATGGTGGAAGGAAGTGTAAAAGCAGCCATATTCTCCATTTTCCCTCTCAGACATGAAGATATTACAATGCTTTGGTCAATTAAAATATTAGGAACTAAGATAATTCATATGCTCATAAATTTGAGTTTAAACTTCTGATCTATTGAAAATCATAATTCAGCTATAGATATGATTTTCTTCTGAATCACATCATTTTATGATACTACTTAAAAACTGTAGCTTTACAGGTGGGCAGGAATTAGATTAAATTTATTGAGTGGATGTTTCCTTTCAACACTGTCTGCCTTGCAATGTTTTGAAGGATCTGCTGTATTTTACATTGGCTTCCTGAAGTGGTTTTCTTAGGGGCAAGGTCCTTTTCAGGATCCTGTATTAGCCCTCATTGTTTTTGGCCAGGCTCATAAAACTTTTGTGAGGTGAAATTATCTATGAGTTTATTTATTTGGCTTTTGTACATTGAAATCTATACTCTACTAGTACTGCAGTTGTAAGGAAGTCCCAATGAAAAAACTTATTTCTGAGTAAAATTAATTAAATCAAATACCACTTCTTCTCTCTGATGTGATAATAGAAGCTATGCTCCTATATAATTGGGATTAATAGCTAACTAGTTTGTATACTTGTTTCACTTCTAAATGTATATCAACAAAGGTAGCTAAGTCAACATTGCTCTTGAATGCAAGAAAAATGAAGAAATGGTCTGTGGTTGTCTGTGCATACATATATATGACTTTTATATACAAACAGAAGTCTACTGGTATTTTCATAGGTATGAATTTTTTTTGAGAATCTAACTCCACTTTTGTCTTCAAAAATGATTTTAGCATTGTCCACCATTGGGATGACCTGAGGAACATATTTGGGATTTGGACCAAAGTCTGTTGAGACTTTAGGTTCATTTGAAATGATGGTTGTAATGGATTCTTAACAAATGAAATTATCTGCACTGGCCCATGTGGGAATACTGGGTTTCAGAATTCATATCAGCGTTGACTGTAAATCACTGCTCTTTAGACACTACTCTGAAATAAATTTATTTGGCAAAAGACTCTCACTTAACTCTACTAGATAAGACTCTTTATTGAAAACAGTGATGTATATACTGTATACACCGGTGAAGTATAGAATATATGTCCACTATAATACACATACTGCACATTAAAGACTATAGAGAGATATATAATTCTAGGTTCCAAATACTGAATTCTAGGCTTTTTCATCATGTTTTTCCAAAACTTTTTACTGGAGATAACAGTGAAGTATAGAATACTGTATATGCCCAATTTTTCTTCACATTTTTCCATATTAATGGATACTTTGTCCATCTCTTGATGTCTTTAAAAAGCACATGATCCATGTAGGTGTAATTTCTCTCTAACTTAGGAATTTTATTTATTTATAAAATTTATTGGCTGCCCATCTTTTTTTTTATTAAAGAGTTTTACAAAAACAAAATTTTACAATATATCCCCAAATCCCTCCCACCCGAAACCCACCCACTCCCCCCCCCACTTCCCAGAGCTAAATACAGGATTATAGTTACAATAATCATATTCTAAATAAAAATTATGCATAATATACAATTAACCAAATTCATAATGCGCTTTAACTCTCTTTTAACATAACTACAAACAACGTACCAATAACAATATCCCACTAAAATCTACTCATAACCTAAATGGTACTTTTTAGTCCCATATTTGTTTTGAATATAATTTATCCATCTCCTCCAAACTGAAATATATCTTTCCTGTGAATGATCCTTCAGATAAGCAGAAATCTTAGACATTTCTGCAAGATTTGAAACGTTAAACACCCATTCTTCTACAGTGGGCAAACTATCCTTCTTCCAATATTGTCCCACCAGTAACCGTGCTGCCGTTATCATGTTCAACATGAAGTTAGTTTCTTTAACATCACAATCTACAACAATGCCCAATAAAAACAATTGTGGGGAAAACTTTATCTTTCTCTTAAAAATCTTTTGAATGTTCCACCAAATTTTAATCCAAAAAGCTTTTATATTTCTACAAGTCCACCACATGTGAAAATAGGTAGCTTCTAAACTACCACACCTCCAACATTTAGACTGTAAATTAGGATACATGTTGGACAGCTTCTTGGGATCCAGATGCCATCTATAAAACATTTTATAAAAATTTTCTCTTAAATTTTGAGCCTGGGTAAATTTAACATTTCTGACCCAAATTATCTCCCAGGTGTCCAACAAAATTGGTTCCTGAATATTTTGTGCCCACTTTATCATGTAGTCTTTAACCAGTTCCGTTTCCGAATCCAATTCAATTAAAGCATTATATATCCTCTTTATATGTGCACAATTTGAATCTCTAATTTGCTTTACTAAATTTTGACCTGTAGTTGTGATGCCAACCTTTTGATCTGACTTCCACCTAGCTTTCAATTGGGTATATTGAAACCAAGAGTAACTTATGTTTTCTTGTCTTAACTCCTCTACTGGTTTAAGTTGCCAATCATTCCCTTGCAATCTAAGTAGTTCCTTATAAGAAACCATATCCATACTCACTCCCATAGATACGCCCTCTATCGCGTGTCCAGGAATTCCCCAAATCGGTATTTTATAATTTAACTTATAATAATAATTTTTCCATACACGCAATAAAGCACTTCTAAGAATATGGGATTTAAAAGCCCTGTCTACCTTCTTATCATAAAGCAAGTATGCATGCCATCCATAAACCAAATCCCATCCCTCAAGATGAAGTATTCTCTTGTTAGTTAGATTAAGCCAATCACTAACCCAGGTCAAGGCAAGGCTGCCCATCTTACCATAGGGTAACTCTGGGTGGCTTACATAACATAAAAAGTTAAAACCAAACATTATGTTATTACTGTTATTACTCAATCATCCACCTCCATTATGCTGTTCCCTCACTGGGGCCCTAAGCCAACTGGCAAAGTCACATCTTTAGGCCCTAAAAAAATGATTGGAGGGTTGGGGCCAATCTCACTTCAGGGGGCAAGATGTGAGAATGCTGGTCTCTGCCCTGTCACTTCCATTCCTTACAACTAAGATAACATTTATGACAGTCTCTGCTAAAAGTACACGTTTGATGTTCCCTTGGTCAGGAATGACAGATCTTATCCCTAGAGTTTTGAGATGAATCTTATGTTTACAGGTGGGATGTCCCAGTGCTCAGTACCATATCCAGAGAATATAATTTACAGAATTCATATATCTGTAGTATATGACAGATATATTTGTCATATATGACAGATACTGTCTGCCATACCTAGCTTTGCTGGTTTAATATTGGCTAAGAGGACAATAAAGTCAGGCAAATATGCTATTTTGATGTGACTTCACATTTTCTTCTTGTAAGCATCTTGGAGTGGTTTAAAAATCAAGAACGGAAATGAGTATTAAAGTTTTGGGACTATAGCTGGCATCAATAGTTCTGATTGGGAATTCAAATTATTTTCATCTTTTGAATGTGGTTTATGCACTTTGTTGGTTTGTTAAAATGTTTTCCCCATCAAAAGGCGAGCTTATCAATGATACTGCAGGTTTCCTGGGACAAAGCAAAACAGAGCATGTGCATGTAAGGCTATCACATACACCACTGAATTAGTATTAAAATTAGCAATATGTTTATTGTTATAGTTTATAGTCCACTCAGTCTTGAACATTAAAGAGCTTTTTCATGCATCCTAGTGATTGATGGCAATAGCCATATGGGAAAATCTGGTATTGTATGAATTAAGATTAAGTAAAGCTAATTATGTGGAAACAGTTGTGCTGTGATGGACCATTTTGGAGAAAACATGTCTTATCCTTTGTTTTTCTTTCTTTTTTTTACAGTGCTCATAACTCTATTAGATGGAAGAACTAACAGATAGATATCAAAAAAGAGCCTGTTGATTGGGTCATAGCCGGAGCTGATTATTCATGAATAGCACCTGTCTTCAAAATACTTGTCAATGGGTTAATAGAGATTATAGCTGTCTCCAAAATGAAATACAGTATGAAATCTAGATAACTAGTTCCTTTGTATGTATTCAATGAATTTCTGTAGTATATACAGGTTCAATATGGCTTTTCTTCCATGCAGAGAAAGAGAAATGCCCATCAGCAGTACTTACATTTTGCACATTTTCTGAATTAGGCCAATGAATTGCACTACTGTGAGTAAGGCAATAATACTAGAACTTCAGGAAAGTAGAATAAGTTTTTAAAGTAAGTTTTGGAGGAAGAAGAAGGACAAGAATCAAAAAGCAACAAAAAGGTGGCACAGAAAGAGAGAATTGGCTACATCCAAATGGAGGGGGTTCCTAAGTTTGTTGTGGCAGTGGTTAAAAAGAAGTGAAAGGAAAGCTGGAGCTACACTTTTAACATACAAAATATGTTGAGTTTCTGTGAGTTAATTGATGTTAAAACCAAAAGTTGTTCTATCTACAGAAACAATGAAGGCTATAGGAATACTGCTTCCAACAACAAAACTCAAACTTATTTGAATATACAAATAGTCCTTGTTTAGCAGCTGACTTTTTTAGCTACTGTTCAGTTACAATGGTGCTGAAAAAAATAATTCTGCAAGCAGTCCTCATGTTTGCAGCCTTCACAGGTTTGTAAAGCAAAGGAAGAGTGAAATAAAATCATAAAATCATGATGTTTTACTTAAGAATTGCTTCTTCAGTGTTTTTGTGAGTGTATATAATAAACTACTTATTCCATTTTGAAGAGACTGTATGCAGAGTTACTGGGCAAAGTTCATCAAGATGATATTGTCAAAGCCAGATATTTTACCTATGAGTGTAAAGCATGGCTAGACTTTTAGTCACACTTCTGGAGCATATGTGATAACTGATGATTCCTTTACTTTCCTTTGGTCCTAAATTATGAGCTGTGGTGGTGCAGTGGTTAGAATGCAGTACTGCAGGCTACTTCTGCTGACTGCTGGCTGCCTGCAGTTCAGCAGTTCGATTTTCATTGGCTCATCCTTTTTAAAAAATATATTTTATTGATTCTTTACGATAACAATCTTTAGTGCTTAGTAAGCAGTGTGTTGTCTGGGTTCATATATTTAAAAACAATCAATAAAGATTATTTCCTGTAATTAATTAATTAATTAATTAATTGTATATTTCCTTGATCTTCTCTTCTTCCAGTAGTATTCTCCTTTGTCAACATTAAACAAATATAATTCTTAATATTTTGTGTTAGTCATATGATTACAGCCTAACTGGTTGGGTTGGCAATATATAAGCCATGATTTGTAATGTATTGTATCCCTTTAAATGTGTAATGATTGGCCAACGCTGTGTTCTTTCAATGGCCATAAGAGGGAGCTAGAGACATAGCTTCTCTATCTGTGTTGGTTACTCTGTTACATTGCTTGCTGATTATTGTTGATTGTGGTTTTGCTACTGTTTGCTAAACCCGAAGAACTGTGTTTTTGACTTTTGGACTGGTAAGACGACTTTGTATTGGATAACTCTTGAACTGTTGATATCTTCTCTGTACCCGTGTATGACCTGGACTGTTTATTCTTGACTTGTGCTACTCCTAAAAGTGAAGTTTTTTCTTTTTTTACACACCTCAGTGTATCAGTGTGATTGCTGTGCAAAACCTGACTACTCTCAGTACCAATTCTTCTGTGCATTCTCCTTGTTGGCTCAGGAGATATTCTGCACAAACCCTGTCATTTTGGATACATACAAGGTTGGATATAAACATTTTTCTTGTGTTTGTACAAATAACAATAACATCCATATATAACATTTTTTCTAGTTGGCTTATGTTTTAATCGTATTTGTAAAAGTCATCTTATTAAGTCACTATATGTCCTGTTTTCAAAATTCTTATTTAATTTAATTTACACTCAGTATTTAAATCATTCTTATTAGTCATAATTTTCTTAAAAGTAATTACCTGTAAATGTCCGAACTTTTCATACATATGATCATCCCAATATTTTCACATTTCATATATTATAAAAAGTACTATACCACTTATATATCTTATCCCTCTTACTGTAGGGCCCCTTTATATCCAAAATTTACCTATTCTTTTAACCATATTCAAACAAGTGTTAATCATATAGTACTCCATCTGGTAAGTCGAATCAAATCTCTTGAATTTAACTCTAGCCTTCTTCTTTTGCCAAGTAGCTTTCCAAGTCAGTATGTTCTGTTTGCCAGGGGATTCCTGTATTTTTGTAAATGTTATTGGGAGTAAGAAAGACAAGTTGAATAGGATGTACGCTTCTTGTCTCCCAGACTCTAATGATTCTCCTGGCAGCTCTATAATCCATTTTGTTAGATCTTCTTTCTTATCCTCAAATTTGTTTTGAAGTCCTGAAAGACAATATATCTTTTTCATTTTCATTGCTGTGGCAAAATCTTGTAGATTTTCTTCTGTTTGTGTTAAGTTGTGGTTCTCTTCATTTGTAGTTCCCTATTTAAGTCACTTTCTTCTGTTTTGTGTTCTGTTATCTGATTTGTTTGTTCATTCTTTATCATCGTTTTCTGAGAGTTTTTTAATTGTAGGTTTAGGCTGAAGATGTACTCATTAAAGTTGTTTTTAATCTCATTGTGGTTTGAAACCATTGTCATTTGAATCTATGGCAGCACTGCATATATTTCCTCCTGGAAAGTATTTGCCTTGTCTTTGAGTATTGCTTTTGCAGATCTCTGATGTTCCAGGCTAGGGCCTTCAGAAGGGAATATTAGGTGTGGTTTCCTGTCACTTTTAGATAGGTATGTAATATCCATTTTATCTCCCCCCTCTAGATAGTCTTTCACAGGTAACATAGTCTCTTTGATTAGCCTTATCAAACCAGCCAATCTTAAAATTCAAACGACCAAATCTTATATAGTTCTTATCTTTATATATGGTTTTTGAAATCCAATACATTTCCAATTGTCAAAGCATCACTGAAAGCAGTGTTTTATAACAGTTATTCTGTTCAGCCAGAATTGCAGTCCAGAATGTTTAGCCACCTAAAAGCTTAAATTCTCCCCTTGTTTAGCCAAAAGTCAAGGTTTTTCTTTCTCTGCAAACAATTCTTGGGCTTAGAAATCACAGCTCAGTGAGTATTTATAGTTCCAGAAGGTCAGCAGTTTTTAAAGCAAATGTAGTTCTCACTCTGTAGTAGATGTTGTATTTTCTTTCCTGTGTTCCCAGCTGTTCTTTATTTGGCTAAAAATCACTGAGGTTCAAAGGAACAAGTTTTTTCTATTTCTGGGCATCTTGCCAATTTCTGAGTCAATGAAGCTATAGTTATGCTCTAATCTTCTACTAGATGTCAGTATCTATTCATTTTCTAACTTTTAAGACAAAGAATTACTTTTACTCTTATAGTTTCATCAACACTTTTTCAGATGTGAAATCTTAACAGTTTTCATAATTTTCAGATTTATCTAGACTGTAGTATTATTAACTTCATTTCAATATATTCCTGTCTCTCATAAACATTAATTTGTCGCTTCCGTCTATGGAAGTGTGGAGGTGTAGTCTCCTCACTTCTCACTTTCGGAGAACTTTTTGCTTCTTAGGGATCTTTTCCAGGAAATCTGTTACAAGATAGAAGATCAATATTCTCACCCAGTTCCAAGCACGCTGTTCACAGTTGTTCTAGTTAGTGCTTTTGGACTTCGGCTGCTGGTAGCTTGGTCTAGTCAGTGAGGTGTGGCTAGCATTTCTCCTATCTGGTTGGAGGGCTTTCCCTGGATCAAATAGTGTTGTTGTTTCACAATCAGTGGGGGGTCCTTCTTCATCGCCTCTCCAGGGCAACTTTAGATCCATTTAGGGTCTCCTGGCAGAGCAAAACCAGTCATGGGGTGTGGAGCCACACAATCCCTTGGCCGTGTTACTACGATGCAAGACTGGAAGTCTCTCCGCATTCCATCCTTCTGAGATCAGTAAAATGACGACCCAGATTGTTGGGGGCAATATGCTGACTCTGTAAACTGCTTAGAGAGGACTGTAAAGCACTGTGAAGTGGCATATGAGTCTAAGTGCTATTGCTATTGTTGTTGTTGTTAGCTGCAAAGTCGTGTCCAACCCATCGCAACCCCATGGACAACGTTCCACCAGGCCTTCCTGTCCTCTACCATCTTCTGGAGTCCATTTAAGCTCACACTTACTGCTTCAGTGACTCCATCCAGCCACCTCATTCTCTGTCGTCCCCTTCTTCTATTGCACTCAACCTTTCCCAGCATTAGGCTCTTCTCCAGTGAGTCCTTCCTTCTCATAAGGTGGCCAAAGTATTTGAGTTTCAACTTCAGGATCTGGCCTTCTAAAGAGCAGTCAGGGTTGATTTCCTCTAGGACTGACCAGTTTGATCGCCTTGCAGTCCAAGGGACTCGCAGGAGTCTTCTCCAGCACCATAGTTCAAAGGCTTCAATTCTTTGGCACTCAGCCTTTCTTATGGTCCAGCTTTCACTGCCATACATTGCAACTGGGAAGACCATAGCCTTGACTATACGCACTTTTGTTGACAGGGTGATATCTCTGCTTTTTAGTGTGCTGTCTAGATTTGCCATGGCTTTCCTCCCCGGGAGCATGCGTCTTTTAATTTCTTGGCTACAGTCCCCATCTGCGGTGATCTTGGAGCCCAGGAAAATAAAATCTGTCACTAGCTCCATTTCTTCCCCATCTATTTGCCAGGAATTGAGAGGGCCGGATGCCATGATCTTGGTTTTCTTAATGTTAAGTTTCAACCAAAGTTTTGCACTCTCCTTCTTCACCCGCAACAAGAGGCTCTTTAGTTCCTCTTCACTTTCTGCCATTAGAGTGGTATCATCTGCATATCTTAGGTTGTTGATATTTCTTCCGGCAATCTTAATTCCAACTTTTGATTCCTCTAACCCTGCCTTTCTCATGATGTGCTCTGCATATAAGTTAAATAGGCAGGGCGACAGTATACAGCCTTGCCGGACTCCTTTCCCAATTTTGAACCAATCAGTGGTTCCGTGTCCCGTTTTCACTGTTCCTTTTTGGCCCACATATAGGTTTCTCAAGAGACAAATAAGATGGTCTGGTACGCCCATCTCTTTAAGAACTTGCCACAGTTTGTTATCATCCACACAATCAAAAGCTTTAGCATAGTCAATGAAGCAGAAGTAGATGTTTTTCTGGAACTCCCTAGCTTTCTCCATGATCCTACGTATGTTGGCAATTTGATCTCTAGTTCCTCTGCTTCTTCGAAATCCTGCCTGTACTTCTGGTAGTTCTCGGTCCACATACTGCTGGATTCTAGCTTGTAGGATTTTAAGCATAACTTTACTAGCATGAGAAATGAGTGCAATGGTGCGATAGTTGTTGTTGTTGTTATTATTATTATTATTGAGGGTCAAAATATATGGAAGTGAAATAAATATAAAACGTGAAACTTAAAACTTAAATCTGGATAAATCTAAAATTGTTTTAATGGTTAAGACTCTCATTTCAAAGATAACTGTTCATTTTGGAAATTGAAAAACAAATAGTTGCTGAAACCTAGTGGCAGTTGAAGACTATGACAGCTATGTCTTTAATATAAAACTTGGCAAAATCTGGGAAAAGCTAATCTGTGTCTGTGACCTTCAAAGCTTTGAGTGCAATGGTGCAATAGTTTGAACATACTTTGGCGCTGCCTTTCTTTGGAATTGGAATGTAAACTGATCTTTTCAAATCCTGTGGCCACTGTTGAGTTTTCCAATTTGCTGGCAAATTGAGTGTAACACTTTTACTGCATCGTCTTTTAAGATTTTGAATAGCTCAGCTGGAATACTGTCAGCTCCATTAGCTTTGTTGTTGCTCAGTTTTTCTAAGGCCCACTTCACTTCACATTCTAGGATGTCTGGCTCGAGGTCAGTGACCACCTCATCGTGGTTATCAGGGACGTTAAGCTCGTTCTTGTATAGTCCTTCTGTGTAATTTTGCCACCTCTTCTTAATCTCTTCTGCCTCTGTTAGGTCCCTGCCATTTTGGTCCTTTATCATGCCCATGTTTGCATTAAACGTTCCCTTCATCTCTCCAATTTTCTTGAAGAGATCTCTAGTTCTCCCTATTCTATTGTTTTCTTTTATTTCTTTGCACTGTTCATTTAAGAAGACATTCTTATCTCTTCTAGCTATTCTCTGGAATTCTGCATTTAATTGGGCATATCATTCTTTTTCTCCCTTCCCTTTCGCTTCCCTCCTTTCCTCAGCTATTTGCAAAGCTTCCTCAGAAAGACATTTTGCTTTCTTGCATTTCTTTTTCTTTGGGATGCTTTTAGTTGCTACCTCTTGTACAATGTTGCCAACCTCTGTCCATAGTTCTTCTATCAGATCTAATTCCTTAAATCTGTTTGTCACCTCTACTGTATATTCAACAGGGATATGATTTAATTCATACCTGAGTGGCCTAGTGCTTTTCCCTACTTTCTTCAGTTTAAGCCTAAACTTTGCAATGAGAAGCTCATGGTCTGAGCCACAGTCAGCTCCTGGTCTTGTTTTTACTGACTGTATAGAGCTTCTCCATATTTGGCTGCAGAGCACATAGTCAATCTGATTTCTGTGTTGACCATCTGGTGATGTCCGTGTGTAGAGCCGTCTCTTGGGTTGTTGGAAAAGAGTGTTTGCTATGACCATTGTATTATCTTGACAAAATTCTATCAGCCTGTGCCCTGCTTCATTTTGTACTCCAAGGCCAAACTTGCCTGTTATTCCAGTTATCTTTTTGCTTCCTACTTTAGCATTCCAATCCCCCATGATGATAAGGACATCATTTTTTGGTGTTAGTTCTATAAGGTGCTGAAGGGCTTCATAGAACCAGTCAGTTTCATCCTCTTCAGCACTGGTGGTTGGGGCATAGACTTGGACTACTGTGATATTGAATGGTTTGCCTTGGATTCGAACTGAGATCATTCTGTCATTTTGGGGATTGTATCCCAGTATTGCTTTTCCTACTCTTTTATTGACTATGAAGCTACTCCATTTCTTCTGAGGGATTTTTGCCCGCAGTAGTATACCTGATAGTCATCTGAATTAAATTCACCCATTCCTGTCCATTTTAGTTTGCTGATTCCTAAGATGTCAATCTTCAGTCTTGTCATCTCTTGTTTGACCACGTCCAGCTTTCCTTGATTCATGGATCTTACATTCCAGGTTCCTATGGAGAAAAAATCTTTACAGCATCGGACTTTCCTTTTAGCAGCAGATACATCCACAGCTGAGCGTCCTTTTGGCTTTGGCCCAGTCGCTTCATTCTTTCTGGCACTACTAGTACTAGCCCTCTGCTCTTTGCCAGTAGCATATTGGACACCTTCCAACCTGAGGGGCTCATCTTCCAGTGTCATATTTTTTTGCCTTTTGGTACTGTCCATAGGGTTTTCATGGCAAAGATACTGGAGTGGGTTGCCATTTCCTTCTCCAGTGAATCATGTTTTGTCAGAACTCTCTGCTATGACCTGTCCATCTTGGGTGGCCCTGCACGGCATAGCTCATAGCTTCATTGAATTACACAAGCCCCTTCACCACGACAAGGCAGTAATCCATGAAGGGGGCTATTGCTATACATTACTTTATAATTCTGCCTTTTGATTCATCCTTTAGCCCTTAACATGAAGCTTGTTTCAGATAGCAAAAATAGAATGTAAGAATTAGGAAAGATAGAATAGAATAGAGCTGGAAGGGACCTTGGAGGTCTTCTAGTCTAACCCTCCTGCTCAAGCAGACAAGTGGCTGTCCAGTCTCTTCTTAAAGACCTCCTGTGATGGAACACCACAATTTCTGAATGCAAGCTATTCCACTGGTTAATTGTTCTTACTGTTAGGAAGTTTCTCCTTAATTCCAGGTTGCTTTTCTCCTTGATTAGTTTTCGTCCATTGTTTATTGTACTGCCTTCTGGTGCTTTGGAAAATACCAAAGGGTAGGACAAGAAACAATGGATGGAAACAAGCTCTAAAGGATCTCTAAAACCTGTGTGTGTGTGTGTGTGTGTGTGTGTGTGTGTGTGTGTGTGTGTACATATATACATATATACATCCACTGCCTTGGTGGAGCAGTGGGCTAATGCCTCCTTAAGTAACACCAGCTGCCTACAATCAGTGCAGGTTCGCATCCCACCAGGCTCAAGGTTGACAAGGATGCCTTCCATCCTTCCAAGGTAGGTAAAATGAGGACCCAGATTGTTGGGGGCAATTAAGCTGACTTTGTAATAATGCCGCTTGGGGGGTGTATGAAAGCCCTAATAAGCAGGCATATACATAGAATGAAGGCTACTGCTAAGCTTGTAAGCCGCCCTAAGTCTTCGGAGAAGGGCGGGATATAAATGGAATTAAAATAAAAAAATAAACACACACACACACACACACACACACACACACACACACACACACATATATATATACTACCACATGCTTCTCCCAGAAGAAGGAACCTGAAGCCACCAGCCTGAGGATGACGGATGGGATTCCGTCGAAACGTTGCTCCTACACCTTCAATTCTATGTGGGAAAAAACCCGAATGACCAAAGATCCATATATATATATATATATATATATATATATATATATATATGTATGTATGTATGTATGTATGTATGTATGTATGTGTGTATATATATATATATATATATATATATATATATATATATATATATATATATATATATATATATATATATATATATATATGTATATATATATATATATGTGTGTGTGTGTGTATGTATGTATGTATGTATGTGTATATATATATATGTATATATATATATATATATATGTATGTATGTACGTACATATATATATATATATATGTATGTATGTATGTATATATATATATGTATATGTATATGTATATGTATGTGTGTATATATATATATATATATATATATATATATATATATATATATATATATATATATATATATATATATATATATATATATATATATATAAAGAGGTATTTCTTAACACCTATGGACTCTTTTTTAAAGAAAAAATTCATCTTATTATACAGCTAATTAAAGTAGCCTATTATATGACAGAAGCATCAAAAGTTTCAGAAAACAAGATTTAAAAAAATGTTTTCAAAATGATGTGCTTGAAAGTAAACCACACCATAAATATGATTTCTACTAGATGGTTCTGAATAAAATGGGGAAAACATTTTCCTAGAAAAAATCATAAATGCATAGCAAGTTTAGCCCATGCTTCCACTGCTCTTAGTTATTATTGACTTCTATTGGGAAAATATGTGCTTTCTTTTACCTCTTGAATATGTTAGTATTTTTTCTATTGGTTATATTTCAAACCATCATTAAAAAAATGCCCAGAGGATAGCTATATAACTGGTATAGATAATAAATAAAAGATATTATGAAGTAAAATGCAGCAAAATCAATGATTAAAATAATATTCTCAGATGAAAGCATTTTTAAAAAAACTTGGAAGACATAAGCACAAAAGTACACAGAGAATGAAATTATTCTATATATTAATAGAAGATCATCCTCTGTACTATGAACTTGCTAATCATTCAGACTTTTGCTGCTGAATTTCTGGAGTAAACAATGACACTAGGTAGTCATCTTCTATAAAAAGTATATATAGCATGTCCCATTGGTGAAGCCGTTTTTAAATTCTAATATAATTTCAAGGTTATTATCTATTTCAGAACAACATAGAGGGTCAGAGTTCACAGCAGTCAGAATTTACAAACCTCCAATGGGTTTTGATTGACAGCAATCAGCATCTCTTCAGCATCACTGAGGGAACAAAGTACAGGTCAAGACAGCAGGCGATTTCATCTGTCATTTTTAATTATCTAAATGATATTCACAGACAAAACCTTTCCCATCTATCAGGGCATCACATTATCATAGACAATGTTTGTTTAAAGAAGGGACCATAAAATCAAACAATTACGAATGCAGACAACCCTTGCTATTGACTGCATAAGTAATCAAGTGAGATTTCCAAAACTCTCTGCTAATGAATGGGTAGATATGTGGCTGGAAGTGGCAACTAATAATACAGACAACATTCTAATGTTCTTAGTGATTTTTATTAAATCTGGTTACAGTAGTAAGAATTAAAAAAAATGACATCAAGTAAGGTTTCCATAGGAGCCGTATTGATAGCAGTACCCAGCTAAAATACAAGTAGTTAACTCCTGACCTTATAGTAGGACCAACATTCCCCTGAGAGAGCTGAAATGCTAGCAGTACAATACATCATGAACTAAGCCAACAGCCTCAGGGCCTTGAGAACATTACAGCACAGGGAAAGGGTTCCTTCTTCTGCCATTTATAACTACGTAATCGGCAATAATTCAGTGGTGGCCTTGGAAATGAACTCACTTTCATGTTGTTAAATCCGTAAATAAACTGTTGTAGGAAACAGAAACGTAAATGTAAATATTTAATCAAAGTTGTACATAACATTTTGCACCAAGCCAAGTTTCATTATCTAAGAAATTATAAAACTTAATTTTAAACTGAAGCTGAAAACAATCACATACCTTCTACAACATTGCTTGCTTCCTTATTCTCAAAGAAGTATTTCAGATTTGATAGAGGAAAGGAAACTAGCATTACGAAATAACATCAAAGCTGGATGTGGAAGTCTGCTGTAGATCTGTTTCATTTTGGAAGTTATTAAACCCACAAGTATTCAACAAATATTCAAAGGAGGATCAGAAGTATTTAAGATGTGATAGAAATCCATAATATAATTGGAAGGGCTTTTTTTCTCATAGAATGCTCAGAACGGCGTTCTGGCATCTTTTTTTTGCAAAAAAAAAAAGCTCCCTCTGAAAGCCTACTGCAGGGCTAGGCAATCTTGGCCCTTTTTATGACTCATGGACTTCAACTCCCAGAAATCCTGAGCCAGCCATGCTGAGGGGAAAGGGAGAGGTTTCCAAGCTGAGCCATGCTGGATCAGGAATTCTGGGAGTTGAAGTCCTTGAGTCATAAAAGAGCCTGCACTAGAGGAGGACATTAAAATTATTTACAGGGTTACTTCTTTAGGAACTAAACTTTTAGAATCTAAAACAGCTAATTCAAAAAAGCCAACAGGAAAGAACCTCACATTTTTCATCTGCTTCTGTCTTTTGGAAGGTAAAATTAGAGAACAAAATAATCTATTTACTATATTAACATCTCTGCAATGAAATCAATAAAGGTAACAGGAAAGAAATGAGAAACATTTTTCTCAATGTAATATGTCTAATTTAGCTGATGCTAGAAAAAAAATACTATCTTTTGTACATACTCTTGAAAACTATTTTGAATCTAACCATCTATTAACCACTTTAAATTAAACAATTCTTAAGAATGAAATATTCTTAATTTGGACTTTACTTTTACTGTTTGGACTGTTGTGTGTTTTGAAAAATAGATTATTTAGAATCTAGTTATGTTGCACTTCAGTCTTTAAATAATTAACCTAGTATATACATAACAATATATGATGTTTTCCATGGTGAGCCTAACATCAATAACAACATTTATTAAAAAGGCTAAAATAATTTCTGGTGGTATTATCTGTACATTAAAATTTTGTTTAGTCACAATCTTTCACTTTTCACATTCTGGAAAAGCAGTGGTCATGTATCCTAGCAAAAGATGTTACATATGTGCATAAGCACAGTCAGTAGCATATGCCTTTTTAAAAATATCAAACATGCAAAGAAACAAAAAAATATTTTTTATTTTTATTTTAATTCCATTTATATCCCGCCCTTCTCCGAAGACTCAGGGTGGCTTACAAGCTTAGCAGTAGCCTTCATTCTATGTATATGCCTGCTTATTAGGGCTTTCACACACACCCCAAGCAGCATTATTACAAAGTCAGCTTAATTGCCCCAAACAATCTGGGTCCTCATTTTACCTACCTCGGAAGGATGGAAGGCTGAGTCAACCTTGAGCCTGGTGGGATGCGAACCTGCACTAATTGCAGGCAGCTGGTGTTACTTAAGGAGGCATTAGCCCACTGCTCCACCAAAATTAAGTCCAAAATATCTGTATTACATCCAGAAATGCCAACTTTGCAACCAATATTTCTCATCCATAACTATGGCACCCTAAGGATACCTGCATACATGCAAATGCTTTTCTGGGATCAGTAACGCAGCAGGGATTGCTTTTTCCTTCCAGTAAAAGATTTCTGGGAAATACCAAACATGGCCTTGAGAATTCCAATGTTTGTTACAAATTTTTCTGGATATGGTTGGAAAGAGGCCTAGAAATGCCAGCACAAATACATCACACTTGCTGAACATGCACACGCAACTAATTACAATCTTCAATTATATGTGATATATCCAGGGCTTTTTCCCCCCATAGAATGCTGAGAACGGCATTCCGGCACCTTTTTTGCACACACAAAAAAAAAGCTGAAGGAAACTGTTCCAGAGAGCCAAATTCTCCTCAGGCAGCCAGGTTGCAAAGCAGCAAAATGCATCGCAGTGACAGGCCTTCAGATGGCTCAAATCGAAGGAAATGCAATCCGTACAGGCTAATTTAAAAGTGGGAGGGTAAGAAGGGGCGAGTGTGAATAGGTTGCTTAGCAACCTGCTTAAACAGTCTCTGTAACTTTCAGTTCCCGGTGCCTTGCCTTTTTTAAGCTGGGAATTTGAAAGAAAGGCTAAAAAGAAGGCAATAGAGTGCTATCAATAAAATGTATAGATATAGCCAGCAGACGTTTAGGGAACCTTTATTTTTCATACACAGTTTGAATTTTGTTTTAATGCCATGGTGATACACAATCAAATGTAGTCAGTCTTTTTTTTAATCCCAAAGCATCTGTTTGTTAAATACAGTATAACAAAGTTTTGGATGATGGAATTATTTTTTATCTAAGGATAACTAATGATAACAGCTCTTAAATCTGTTATTTTCTTTTATTTTTACACAAAAAAATGTATAATTTGCATTTGCATTCATTTACAAATAGAATATGTTGTTAAAATGTATTGGTGTTGAAATAATTAGTGCATACATATACCTAAAACCAGTTTATTGCATTTGGCAATTGTACTAAAAAAATCTCATTGTCAACCAATATAATTCATTTAATTTGAAATCAAGTGAAAAATTGATTTCAATTATTTTATTAAAACAAATTAATGGCAATTCTTTTATAAGAAGTTGCCTCAAACAAAATGAGTTTGACATGCCTGCTCTAGATAGTTGAATGCTCCAAAATAAATTCTAGACCAGGCCTGTACATGCAGCCTACCAAGCACCCTTGGACAGAGCACAGACATTTTTTTTAAAAAAGTAATAAAATCACCACCACTGCCCTGAAAGTCATGTTGCCTAGTGCCTCCATGGCTTACCATGACCACGAACTCCAACAATGTAGATTCTCCTCTAGTCACCAAATCATTGATTAGCCCACCAGCATTCCTTTGCAGACCACAAAGATTTTTAATTTATCAGTGTGGGCCTTTCCCTTCTACAAGTTGCACAGACCTCTTCTAGATTTTCCTCTTGCGTTTCCGAGTTAACTCCTTGGTCTGTCATTGAGCAAGAATTGACTTTGTAGGAAAGCATATTATCATTTGATGTATATTTAACATATTTTCTACCTTTATTTACCGATTATATAATATTTGTATGCAATCCACATGGCGAGGTTTGGGGCAACTTACAATATTTTTAAAATCATAAGATTAAAACATAAAAGCAGGGCTTTTTTTCTCATAGAATGCTCAGAATGGCGTTCCGGCACCCTTTTTTACACAAAAAAAACTTTTGCACAAGCTATGCTACTCCCTCTATTGGCTTTCAAAAGCCTATTGGCTTTTGAAAGCCAATAGGAATTGCTGCTGAGCGTGCCAAAAGACCTGGCCAGCAAACGTTGCACCGGCAAGTTGTCTGCAGTGAAGGTGAGTTGGCAGGAACTTTGCATCCCTCCTTGCTGCCCAAGTACACCATCTCAACTAGGTAAATAAGAGAGGACAAGGAGTGGGAGTTGGGTTCTGTGGAGTCCATGTGCACTCCTTCCTTGTGCTCACCCACGTCAGCCAGGCTGGTGGCATACCTAGTGCTGGACCTGTGCCACCACTGCCTCACCCTGCATGCCTAAGTGGCCACCCTGCATCGCCTGGCCTGCACCGCCTCCGCCGCCTGCCCCACGCAGCCCCGCCATATAAAGCAGGCGCCGCTACTCCCATAGCACCAGCCGTGCCAGCTCTGGCCCTGGGGGGCAGCCCGTCACCAACACCCCTCGCACCTGTGACCGCAGCAGTGCTGCCCCCCCCTCCTGCGCCCGCCAAGATGAGAGTTCTGGCACCTTTTTTTAGGGAAAAAAACACTGATATTTGCTATGCGTGCACCCCTTAAATTCTAACTCCCTCCCTTTCTTTACCTTAGCCCAGACATGTCAAACACAAGGCCCGGGGGACAGATCCAGCCCACAAAGTGGTTTCATGTGGCCCACGAAGCCATCCTGGAAACAGTGAGGGAATGGCCCCCACTGCCTTGGCCCTGGCCCAGAGACCCTCCTTCTGCCAGAGACCCTCAGATCTGTCCCACTCCTGCCCGGGGCCCCCTTGATGCGAACGATGTAGAGCTGGCCACGCCACCCAGTAGGCCATATGCATTCTAGCCACGCCCACCCAGTAGGCCACGCCCACCCTGGCCATACCCACCCGGCCCCCTGAGGGCAACCGCAATGCTGATGCGGCCCTCAATGAAATTGAGTTTGACACCCCTGCCTTAGCCCAATTTCTTACTAATTCTTAAAATCTACTAGCAATCTGAGCTATGGAGGGGTTCATTCTGCTTTGTAATTCATGAATTTTCTTTAATGAAGATTGCAATTTCCACCATTATAGACCTTTGGCTTGTAATCCTTTGCATGTTTATACAGGAATGAGGCCAACTAAATCCAGGGAAAATTTTTGCAATACATAAATAGTGGCCTGAACAATAGAGAGCAAAAATAATGTAAAGCCTGTTAGCTAAATACTGTATATTAGCAAATAAAACATTCTCGTAACTATCCTAGTACTCTTACTCAATAGGACAGCAGAGCATTTCAGGAATGAACTTCTGTTTTTTAGTAATTATCTGATGACTCCTCATTTCCCATTCTACTCTGTTTTCTGCTAAATACACTGAGAAACAGATACCTGACAGAGATACACTATTGATGATTTTAGTCACTGTAGGAACCTATTTGCATAAACTATTATTTAAAAGGAGATATGGATTTATTAGCAATGGAACCAATCTCTGTACAAAGTGATAAAGTACTTGTTTAATATATGAAAATGCAAGAAAATTATTTCTTCAGCCAGTTGTAGCATGCAGAGACCGCGCCCACCCCAGCTGCTGCAATGCGAAAGAAGTTGTGGTATGTTGCGACACATTATGTGACGTGGCGAGTTTGACACCTATGCTCTAGTTCAGTGATGGTGAACCTTTTAGAGACTGAGTGCCCCAAAACCACCCCACTCACCCATGCCCTTGCTCCACCCACTCCCACTCCATGCCCCGCCCCACCCGCAGGGCCACCCACCACCTCCATGGCCTGCTGCAGATCGCCCAGGTGGCCCTGCAGTGCCATGGCAGCCACACCCTCCACCCGCGGCCTACAGCATCATCTGCGCTTGACGGGGTGCGAGGGTGGAGTCTAGTCTCTGCTGCCCAGCTACCATGTCCTTGGCTGGACCACACCCAGGGGCAACTCTCCTCGCAGGGGGCTGCTGGTGAGGAGGGGGCCATGGGGGAGGTGGGGCTGGGGCGACAGTGTGCATGCCCACAGAGAGGGCTCTGAGTGCTGCCTCTGGCATGTGTGCCATAGGTTCACCTTCATTGCTCTAGTTGAACTCCCATCATCCCATCAAATGGCCAAAATAACATCACCTGGCAGTTCTAGAAGATTTAAGTATCCCAAATTTTCCAAAAGCATGGATTCTAAAATGGTAACATTAAAATGCATCTGAACAGAACAAAAACAAAGTTTTCAAAATTCTGAGAACTAAAAAGCTTGCAAAATTCTTTGGTGGCACTTTTGTTGGACTTTATATAGGTACAATTGTTGGTAGCTTTTTATGCCATGTTCATCACTTTGAGTGATGAACATGGCATAAAAAGCTACCAACAATTGTACCTATATACTGTACCTAATACTCCTGCCTCCGGTTTTCCAGACAACAACAACCCTGTGAGATGAATTGAGCTAAGAAATAATGAGTAGCCCTAAGTCTCCCCACAATAGATTTCTCTCTTCATTTAAAAAAAATATTAATTTCAGTTTCATTTATTTGCATAATCAGTGTGGATGAAACTATCACTAAGATTGTCCTAGTTCCCCAGCATATTCAAGATCAAACAATGGCTACTATTATTTCTCCTTCTCCTTCCACTCCTTTATTTATCAAAAACACTTATGTGAATGGAATTTTGGGAATACATCTTTATAAAGGTCAGTCCTTAGGTTTGCAACAGGCATTTACTTTTTATTTTGTTTTTAAATTAATATTTTTAGCTTTAAAAGATATTATGGACAAAAGGCCAGGTGGACCATAAGGTCACTTTCAAATAGGTGCATTAAATTATCTATGTGCTACATTGGGAGTCTCAGCAGTATAATTTTGATATCTTATTGCTAAAATTATCAAAATTAGAATTTAGCAGTCCATGTGCTTTAACAATGAATTTATGCCCATGATAAACTAAATGAAAACGAAAGCATCCAATTCCCAAGTGCTTTCATATCCACAGCTTCTACTTACTCAACCATTAAATAAACTATCCTATATCTGTCAGATATAGAAAAATAAAAGAATAGGTGGTACTGTTATTACTTAAAACTCTAAACTGAGTCTTTAGTTTTAATTTTATATATAATTTAATTTGCTATGGACTGCATAAGTAATCAAGTGATATTACTTATATATTCCTTGAATAATTTTAGATATATTTAATTTGAGAAGTTTTACAAAGGTAAAATAAAGAAACAACTTTCAGAAAAATGAGCAAAAGCTCAGAAAAGACTGCTTTTTTTTAAAAAAAAACAGGCAGATATTTCCTCCAGGAAATACTCTAGACCAGGAGTTCCCAACCCTTGGGCCATGGCCCACTACCATGCCGTGGCCCGTTCAGAACCGGGCCCCAGAAGCAGTGGGTGAGCATGCAAACACAGCTCCATATCTTGAGCCAATGATGTTCACAAAAATGGAGCTGCACACATGTGCGTGTGCGTATTCGCCTACCCTTCACATGGAACCATCCCTTCTCCTTGGCCGGTCCTCAAAGCCAGAAAAGTTAGAGACTGCTTGCTCTACACAGTTGCATAACTCTTTATCTTAATTCTGGAAATATTCCACAGTGGTTTCTAAAACTTAACATTCTCAATTCTTCACTTACAAAATTATTATTATGTTGCATGAGGATTAAGATGAAGTAGGCATATTATTATATTCATATGTAATACTTTATTGGACTGAAGGGACAGGTGAAAAGTCTGTCAAATTCTAACTGAAGTTTATGTGTGACTGTAGAAAAAAAAGAAACTTCAAAGAATTACATTATTATTAGTTGAGTAAAGTCAGGCAGCCTTATATTGATCTCTTAGATGAAAAGGATTTCAAATGTGTTTTAAGATATATAACTAATTTAATCCAACTGAACATTATAGACCATATTCATAAGTGAATGTGATCTGTATTTGGTGCAACATTAAGTTTGTTGTTCACTGTGAATCAAATGAAAAAGAAATCAGCAGTATCTTGTACCGCATTTGGAATTCTGTCAACTGGAGGGTTCAAACCTTTTTCTGCCATCAATATTTTTGGAAGTGAAGATCCCTCAGTACTTTCTTAAAAACTGGATAGATAACAAAATATCCCTGAGAATCTATTTCAGGGTTATCAGAGATGATGTTATTGGGTTTTCCCCTACTCTTAGCCATGGATTTCTGCTTTAACACCAATATAATATTAAGACACTATGGAACAGAGCTCCCCAACCTTTTGGGCACCAGGGACTGGTTACGTGGAAAGAGGTTTTTCTGTGGATTGGAAGGGACATGGTTTTTTGTTTGGTGCCTGCATTCCGCGGATGGGGCTTTGCTTGTTTGTGCCAACCGGTTGCTGGCATTTCAGGGCCTGGTACTGGTCCACGGACCGGGGGTTAGGGACCCCTGCTATAGAACATTAATTAATGCTTGCTTTGACT
Organism: Vipera berus; assembly: GCF_964194415.1. Lineage (NCBI taxonomy): Eukaryota > Metazoa > Chordata > Lepidosauria > Squamata > Viperidae > Vipera > Vipera berus. The sequence continues at coordinate 57,120,213 of NC_138202.1, forward strand.
GATATCTTTTGCTTTAAGGAGAATTAAGGAGAAACTTCCTAACCAGTGGAACCAGCTTGCCCTCAGACATTGTGGGCGCTCCATCATTGAAGGTTTTTAAGAAGAGACGGACAGTCACTTGTCTGAAATGGTATAGGTTCTCCTGCTTGAGCAGGGGGGTGGATTAGAAGACCTCCAAGGTCCCTTCCAGCTCAATTCTAATTCTAATTCTAATTCTAATTCTAATTCTATTCCATTCCATTCCACACTTTTTCCTCTTAAATTACATGTCAGAGGAGGCTTATAAGATAGGGTTCTTTTTGGTTGAAAAAAAGATTCTCAATACAGTGGTACCTTTGTATTCAACTGCTTTGAAACTCATCGAGTTTGCTGCTCAATGCATTTTGATGTGGAAATTTTGTCCTGATACTCATCATTTGTTTGGCACTCAACACACAAGCTGGAATTTGTCAGTGTCAGCTACCTTGTGACTCACTACATTATTCCTTATGGGAAAAATATGTTTGGTACGCATCACACCCACCCACCTGGAATCAATTAATAATGAGTATTGAGGGACAACTATATAATATACCCTTGTTTACCTGATTACACCTTTGCACTGAATATGTACATAGTTTTAAAAAATGCACAGATCTCTCCCCTAAAAGCAGAACCCCCTAGAAAGCTAACTTCTGCAAAAATATGGCTTTCTTTTAAATAAACATGTGCCAACTCTTTCATTTTAAAATGCTTTTTTGCATTAGCATTTCCAACTGTAGGAGCTTTGCTCTAAATACTAAGGGATAAAGAAAGGAGATTGTTGATTTCTTTTAAAGCAGGGACAGGCAGACTGTGACATCCTGGTAGATAATTCAGTTTATTTGCAGTAATTAAATAATAATCTTGGAAGTAAAAAAAAGAAATCTGGCTTTATCTTATTTGCTTATCTTTTCTATTTTCTATTTCTAAAATAAAAACAAAAAATCCTTGCTTTTCATTAGATTTGTTGCACCATTTTGCCAGGCACATTTAGAGGTCTGATTTATATAACTCCATTATAGATCTACACACTATATGCTGATCATTTATCCTATCTGGTTATAGCAGGTTGCCTACTCAGCTGGTATTAAATAATTCCTAATGTTTTTTATACAATGTTTATTTCTCTAAAATGAAAACAACAACAACAATAACAACAAAAGGAAATGGTAACATTACAAAGGTATATATTTTCAGGATATAAATACATACAACATACACAAAGATATATATTGCTTAAATCCTAATTTTATACTACTTAGATATCAATGTTATGTTATTTAGCTGTCAATGTGCCACAAGTATAAGAGTATAATATTTGACCAATATTTCCACTTCTGGCTAGTTGTTTGCTCAAGAGACAAACTTACAGATAACAGAAATAAATATTGTACTGTTTGTATATTGGATTTTTATTTTTGTAAGCCACCTAGCGTCATTGAGAGTGAGTGGGCAGCCATATAAATTTTTATAAATAAATAAATAAGCTGTTTTCTTCCGTAACTGTAAAAATGAAGCATATATTCAAGAAAAGCAACCTTAGCCATATTGGTTTATAAAAATTAAAATCCATTCAAAATAATACTAGGCTATATCTTTATTATACTAATAAATTAACACCAAAAGATGAGCTAATTTTAAGTTCTCTAGAGCTCTTCTTTTAGGCTAACTAAAAAGAAGGGTGAAAAATTCAGAACACCGTGCTGGATGTTTAAAACCAGAAGATAGGTAGTTTATATTTTCAGAGATAAGCAAAGCTAATTTTTCCTTTCTTTCTTACAATTAAATATAATCTGAGATCAATAAAATACAGAAATTGGATGAAATATATTTAAAATAGAAAAAAATGAAATGAAATTTATTTATTTATTTAAATACAACTCAACAAAGAGTCTTGGTGGAGCAGTGGGCTAATGCCTCCTTAAGTAACACCAGCTGCCTGCAATTAGTGCAGGTTCGCATCCCACCAGGCTCAAGGTTGACTCAGCCTTCCATCCTTCTGAGGTAGGTAAAATGAGGACCCAGATTGTTGGGGGCAATAAGCTGACTTTGTAATAATGCCGCTGGGGTGTGCGTGAAAGCCCTAACAAGCAGGCACATACATAGAATGAAGGCTACTGCTAAGCTTGTAAGCCGCCCTGAGTCTTCGGAGAAGGGCGGGATATAAATGGAATTAAAATAAATAAATAAAATAAACTGATTTTGCCACCCTTAACACAATCTCAACTTAGCTGGCATTTAGAACATGCTAAGTCCTCCTTCTATCTCTTCCATTTTTAACATTTTACTCCTTTTGCAGATCACATTTTGCAGGATGACCATCCCGTGTCCATAAGTGGAGTGGCCGAACACCCCATTCTGGAACACTGTTGAGCAGTAGATCACAGAATGGATCAAAGAACTGACCTTGAATTAAGTGGTGGTCTTGGCTCTTAAATTTACTTGCACTTTAATTTATTCCACCATACTACAAAAAAGATGTTGAGACCTTGGAAAAAGTTCAGAGAAGAGCAATTAAAATTATCAAAGGCTTGGAGACTAAAACATATGAAGAACGGCTGCAGGACTTGGATTTGGCTAGTCTAAAGAAAAGAAGAAATAGGGGTGACATGATAGCAGTACTCCAGTATTGGAGGGGCTGCCACAAAGAAGAGGGGGTCAAATAATTCTCTAAAGCACCAGAAGGCAGGACAAGAAACAATGTTTGGAAACTGATCAAAGAGAAAAGCAACCGGGAATTAAGGAAAAACTTCCTGAAAAACTTCCTGAGGACAATCAACCAGTGCAACAGCTTTCCTCCAGAAATCGTGGGTGTTCCATCACTGGAGATTTTTAAGAAGAGACTGGACAGTCACTTGTCTGAGATGGTATAGGTTCTCTTGCTCGAGCAGGGGGCTGGACTAGAAGACCTCCAAGGTCCCTTCCAGCTTCTATTCTATTCTATTCTATTCTATTCTATTCTATTCTATTCTATTCTATTCTATTCTATTCTATTCTATTCTATTCTATTCTATTCTATTCTATTCTATTCTATTCTATTCTATTCTATTCTATTCTATTCTATTCTATTCTATTCTATTCTATTCTATTCTGCTGTGTTTTCTCTCTATGAAACATTGATTGAGACCTAAGTCATGCTTTGACCCATTAAGTTCTTTCCAAAGTACCACCTGAGTTTTAAGAGTGCTAGTTTACTCTTTCAGAAAAAAGTACTGCTTAGATTTGCTGCCCCCTAATTCCGTAAAAGCTGTTCAAAGTTGGAGAGCCAACTGTTAGAATCACACTGGCAGATGTAAGTTCCATATGCTCAGGAATCTCTGGATGGAATTCTTATCCACTGCATCTGCATGTCAGCTTGTCTTTGCTGGCCTACTGCTGGCTTTGTTGATAAACCCAACTGCCTATCTGCTGTGTGTCAATTTTCCATGCCCTCTAGTCATGTAGTTAAGACCTCAGGTACTTTCCTCTCACTGAGGAGAAATGTATAAGCAATGTATGTTCTATTATGCATACATATTGCAGAATGCAACTGTTTTCAATTAATTCAGCACAGGTGATTTTCAGGTATAATATAAATGGGAAATGTTCTGCCACATAGTCAGGAGGTATATCACTTAGTTAAAAAAAATCTTTAAAGTATTTTAATCTTAAATAACACTGGAAATTGCTGCTATAGGTAAATTTAGACACACCTGCATACATATATAGATCTGAATTCACAATTGCTTTCAAGGTAATTTTAAAAATGCAAAATACATGCAGCTTTAAGTTAATGAGCTTGATATTAATATACTTTATAAAATAATGAAATCTATGTGCAATTATGTTCATATGGCAAAAGGAACTATGGGTTATTTTCTCAACTAGAACTGCAAATGTCACATAAGATTCTCCTTTAAGATCAAAGCTAACTTTGATGGACATTGTTTTTTATAAAGGAGAAATTATTAATCAGAGCTCTCTGGACCACTGCAAATAGATATTTGTCTTAGTGTGGCATGCTTTCTGATGATGTTACTTAGTTGGGTAATGAAGCATCTGCAAAAAAACAACCAAGTTCAGAGAGCACCAAGGACCCCCCCCCCCATTTCAACCCTGACCTATAAATATTCTCCTCTATTTATGCTTTTTGATAAAATAAATGACCAAGCAAAAGGGTATATCTGGGAAATCTAGTAGACTGATGTGATTCTTGGGTTGCATTTCAATTGTTTTATTGCTTTGAATAATAACAGTGATACCCATTGACATCGGGGCACTGGGAACTATGTCCAAAAACTTTGCCAAATACATCAAGAAACTGCAGCTTCCTGCAATAACTCCAGCAAAACTACAAAAAAAAAACTGTGCTACTTGGAACATCTTATATTTTAAGGAGATACCTGGTTGATACCTAGGATGCTGGCAGCAACCCGTGTCAACCATTAGTGCCAGTCAATTTGAATGTTCAGTTGACTGAGGTTCATGTTTAATGAATAAAAGTTTTTAATAATAATAATCAGGGCTTTTTTCCTCATAGAACGCTCAGAACGGAGTTCCGGCACCTTTTTTGGATGGAACCTTGTAGGGTAGGCAAGTGGGTTGTATGACATGTGTGAGTTCTGGCACCTTTTTCTTTTACAAAAAAGCACTGATAATAATAATAACAATAATAATAATAATAACAATACTCTGATATATCTGAGTATTTCAGACACTAAGTTATATCTTAAATGCATGAGGTGACTCCTCTGCTACGAGACTCAGGACAGTTACAGTAGCTATTTCATCCTGCTGCTCACAAAGGGCTGGCTCTGTACTCTAATCTTCTCAAAACTGGTGCCCTTCAAAGGTCCATTCTGGGAGATATAAATCAGAACAACCATCAAGGAGCATCATTAGAAAAAGTTGTCATACTGGATAATATTCTAAGAACATACAATTCTTAAGGCTTTATGAAGCCCAGAAGCCTAAATGGAACGCATGTATACAACATAAATATAAGGTTCATAATTTAGGCAATATCTTTGGTATAATAAATGACCCTGGAGAAACCATGAAGGTTGTAAAAGAATTTTATGCTTAGCCAGTGATTTCAATATTAAGTAAAGAACTACTGTAAATGTCAATGTAGCATTGTATCTCTAAAATAAAGATCATTTATAAGAGCCTTGGTGGAGCAGTGGGCTAATGCCTCCTTAAGTAACCCCAGCTGCCTGCAATTAGTGCAGGTTCGCATCCCACCAGGCTCAAGGTTGACTCAGCCTTCCATCCTTCCGAGGTAGGTAAAATGAGGACCCAGATTGTTGGGGGCAATTAAGCTGACTTTGTAATAATGCCGCTTGGGGTGTGTGTGTGAAAACCCTAACAAGCAGGCATATACATAGAATGAAGGCTACTGCTAAGCTTGTAAGCCGCCCTGAGTCTTTGGAGAAGGGCGGGATATAAATGGAATTAAAATAAAATAAAATAAAAAATTTCTTAATTAATGGTCAGTATCCAGACCACAAACCATTTTCAGAGAGAGTAGCCTCCAGTATCCTTGGTTCTGCTCCACTGAAAACTTTGTTAATGGGCAAAAATAATGACCAAAAAAAGGGGGGGGGGAAGAAGAAAGTAATATATCAACAAATTTCTTCAAGAACCAATTTTTATTCTCTGAACAGCTGGTATATATACACACAATATTTGCTAACCATATGTTACCACCAAAATCAATTAATTTTAAAATATGACAAGAGATAGTAAATTTTAACAGTAAAAATGGAATATTTTTAACATACAGTGCAACCCTTTTTCATTTCTATTATTTCTGTTACTTTTAAATAAATTGCATCCTTTAATTGCTGTATTGCAGTCACAGGAATAATCCCACCAAATCTCTGATTCTCCATTAAATCATATTTGCTTTTCTGTACCAGGAGATCAAACTCATTATGTATCTATCCTATACACTCTGCATTAATGGATAGAGAGTGAAAGCCATGAATTTTATGAACCAATGTTCTTTCTGATTTTTAATGAGGTTTAAGAGGTCCCATTTCAGCAATACTTCAAGTTTTCTCACGTTCTTACTCCAGGGTTTCCTTTTGGGCACATACATTTTTAGTAGTGCTTATGATCTGCATCCCTACTTGTGCCACTAGTTAATCATCCAAATAACTGAGACAATAGTACTAAAAATGTATTTTTCCATTAATACCCTCTTTGAATCAAGTGTTGGATACATTATTAGTGTATTCTTTCTCTTTCAAATTTTCTGCCACAGTGTGGAAAGATTGACAAGAATATTATCTTGAGCTTTCTACCAAGATTTTCAAAGTCTGTACTGATAATGCTATAGCTCAGTGATGGCGAACCTTTTAGAGACCCAGTGCCCAAACTGCAACCCAAAACCCACTTATTTATCACGGGGTGCTGGGTGGATGTGGCCACGGTGGTCATGGCACACTGGGTGGGCAGGGCCAGGACAGCAGGGTCCAGTCCCTCGCCATCTCCGGGACACGGCACACATGCCCACAGAGAGGGCTCTGAGTGCCACCTCTGGCATGCGTGCCATAAGTTCGTCACCACTGCTATAGCTATTCTTTATAGTTTCATTTATCTCCTCATGTTTTAGAGGCACGGAGATTTGTCAATGGACCAGATAAGTCTAGGAAGTTGTTCTTCCACATAATCCTAGTAAACATCCGACTTCTTCACAATCCAAGGTATCCAGTTAAAGTTTCAAGTCTTCATAGTAGCAAATTGCCAGTTTCCATGATTCTTCTCTTCTGTCTTTTTATAGTACATATTTGCATTCTCTGTGCCCTTCAGTGATCACCATTTTCTCTCCTGTTTTACAATGTCTCTCTCATTTTCTCCTGAAAACTGAGAGTCTGCTTCATTGGTAACAGTCAGCATATCTTTTATGTCCCCTGCTTCTAGTTGTAACCTATCCATAGAGCTTGCCCTCCTAACTGTCTTCTTTATGAAGAATTGCTTCCATATCTGTTTCCTCTTATTTTAACTTAAAACCTCTTAAATAGTTTTTGTGGTAGTCTTCTGTTCCTCAGTGAACAATATATAATTCTTCTTAGCCTCGGGCTTATCTCATTAATCTTTTCTAATATCAGTTATATTTTTTCCATTCTTCTTTTTATGTCAAAATTCATTTTTATCCAACCTGCAGCTTCTTAAACTGGATGCTCTCAATTTATTGCCTCGTTTAGTTCAACATTCTTGCCCTGGGACTTCCTTGTTTCTTGGAACTTATTCCCAATTGTTCCTGTGTGAAATTTCAATCCACATCCACTGGATGAATTTTCTGTCCTTCCTGGAAGTTTATTTGTGAGCAGTTCTTTGATCATCAAAATGCTCAAAGCCTTGGTTGTTCCAGTATGGGATACTTTAAGATTTGACACCCCCCCCCAGTAGTTAACATTTATATGAATCTGCTTGGGACCTGTGTGTCATCCATCAGTTGTGATGAGCTGTCATCAATATGCTGATGTCATTCAGCTGCTCTATGCCACCTTGGACTACACTGGAGGTAAAACGGAAAGGCTTTCATTAGCTGAATAGGGCATAATGAACACTGACTAAATACCTCTGAGACTGAGTTGCTCTACTGGATATCCAGAAATATCATGCCCAGTAATTATTTTGGATGGGGCAGTGCTTCTACTGAAGGAGTTGGTGCATGTCTTGGGAGTCTCTCCTAGACTGATAGTTACTGCTTTACAAAGTGTAAGTTTTATTTTTTTTTAATTCCATTTATATCCCGCCCTTCTCCGAAGCTTAGCAGTAGCCTTCATTCTATGTATATGCCTGCTTATTAGGGCTTTCACACACACCCCAAGCGGCATTATTACAAAGTCAGCTTAATTGCCCCCAACAATCTGGGTCCTCATTTTACCTACCTCGGAAGGATGGAAGGCTGAGTCAACCTTGAGCCTGGTGGGACTCGAACCTGCACTAATTGCAGGCAGCTGGTGTTACTTAAGGAGGCATTAGCCCACTGCTCCACCAAGGCATTAGCCCACTGCTCCACCAAGTTGTGGCCGGGCTGTGGAATTTATGCCCAACTTCTGTTGGTTTGCCAGCTATGTCTTCTTGGGCCAGAATGTCCTGACATCATTAACTTATACCTTGATCACTATCTTTTTTGAATGCTGTAATACATTCTACATGGGTCAGCCTCAGGGATAAACTGAAGCAACAAGAGTCCAGAATATAGCAATCTGGTGGTTCAATCCTACCAGAGCAACACCTCTTCTTAAGTCACTGATTCTAGGCCCAATTCCAAATACTGAACACTGGAAAGATCCCCAGTCAGTTCAAGATATCCCAAACCGTTGCTATTCTAAAACTCGGAAATCCATACAATGACCCAGCAAGCTACCATCCTATAGCTCTGCTGAGCATTTCCTATAAACTTCTGGAACAATTATTTATAACAGAATATACCAACATGTTGATAGGGTTGTCCCTTCTTTCCAGGCTTGGTTCTGTGCCAAGAGAAGCTGCTATGAGCAAGTCCTGGCTCTTACTTCATTTATCAAAGATGGTTTCCAAAAAGGTCTAAAAACCTCTGTGGCTTTTACAGGTAGTCCTCCACGTACAACACTTTGTTTAGTGATCGTTCAAAGTTACAATGACACTGAAAAAAGTGACTTATGACCACTGCAGCATACCCATAGTCATGTGATCAAAATTCAGACACTTGGCAACTGACTCATATTTATGAAGGTTGCAGTGTCCCGGTTGCATGTGATCCTCTTTTGTGGCTTTCTGACAAGCAAAGTCAATGGGGAAATCAGATTCACTTAACAGCTGTGTAACTAACTTAACAACTGCAGTGGTTCACTTAACAAGTGTGGCAAGAAAGGTTGTAAAATAGGACAAAATTCACTTAACTGTCTCATTTAGCAACATAAATTTTGGTCTCAACTGTGGTCATAAGTCAAGGACTACCTGTATTGATTTGACTGCAGCTTATGATGTGGTGTGTCTTGATGGTTTGATACTCAAGCTGAAGAAAACTATTCCATGTCTTAAAGTAGCAAGCCTTCTGCAGAACATGTTAAAAAAAACAAAACTTCAAGGTCACTGTAGGAGGTACCACTAGTATATATCCTTTTCCATTAAGAATGGCTTGCTACAGGGATTGGTTCTAGCCCCATTCCTATTTAATCTATATACCAGTGATTCACCAGAAACCAACACTGAAAAATGTTGCTATGCTGATGATATGGCAATAGCTATCCAAACCAAGGGTTTGAGGAAGCAGAATACATTCTTACTAAGGATCTGAAGTCACTAAGCCAATATTATGAGAAGTGGAATCTATGCCCTAACCAAAATAAAACCGAAGTATGCATCTTCCATCTAAGCAATCATACAGCAAAGAAAGAATTAAATATATCCTTTTGTGGAAAGAGGATAAAACACAACTGCCATCCAAAATACATCAGAATAATCCTTGACCAATCCCTTACATTTGGAAAACACTTTGAAGTAATCAGACAAAAATTAAAAACCAGGAACAACTTGATTAGGAAAATCACAGGAACAAGCTGGGGAGCACAAGCAAAAGCCCTGTGTATAGTGGTACAATCAGTGAATACTACACACCTGTATGATGAAGCAATTGTCATACCAACAAGATGGATGTTCACCTTAATGACATAAGGAGAATAATATCTGGAACTTTTAAGTCCACACCGCTCTCATGGTTCCATGTTCTTTCTAACATTGCCCCTCCTGATCAGAGGTGACAACAACAGACAGTTCAAGAGTGGAATAAGGTAAACATGACATTGACTCCTAGACATCTTCCAATACATAAAATATTAGATTCTTTACCTCACCAAGCTTAAGTCTAGGAAATCAATTTGGGATAACATACTACAATCCTACAATGTAGATGAAGAATGGTGATTAAGATAGGCAACTTTTAATAACCATAACCAAACAGATCGTGCAGACTGAACAAAACCACTTTCAGGAATGCAGTTGTCCTGAAAAACATGGAGCCACCTGAATAGAATCAGGACAGGCCATGCCACAACCATGAAAAATATGCTAACCACAGATAAGCTGATCTGCATTTTTTCCCCATGGTATTTCGCTTAAAAATTTGAGGGTCAGATTATCTGCAGATGGGCTTATTCACGAGTATATACAGGAAATACTGGTACTGAAAAAGAAGCATTGCTATATATATTTGCAGATAAACTCATCTGTGGATAAGCCAAACCTGATTTTTTTGCACCTAAAATTTTCAGTATATCCACAAGTATATATGGTATATGCTAAATAATTTGAAACTTAAGATATGAATTAAATTTACAATTTTTAATGTACATGTTATCACTGAAAACTCTGAGATTTTTAGAAAGTATGCATTCAGAAATTTGTTGTTGTTAGCTGCGAAGTCGTGTCTGACCCATCGCGACCCTATGGACAACATTCCTCCAGGCCTTCCTGTCCTCTACCATCTTCTGGAGTCCATTTAAGCTCACGCCTACTGCTTCAGTGACTCCATCCAGCCACCTCATTCTCTGTCGTCCCCTTCTTCTATTGCCCTCGATCTTTCCCAGCATTAGGCTCTTCTCCAGTGAGTCCTTCCTTCTCATTAGGTGGCCAAAGTATTTGAGTTTTAGCTTCAGGATCTGGCCTTCTAAAGAGCAGTCAGGATTGATCTCCTCTAGGACTGACCGGTTTGATCGCCTTGCAGTCCAAGGGACTCGCAGGAGTCTTCTCCAGCACCATAGTTCAAAGGCCTCAATTCTTTGGCGCTCAGCCTTTCTTATGGTCCAACTTTCACTGCCATACATTGCAACTGGGAAGACCATAGCCTTGACTATACGCACTTTTGTTGACAGGGTGATGTCTCTGCTTTTTAGTGTGCTGTCTAGATTTGCCATGGCTTTCCTCCCCAGGAGCAAGCGTCTTTTAATTTCTTGGCTACAGTCCCCATCTGCAGTGATCTTGGAGCCCAGGAAAATAAAATCTGTCACTACCTCCATTTCTTCCCCATCTATTTGCCAGGAATTGAGAGGGCCAGATGCCATGATCTTGGTTTTCTTAATGTTAAGTTTCAACCCAACTTTTGCACTCTCCTTCTTCACCCGCAACAAGAGGCTCTTTAGTTCTTCTTCACTTTCTGCCATTAGAGTGGTATCATCTGCGTATCTTAGGTTGTTGATATTTCTTCCGGCAATCTTAATTCCAACTTTTGATTCATCTAGCCCTGCCTTTCTCATGATGTGCTCTGCATATAAGTTAAATAGGCAGGGCGACAGTATACAGCCTTGCCGGACTCCTTTCCCAATTTTGAACCAATCAGTGGTTCCATGTCCAATTCTCACTGTTGCTTCTTGACCCGCATATAGGTTTCTCAAGAGACAAATAAGATGGTCTGGTACTCCCATCTCTTTAAGAACTTGCCACAGTTTGTTATGATCCACACAATCAAAGGCTTTAGCATAGTCAATGAAGCAGAAGTAGATGTTTTTCTGGAACTCCCTAGCTTTCTCCATGATCCAGCGTATGTTGGCAATTTGATCTCTAGTTCCTCTGCCAGAAATTATGACATTTTAATCACCCTAAAATAATATTCCCAATTTCTATCCTCTATAATACCTGTATTTTGATGAAATAATAAATGATTTTACATTGTCAATGTTTTAAGTCATTTATGGATGTTTGCAGGGCAAAATCAGCAACAAATGAAGTTTCCATAAATGCAGTATGGTTGATGTAGAAGGGAATAAGATACCGTTAATCCCTGTACTGCCTCGAAGAGACTACAAATAGTTCCCATTTCTATTAATGACCTGTTCCTTGGGTCTGATGTAATATAGATTTAATTATGGAAATGACAATGCAGACAGTATCAACCAGTGCTTAAACTATATGTACTATGGTTGCCGTATAAAACACAGGTTTAAGGGTGCTACTTCCACATATGTGTTGCAAAACAATTTTAAACTTGATTCTTGGAAGGGAGAATACAGCAAGGAAACTGGCAACAGCAAGGGTGGGCAATTATTTTTCCCAGGGGACCACATGAGAAACTAGGACAGTTGTGGAGGGCTGTCACACCACAGCCACTGCAGAGCAGATAGGGACCGTCAAAGGCCAGATGTACTTTAACTAATAGTATTATGAGTAACAACAACAACAATAATGGTAGTCTCATAAACACTTAGGGTCAATATTGACCACTCTGGGGACCCTAATCCAAGTTAAACTGAAACATAGTGATTTTGCCTATACTTCATATAAGAAAAATTAAGCAATGTTTTAAAAGCAAGATGATCCATTTAGTAATGACCACAATACAAAAAATGCATTCTATGCACCATACAAACTATGGGTTTATATACACCTTATAAACTTTGGGGTTGTAGTGTGTGTGTGTGTGTGTGTATTGCTATTAAAATTTGTAGTAAAATCAATTTCAATATTGTTATTTATTAATTGTTAATGTTAATATGTTTAATAAAATCATAGTGGAAGAAGAGGCGTTTTGCCATATTCCTGTATAATGAAAAACTGAAGCCCCAATTCACGTCCTTGAGCCATATGCTGCATTCTTTAAGGGCCACAGAAGACTCTCTCTGTTATGCTAACCACTAATGTCAGAAAGAGAAAGCCAGCATTGTGCTGTAAACTCCAGCTCTCTTGGGTGTGCTACAATGCACATGCAATGGCCAGCATACACTGCAGTGCTGCTTTCACCACTTTAACCCCCTTGCTCCCTCCACATCAACTGGCCAAGGAACCCTAAGACTGCTTCTTAATATGAATCTGTTCCCCATTGATCTAAGTAACTTAAGTTACTTAGATCAGTAAGTAGCTTAAGTATGAGATGCAGTTCCTCAGATAGTCAGTATCCAAGCCATTTAGAGCAGGGGTGTCAAACTCAATTTCATTGAGGGCAGCATCAGCATTGAGGTTGCCCTCAAGGGGCCTGGTATGTATGGCCAGGGTAGGCGTGGCCTACTGGGTGGTCGTGGCTAGAGTGTGTATGGCCTACTGGGTGGGCATGGCCATCTCTTCATCGTTCGCATCAAGGGTGCCTATGGGGGCCTGGGCAGGAGTGGGGGTCTGAGGGTCTCTGGCAGAAGGAGGGTCTCTGGGCCAGGGCCAAGGCAGTGGGGGCCGTTCCCTCACTGTTTCCAGGATGGCTTTGCGGGCCACATGAAACCACTTCGCGGGCCGGATCCGGCCCCCGGGCCTTGTGTTTGACATGTCTGATTTAGAGTTTTAACACATGGCTAGCTCTATAAAACAGCTACAAAGGACATAAGAGGATAATGCCATAATTTATAGTGATCAGATCATTTTTTTTTATCCCAGTACATCTGTGATATAAAAGTTAGATTATTATATAGCAGTTTTCCTGGGGACACATGCAGCTACTGTACATTTTAAATAAAATTGGCAATGAATTGCCCTAGCAGCTTACTTTTTTAGTGAAAAGTGAAAAAAAAGAAATTATGTACTGCATTAAATTTATATGACACCTATCTCTCTATCAAGCAATTCTCAGCAGCTTACAATATACAACATTGCTGTAAGCAATTACACTGCTGCTGTACAAGTTGCACAGGCTCCCACTTTCTTTCCAGTCACAAATCAAGGTTTAAAGATTTATGTGGCAAAGGGACAGGTTATCTGCAGGCCCACTTCTCTCTCTGAGAACACTGTGCATGGTGGCCCAGTGGTTAGAATGTACTATTGCAGGCTAATTCAGTTCACTGCCAGGAGTTCGATCCTAACCAGCTCAAGGCTGACTTAGCCTTCCATCCTTCCGAGGTTTGTAAAATGAGAACCCAGCTCTTGGGGAAAATATGCTGACTCTGTAAACAGCTCAAAGAGAATTTAAAATGTAATGAAGCGGTATATACCATATTTTTCTACCTATAAGACACACCCTTGTATAAGACACTCTGGCATGTGAGTTCCAAGCTTACAGCAAACAAAGTGAGTGCTGGGAGCAACCATCTCCCAGCGCTCTAAATAGACACCTCCTGGCTGGCCCCACCCCTCACCCACCTAACCAGCATTTGGCATGATGAGCATGCATAGTTAGTTCACAGCAGCAGCCTTCTGACCCTGGTAAACAAACTGGCATGAGCACCAGCATGACAGGAAGGCAAGGGAAGCCAAGGCAGGTTTTAAACTCCCCACCGTTTCTCTGCGCTGATCAACTATTTGGCAGCGCGCCGAACAGTTGAGCCAGGAAATCCAGAAGTTCAGCCAGCCGACAATCTTGCCCCTCTCCCATTAGTGGCAAGCCCACAGGGGCTTGACACCTGCACCAGGTGGCATGGAAGCAGCATGTAAAGAACCCCCACAGGCATGCCCTGGGCTGCGGAGGTTACCATTATTTTTCTGTGTATAAGACACTGCACTTGTATAAGACGCACCTGATTTTTGAACAGGGTGTTTGCAGGAAAAAAATAGCGTATTATACATGGAAAAATATGGTAAGTCTAAGTGCTATTGCTATTATCTACCTTTCCCTCTAGATTGAATTGGGTAGACTTACTCCAGGAGCTGTCTCTTATATGCTGTCATCTGGTGAGATCTAGGAAGCAAGCCTTTCCTGTAGCTAGGTCTACCTTGAGGAATAGCCTTCTCTCTGTAGCATGAAAGGCCCATAAGACTTCATTTTGCCTGCAGGTGCTGAATCAGGAGGGAAGGGTGCCAAGCATTTGTGGTTCTGTGATGGATTGTATGGCCCCTGGGTTTTTAATTTTTTCTATTTAGTTATCTATTTGTTATCAGCTGCTCAGACATATATAATGTGCAGAATCATACAAATATTTTAAATAAATAAATAAGCTTCACTGCATACTGAGGTTTTTTTTGGCACAATATAAAGTGCTGATTATGTCTATAAAACTGTATACAGTTTATGTTCACACTTGTTGCAAAACACTCTTTCATAGGAATCTTCTCAAGTTTAAGAGTGTCACGAATGGCATTTGGTCTTGCTGCCACTGGCCCTATGTCCGGCTGGTACCCCCACCCTTGTCTGTGGAATCAGGCTGGCTCCATTTTATTGCATTTTACCTGCACACAAAATCATTCAGGAAGCACTTACTGTGGAAACTGACTAATTTGCTGAGATGGATTTAATTGCTATTCTTTCTTTATATTAATATGTTTTCATTATGGTGTGTGGTTTTTTTTAAAAAACCTATGCTCAACTTTAATTTGCTCCTGTATTAATTTTTATTATCATTAGCTACCTTGGCTGAATGTCATTATCATTAGCTTATCTTGTGCTCAAATTTAGTGGAATTTAGTGGACCCACTGCTCTTCAACATCTTCATCAATGATTTGGATGAGGGGATAGGTGGAGAATTCATCAACTTTGCAGACGACACCAAGCTGGCAGGAATAGCCAATACTCCAGAAGATAGGCTTAAGATACAGAAGGATCTTGACAAACTTGAACATTGGGCACTATCTAACAAAATGAAATTCAATGGTGAAAAAGTAAGGTTCTACATTTAGGCAAGAAAAACCAAATGCACAGGTATAGTATAAGGGGTACCTTGCTCAACAGTAGTAACTGTGAGAAGGATCTCAGAGTCCTAGTGGACAATCACTTAAATATGAGCCAGAAGTGTGCTGCAGCTGCCAAAAAAGCCAACACAGTGCTAGGCTGCATTAACAGAGGGATAAAATCAAGATCACATGAAGTGTTAATACCATTTTACAACGCCTTGGTAAGGTCACACTTGGAATACTGCATCCAGTTTTGGTCACCACAATGTAAAAAAAGATGTTGAGACTCTAGAGAAGAATAACAAAGATGATTAGGGGCCTGAAGGCTAAAACATATGAAGAACGGTTGCTGGAATTGGGTATGTCTAGTTTAATGAAGAGAAGGATGAGGGGTGACATGATAGCAGTGCTCTTATATCTCAGGGGTTGCTTCAAAGAAGAAGGAGTCAAGCTATTCTCCAAAGCACCTGAAGGCTGGACAAGAATGGATGGAAACTAATCAAAGAGAGAAGCAACCTAGAAATAAGGAGGTATTTCCTGACAGTTAGAACAATTAATCAGTGGGGCAATCTGTCTCCAGAAGTTGTGAATGCTCCAACACTGGAAGTTTTTAAGAAGAGACTGGACAGCTATTTGTCTGAAATAGTGTAGGGTTTCCTGCTTGAGCAGGGGGTTGGACTAGAAGACCTCCAAGGTCCACCACCACCACCATCATAATTATTATTATTAGCAACAGCTAATAATAATATCTATCAATGTGGTATGGATGTTAAACTGTAATAATATGTATTTTACATGAAAGGATAATATGCATAAAGTTTCATAGTGCTAATGAATCATCTGCTGTATTCAATCAAGGCTTTTGCAACTGTAGCCCCATATACAAAGTCTGACACCAAGACACATCTATGCAACATTTTTTAGGAATATACAGAACCCAGAAACAGTATAGGCCATCCTCGAGTTATGACCACAGTTGAGCCCAAAATTTATGTTGCTAAGTGAAACATTTGTTAAGTGAGTTTTGCCCCACTTTATGACTTTTCTTGCCACAGTTGTTAAGTGAATCATTGCATTTGTTAAGTCAGTAATATGGTTGCTAAGTGAATCTGGATTCCCCATTGACTTTGTTTGTCAGAAGGTCGCAAAAGCTGATCACCTGACCCCAGGACACTGCAACTGTCATAAAGATGAAACAGCTGCCAAGCATCTGAGTTTTGATCATGTGACCATGGGGATCCTGCAATGGTCATGTGAAAAACAGTCACTTTTTTCAGTGCCGTTGTAACTTTGAACAGTCATTAAATGAACTGTTGTAAGTCAAGGACTACTTATATTCTAAATGCCAGTTTAAAAAACTAAAACAATATTTAAATAAAAAATCTAATATGCCGAGTAGCCAGGTACATAAAAGGTATTTATACATACAATACTGCAAGTATATTGATGCCCACATTGCTTGTTTCTCCTATAACACTACCATCAAATACTATCAAACTGATATCCTTTGTAGATTCAGTACTGCTTTTTGACCCACTCTATCTCCAATTTCACTTGCAGGCTTTTATGTCTATAAATTTTCAGCCTTAGTTACTAGAGTCCTTCTTTTCACCCTCACTGATAACACTCTGTTCATCAATTCAAGCCTAGAAAAAAGCAAAGTAATGGGAAGGAGCTGAGTGAGATGCCTGTTAAAACATGCTATTCTAAATAATATTCAAAAAATCAAAACATCTTTTAATTCTCTCTGTTTTCTTCAAAGAGAGGAATGCATCACCTATGCTGTAGCCTCTATATTGTATTTAGTTGTGTAATATATACATTTACTCCTACTCCTAGTTCTGTACTTACACTTTATGATAATTGCCTAGAATCTAGATTGCAGATAGGAACATTATCTTTGGGTCCTGCTTTTATTCACAATTTCAAACAACTTTCTAAAAGGTTATTTCTCTTTCTTAGCAGTCATAACATATGGTATAAGGTAAAGGTAAAGGTTCCCCCGCACATGCGTGCTAGTCGTTTCCGACTCTAGGGGCCGGTGCTCATCTCCGTTTCAAAGCCGAAAAGCCAGCGCTTGTCCGAGGACGTCTCCGTGGTCATGTGGCCGGCATGACTAGACGCCAAAGGCGCACGGAACGCTGTTACCTTCCCACCGTAGTGGTCCCTATTTTTCTACTTGCATTTTTACGTGCTTTCGAACTGCTAGGTTGGCAGAAGCTGGGACGAGTAACAGGCGCTCACTCTGCTACGCGGCACTCGGGATTCGACCCGCCAAACTGCCGACCTTCTGATCGACAAGCTCAGCGTCCTAACCCACTGAGCCACCGCGTCCCTTTAACGTATGGTATACCAAAGTATTATTTTACGGATACAGGAATCATGCCAACATAAATGATATCTTGGTTTTTAAGCACCACTGTACTGTTTCCACATATGTACAGTAGTTATTAGCAAAGTTGCGGTGGATAAAATCATAATCATCCAAAGATCAACACTTTGTAATGTCTACAATTTAAGTAGCAGTACAGTAAACCTCACTTGATTGTTTTACAGTATAACATTCTGAGATATGCCTTTTGGTTTAAGACATTCAAAATGCAACATTTAAATATGCAGAATTATCTTGAGTTGTTCATATGTGAACTTAAAAGCCATGCAACACAGGAAAATTAAGTAATTATGCCTCCAAGTTATTTACTGCAATTAAGCTCATTTATCATATGCAAATTAGTGCAAACTGGTCTCATTAGTTACTAAATTACTCAATATGAGCTGAACAATGTAGCACTCCAGTTTGTAATGAAAAATCCCTGTAGAGGCAAGCAGGATCAATTAAGCTAATTTGCATATGCAAATATATTGTCTCACTTTTAGTTTTCCCCATATTTAATCTTACATTTTCTGGTCATTTTTGATTATATTAAAAGGATGAGGTCAATCAATGTCTTCATTGTAATCTTAAGTTTATACAACTTCATAAAAAAAAGACTGCAATTCAGATTGCCTATTTTTGTATCAGCATATTAATCCATTTTAATAGAATAATCAAAATAAAGGCCATGATACTATATTCTTAGATTGTTATCTTAACTATGGTTAATTAATTTTACCAGACAGTGAAGACAAAGTCACTAAGATGTTGGAATAAAAACTGAAAAAATGTATATTGGTTAATTATTTTATTTTTAACAAACTCTTCCTACTATGAATTCAGTTTTTCAGATACAGAATATGGCAATTCCTTTTCCTGGTGTTAAGTTATTGAGTCATATTCCTTTAATTCAAAAATAGCTGACTTCAATTGTTGCTATGATTATATAATTTGTTTCTGACACACAAAGAAACAGAATGAATTCTTTGCATCTCTTTACTACAAAAGATGGTAGTACAGGATAAATACTTAAGCTTGTGCTGACTTTCTCAGGGACATGGAGGTACTCTGCCAACAGTGTAAACTTGTAAACAGTGTAAACTTGGATTTTCAAGCAAACTTTGATGCCCATCAAAAACTCTTGGGTAAACTTAGGAATCAAGGAATTCTTTTATAGACTCCTAACTGAATGCAAAGTCTAGGAATGAAATTTCTATTTCCTCAATAAAGGGAAGTAAAAACTGGAGTCTTTCAAAATCTGTGCTGGAATGTATTTTTGAACTTGTTCATAAACAATCCTGACCAATGAATAAACGGCCAAATTTCTGGATGATATCAAACCTTGTGAAGATCAAGTGATTGTGCTCCGGACAGATCTCTTTAAACTAATGAATTTTCCACCAAATGGCAAATGTGCTCCAATGTAAATATAAAATGATATATGCTGGGACTCAACCAGTTAATTTATTTTTTTTGCACTAACTGGATCTGAGCAGTCTTTTAACTAACCAGGAAAATTATCTTGATGGGGTCATAATGGATTGCTTAATGAAGATGTCAACTGAGCAGCAGCCATGAATAAGAAAAAGTCCATGCTAATGAGCATCAGAAGTGGATTAAAAAAGAAAACTGCCCACATTGTAATGTCTTTATGTAAATTTGTGATACCCACATCTGGAATACCATGCACAGTTCAAGTCACCACATTTGGAAAAGAAGCTGAGAAAAATTCAAAAGAGAGCAATCAAATTGAAAAGATAGCCCAGTACTTTTCTTATAGGAAAGTATTAGAATATTTGGCGTTTGTAAGCTTAGAAGAATGGTGAACAAAGGCGATTAAGGACTACAAAGCACACATCAAGCTGTCTCAAAACACTCGAACCAGGAGTCATCCAATGAGGCTGGATGGAAGAAGATTCAGAACAGACAAAATGAACTCCTTCACACAACACACAATTAACCTATGAAATTTATTACTAAGTTGCAGTGATATCATCTATATAGAGTGATTGGTCCAAGATCATCCAGCTGACTTTGTGATCAGGTAGGACTAAAAATCATAGACCACCAATTTTTAGCCAGCTGCCTTTTACCACTACACCAAATTGGCTGTCAAATAACTTAGATGGCTTTAAATGGAGGTACATTCATGAAGAAGTTTATCCAAGGATACTAGAACTGAGACCCAAAGCTACTTCTAGGTTGGGGGCAGCATGTCTCCACCTAACATTGGCAAGGAAATAATGATGGCACAGTCACAGTCAGAACTCTTTTTGTTAGTTATTTATTATAAATAAATTGTTATTTATATGCTGTCCATTTCACTCACTCACACGAACAAGTGTGGGTGGTGTATAAATTTATTAAATAATAAAATATGTTTTAATGATTTTATGTGCTTTCCAAACTCTCATATTATTTTTAATACTATGATGATTCATCCCATAGTCAGCCACACTTTTAGACTGGATTTGGCATTTTTATTCCTCTTCAAGTCCTTCCCAAGGACCTGGGATAGGCAGATGTTATTGTTTGATGATGGTAAAAGTTATTATTATTATAATTGATTGCATAGTCATTATTATTAATAATAGTGATAATAATTCAAACATCATCTTTTCTTCTCCTTCAGAACATACACATTCAACTAAAACCAGCATAATGTTTTGAAATATATGCAATATATTGTTATGATCACACACAAAATAAAGCTATGCAAGATAAATGTTTGCCATTTATCAAATGCATAAGAAATCCATCAATTTGATGAATAAAAATCGTTACAATCATCCTGGTTTTCTTGAGAAACTTACTTTGCCAATCATTTTGCCAACTATTGTTCAACAAGTCACAAAAAATATAGCAACAAAAGATAGGGACCTTAGCAAAGAAGGAGGAGCAACTCGGAGGAGGGGACAAGCCTTGACTTATTTGTAATATAGCATAACAGATTTATTAGGACACTTGACTTCAGCCATTTTTTTAACTTAAAGTAATATTTTCTTCTGGATTTAAAGTTTAATATACTGTATAGGTACACAAATTATTTTCAAAGAAGCAAATTCATGATAAAATAGATTTTTATACTTTGCTTACACTGAAAAAAATACATTGATTCTGATCCAAATGAGATTCTACTAGGAATCATGTGTCAGAACAACATGAAAACATAACATTTGTCAAGATTATGTCTTCAATAGATATTACTAAAATAAATTTGGAAGAACACTACACTGCTTAATTAAGGTATTAAAGGCATGCTATCATTTAAAGGAATATAAGTATCACAATTGAAGCAGCAGAGTTGAAAAATTACAACAGGAGGAGAAAAATGAAAACCTACATTTGAACAAGATTAAAAAAAATTCACAAAATAATTAGCTATACTTAAACAAATATATACAGTCATTTTGGGAAACCAATAGCTATTGCACAATATAATACAACTAATGTGCTGAGGTTTAAATTATTACATTAGAAATAATACTTGCCCTCCCTCCCTCATTAACATTCTCTCAAGCATTCACTTAAAAAAAGAACCTTTAAAACAAACCCTCACTGTATAGGCTCTAATAGTAATAGCAATATCCAAAAATTTGACAGGTGTCTTATATCTTGCTACTAAGCATGTTAAGCTTTTTTATTTGTTTGTTTGCAAAGCCATTGCTTTTACCTGTAAAATGTGACTTCCCAAATGTGACTCAAATACTTCAGTGGCAAGGGCACTGGGGCTTCTCCTGCGCTGGGCACCTATAACTGAATAAAAAAGGGATTATGTTGCAATCTCTGCACATTTAGTCACAATGCATCCCAGTTTAGGTTATTATTACTATTATACATTAATATTTTCTACAGTTTTAACACTTGAAAAATTATAATTAGGGAAAAACACTTAGGAGATTCCTATGAAAAACAATGGAACCCTAAATCTCCACTTTCTTTATGTGGAAGACTGTATTCAAAGGTTGTTCAGTAAGGTATTCCAGACACCACTATATGTGTACCTCCATAATCAAAGTAAATTTATGCAAGCTTTAGAATTTATCTAACTTGATAGAAAGTTGGGTGGTTATACTCAAGCATAGACACATTTTGCCTATTGTTATTTTGATCAGTTATAGAACAGCAGAAGAGAAACAGAGATGTTCAGATTATAAGCATCTTTCCTTGGTTGAGCAATATACCCACCTACAAAAACAATTCACAGAAAAAAAAGCCTGAAGTTTTTTTATTAGCTTTATTCTATCAAATACATTTTGGGGGAAAAATAGAGCTCAGAAAATTATAACCTTGAAAAGTTAATAAAAATATGTCCTATAAAACTGCTTCAAACTTTGTTTGAAGAAGTGCATTTCAATGACAGCACTGTCAAAAAATAGTTTTAGGACTGCAAGAAATAAAAATACAGAACAAGCCCAAACAATAGTACTGATAGAAGAGAAAATCTGTAGCTCTAATGT
Source organism: Vipera berus (assembly GCF_964194415.1). Classification (NCBI taxonomy): domain Eukaryota; kingdom Metazoa; phylum Chordata; class Lepidosauria; order Squamata; family Viperidae; genus Vipera; species Vipera berus. Next base: position 57,142,561 of record NC_138202.1, read on the forward strand.
TGCAGAGAACAATATTACCAAACTAGGTAGTATCTTCAGTGCAAATAGTGTGGTTAATATTTAGCATGTCAATATCAAACATTCATTTACAGTATGACCACAATAAGAATTCCTCTGCTGCTTATAGCAAATTTGACTATGCCCACAACAAATGCATGCCATTTGTTTTTCTTCTGCTATGGATGAAGTTATAGAAATTCAGTTGTATTTTTTCAAAAGTTCCTTTGTTAAGATTGTGATTGTTATTTCTCCTATGGCTGCAATTTAAATGTTGTTTTAATAAATTCACCATCTTTGCCCTAATTTGGGTGAAACTCTGTATTGCAGCCTTAAACTGTATTTTTAAAGATCAACTACTGCCTCTACTGTGCAAATGAGACAACAAAGACATGATGGAAAGATAAGTTTTGGGGAAAATAAAATAATCTATATTTCTTTTCTAAACAACTTCTATTCATCAAATGCTTTCTCTCCTGGCAAAGAGACATGCTTACAAAATAAAATAAAACAAAACACAAATGCCCCTTGTTGGGCATGGCCTTGTCTTTTTTTCTAGGAAGAGGAGAAATTCTTCCACAGTTTCTCAAAGGAAGAAGGTCTTTTTCTTAACAGAGACAGTGGCACTGATATTGAAAATGTCCAGTGGAACAAGTTTTCTCATAATATCTTTCCTTGGAATGCAACTGAAATATGGGAAATTAGAAAGATGGCAGGCCACTAGAGAAATGATTATACAATGAAACAAAGGACATACATATACAATGTGGTCATCTAATGCAAAAATGTAGCACTTGGAGTTTTGCCAAAAGCTGTTCTCCTTTGAAATCATTTCTAAAGCAAATTCTCTTTCATCAAGCTGAATGAGGAATGACAAGAAAAAAATGCCAGAATTTCTCTGCCAAGCACCACTATAAACTGTATATGAAGCCTAGGCTTCATAGAGCTATAACAAAGTTGTGATAGTAGGTTAGAAAACTACACAATGTCTTCCCAATGCCTCACATTTCCTCTGGTGCATGTATATCTTTTCTGAAGTTGTTTTGCACAAAATACATTGAGATGGCTACTGAAATTGTTTCTTAGATGCTTTGGAATGTCTTCCAAAATATTTCTTCCATACACATTCTTTACTTAGTTTCCTAATTCTTTTTTACTTTTTTTTGGGGGGGGGGAGGAAATTAATCAAAAGCAAGCACTACCAAATTTACAAACAGTTCTAAAAGTATAAATCTGTTACAATAAGGAATTGCACTAATATCTCTAACAATGCTAAGGAACATACAATAATAAACCATGTTACACTCATATGTCATGGTTTATTGTAAAGAAAGAGTCCTGTGTTTCACATCATATAGTACAAATACCCATTGGGGTCAGCAAAAAGAGCTTTTTTATTAGGTAGATACTGTACATGCTGACATGTAAAGATTTTAATACTAATATATGCAGCTATATGCAAAATGTAGCAAGAAGTAATATATAGACAGCGGTGAAGTAACTTCATATCTCCAGAAACAAAATTAGATATCACAAAAAAGCTTTCTTTATGCCTGTCAATATCAGCAGAGATAACCCTTTTAATATGGGACTCAAATACATGTGTGGACTTCCAATTCAATGCAGAAGAATTGTTAGTATATGAACTGATCCTTTCTTGCCAGTAAACAGACAAAATCTTGTAAACAAGTGAGGCTCAGGGTATATGCTCACATGCCTGCAAGAAATTGTTAGATTGGAATACATCTTCTACATCTGCAAGTTTATTATATTATTGAAAGAAATATTTTTTGCAAAAGCTCTTATTTTAACACATACTGAACCCAGTGACAACACTCATTACTTAATGGCAAACACAACAAAAATGTACCTCTGCCAAATCTGTTCAGTATCGGCTACTGAAAGCAGTGAGTTTCTTTTCTGGAACTAGCCTGATCATTGATCAATCTAGTTAAGAAATTTTAGAGAAATGATTTTTAAGAGGCATTTGCATTATCAGTGTCAAAAGACAAAGGATATCTACTAAGCGTAGACAAGGGATATTGGTTTGGAAATGTAGCATTTTGGATATTCCTTTGAATTCCTTTGCAGAAAACATTCCACTTTTTACACTGAGCAATAAATTTACTGTTGAAGTAATGTATTACCCTAAAACCTAGAGAAGCTGAATCTCTAAATCCAACACTTTGTCATCTTGATTTCAGAAAGGAAATCAAGGTGATATATACAACCAGCCATGAGTGCATTTTTTGTTATTTGCTATACTTTACATAGGGTCATTTATTAAAATAATGATAAAACTATTTTTTTTAAAAAAAAAGATACCAAAAGCTTTGATTTTATGCAACACTAAAGAGAAGTCATCCAGTTTCAAATATCCTGAATGTTGAATCCATTCCTGTGATATTAAATATGTTTACAAAACATTATGTTAAGATATTTAAATTTTAATATCTGGAGCAATGAAGGATTGGACAATGAGTAAAAACACACAGTTAAAGCTAATTGGTTAAAGAGAGGTGGCCACTACATGAGGCAACCTAAGCTGTGGTTGGTTGCTCTGAATGAAAAGGGGTTTTTCCTTGTTTCCACCTTTTTCATGCTGTCTGTGCTGTCTGTAATTTACCTCATGATGTTCCTGCTGTGTTGATTTACGTGACAATGCTCCTGTTTGCCTATCTTATTTACTGAAAATGTATTTATTTATACAAAACTGCAAGTTCATGTCAGCATCTCTGACTCCACTTGGACACTGGCGGTGCCATTTCCTGACACATTATTAGGCAGAAAACAAAAACACCTGACTATAGCATTAGTGCAGAGAAAAATTGAGTCCTGTTACTCTGAAATTTCAGAGCCTGAGTCAAAGTTCCATCCAGCCAAAAGAGTGTAGTTGAATCAGAGACACCAAAAAGCTCCAGAGAAACAGGACATGGAAGAGTTTTTAATGATTTTCACCTTTAAAAATTACTTTGACTGAATCCCAGAGGGCCTCTTTTCTAAGCATATATAAGTTTAAAATATGATTTACCTGGAAGTAAACCTTACTGAACTCAATATTATATACTTTTGATATGCAATGATCATGGAAAAAACAAAGCAAATGGATGAGGAAAAAGAGAAGGCAAAAATTACTGGGTTTGGCATCAACTGTGTAACCATTTGCTAATCCAGCTGAGGAAGCGTACATATAGGACACTAACCTGACTGTATATGAACTTTGCTCTCCTCTCTATAAAATATTAAAACATATCCCTACATAAATATTTTAACTGTTTACTCCAGTTCTGGCAAAATGAACCACAACTGCACAGCATATTACATTCAATTAAACAGAATTGCCAGAAAATAATTTGTGTTGGTATGTGGCGGTGATGGAAGACAGCAAATGGCATTCTTTCCCTACTTAAAATCTTTCTCCATGAACCCAAATCCACATAATCAAGCATAAAACAAACATGGTCAAGAAAATCCTTTCTTCTTTTGGTTTGTTGAAAAAAGCTCTCAGCTCTCAGTTTAAGTTGCCTGTGGAAACTGCATATTTGCTTAGGAAAGCTTTCTCTGCTCTCATACAACAGTGTCCAGGGAAAAAGGACAGGATATTAACATCAAGTCAGAATGCCACTATATAGCATCAGACTGCACTAGCTTGTAAAGAAAAAAGTCTAAATCTGTTGTCTTGATTTTTCCCCCCTGATCCCTAAGGTTCATGTTTATGACATTTGTAACATCTGCTACAAATGCTGAGGTAAGTCAGGCACAACCTTATTACTTCCAATCTAATGCTCCATTCATCCACAGGGCTTTTGTATGCCACAAGTATGTCAAAAACTGCAGGATCTACATGAAGCAGGATACAATACATGCATTCCTGAAATATGCTGCACTGTACAGTATGTTAGAGACACAATGTTATTGCCAGCAGACTTTTTTAATGTTAGTGTAAGATTTTTAAAAATATATATTTATTTCTACTGAAAACCCACATAATACTTTGGAAACTACTACCACAGCAATTTTTAACACACATACTTTTCCCTTGCTCAAAACACACCTACATAGCACACACACAAACTACAAAAAAATAACAGTCTTCTTTTGGGTCAGTATGTTCTAAAAGCAAAATACATCCATATTAAAAACAAAGCACAAATGTAACCGGGGTGAATTGGAGAATTTACAAATTTATATATTAAGAGAATTTACAAGAGAATTGAAATTTACAAGATTAGAAGGATCCTTGGTACTCTCTGAGCCTAGCTTTTTTTCTTGCAGACATTTCATTACCCTAGCTAGGTAACATCATCAGTGCTAGTAAGGAGTGCTGTTTGCTATCAGCTTATATTCTGGTGTCTTGCCTGTCTGGGTGGGTGGGGGTGGTCTTAGGAATTCTTTGGTTGGGCTGTTTACTAATGGCTCTTTGACAGTTTCTTGACTGGGGTATTACTTACTTGATTGTTGGTCTGAAGGTGACCTTGGAGTTAATCTATGCTGATTACTGGTGGAGAGGTGTTGGAGTCTTCTTCTCTTTGGGGCTGCTTGATTGTTTCTTTTGCATAATCTATAGATATTGTTAATGTCTATGTGTCTATTGATGGCTGATTTGTCAGAGTGCCAGGCTTCTAGAAATTTCCTACATTTTTGGATTTTGCCTGGTCTAGGATTGTCATATTTTCCCAATTGAAACTATGAATCTGCCTACATGTTGTGAAATTAAAGAATTTTCATCATGCCTTTTGACTGCCAGTTGGTGTTCATGGATGTGTTCTGCCAGTCTTCTGCCTGTTTGTCCTACATAGTGGTTGTTGCAATTCTTACACTGTATGTTGTAGATGACTCCTATTTTTTCTTCTGGGGTTGCTGGGTCTTTGGGTTTACTTAGGATGTTTTAAAGGGCTTTAGTTGGCTTATGTGCTATGCTGATTCCGTGTGGTTGTAGTAGTCTATTTGTGGTTTCTGAGATATTCTTGATGTATGGGAGGGTAATTCTTTTTAGGATTTGTGTTGGTTAAATGGTCAGGGACTTTTTGATGAAGTTACATGCATATCCATTTTGTTGGGATGTGTTGTATAGATGCTTCATTTCCTCTTTCTGCTGTTCTGGGTTGCTGAAGTGTGTTGAGCTTGTTTAAATAAAATCCTTACACAGCTTCTGTTGTGGGAGGTTGGGTTGTTGCTTTGGTAGTGGAGCATCTGGTTAGTATGGGTGGTTTTTCTGTAGACTTGCATTTGTAGTTTGCCATTGTGATCTCTGCTGATCAGGATGTCCAGAAAGGGTAGCGAGTTGCTGTTTTCTTCTTCTCTAGTAAACTGGATTCCTTTAGAAATGTTGTTGATGGTTCTGTGGGTGTTCTATAATTGATCCTTTTTTATTATGGTGAATGTGCCGTTTTTCATTGAAGCACGTTCTCTCTGAATGATATCCACCTAGAGATCTGTGTAGCTCCCATAAAAACTTGACTGTTCTCCCAGGTCCTTGTGGAGGATGCTTATGGAGCCCTAGCTGATTGTTTGATGTGTGATTTGTCTGGACACTAAGATTTTTACATTTTTAATTGTACGTTAACCAGAATTGAAGTTGTGCATCCTAATTAAACATTCTATCATTGGCTGTTCTATCAAGCGTTAGTCTGTGGTGTATTTCTTGACTGCTTGTTGTTGTTGTTGTTTTTACTATTGATGGTTGATCCTAAAAGGCAGAAGCAATCCACCACTTTGTCATCTTCATTCTACATTCATACATGCTGATGAACCATATATTTTACAGTATGTTGGTGTACCCATGTCCTATGGTTCGTAAACTAGTTTAATGATTTAATATGAAATTTGAACTGAGCCCATTGTGCCTTATTTAATAAACCACAGATAAGCAAACTATGACTCTATAAACTATGTCTCTATAAAATCAAACCATGACAGTGTTTCTCAGTCACAGCAAGTTTAAGATGAGTACTGGCTGAGGAATTCTGGGAGTTGAAGTTTACAAAAAAGTTGCTGAGATTGGTCAGAAACATTGACTTAGAATAAACATTACTCCATTTAAACATCCATTCTTTAGTTGGTCATTCCGTAGTACCATGTACTTGAGGTGCTATTTACATTTCTCATCATACCTTACAGAAAATGCTATTTAATGTAATGTAAATGCTATTTACATTTCTCATTATAGCTTACAGAACATTTCAGGCACATTCACTGAATTCTATGTAAATATCCCCCAACCATTTGTGAACTATAGATTCTGTAGATATACAATCTATAGAAATGCACAAGCAGCAAATACCATACAACTAGGTAAACAGACAAAAAAAATCATTTATTGTCACCGTATCACAAAAAAGAAGTTGAGTGTTTGGAAAAAAATCAGAGAAAAGCAACTAAGATGATCAAAGGCCTGGAAGAACGGTTGCAGGACTTGGGTTTGGCTAGTCTAAAGAAAAGAAGAAATAGGGGAGACATGATAGCACCAGAGGGAAGAAATAATGGTTGGAAACTGATCAAGGAGAGAGGCAACCTGGAATTAAGGAGAAACTTCCTGACAGTGAGGACAATCAACCAGTGGAACAGCTTGTCTCCAGAAATCGTGGGTGCTCCATCATTGGAAATTTTTAAGAAGAGATTAGACAATCACCTGTCTGAGATAGTATATGTTCTCCTGCTTGGGCAGGGGATTAGACTAGAAGACCTCCAAGGTCACTTCCAGCTATTCTATTCTATTCTATTTTATTCTCTCTCTCTCTCTCTCTCTCTCTCTCTCTCTCTCTCTCTCTCTCTCTCTCTCTCTCTCTCTCTCTCTCTCTCTCTCTCTCTCTCTCTCTGTGTGTGTGTGTGTGTGTGTGTGTGTGTGTAATTCTCCCTAGGGCAGAGGTCCCCAACCTTTTGGGCACAAGGGATTGGTTCCGTGGAGAGACCTGGACTGTAGTGTGCGTTGTTTTGTATGCTGTCTGCATCCCACAGATGGGGCTTTGCTTGTTTGTGTGGACCGGTTGCTGGCATGCTGCAGACCGGTATTGGTCCACGGACCGTGGCTTAGGGACCCCTGCCCTAGGGTATCTGGTTCATTCTATTCTACAGTGATGATGGGCTTTATTTTTTGTTAGCCTATCATGACAACAGATGTGATATTTAATAGCTACAGTTCTTCTGATTATACAATAGTGAATATTTTGAACAAGTACAATAAGTTGTCTGGTTGGCCTTTGGTAATATAGATACTTCTACAAGGTTTTCTTAGAGATTTTCTCTCTCAAGAAGCACCCCTGCTCAAAAAGTGATTTAAGATTTCATCCATACTGAGCATGGAAGCTTTCGGCAAGGAGGATAAAATCTGCATTAGTCAAATACTAAGCTTGACAAGCCTCTACTGAGTCCATTAAAAAAAGGAAAAGTGCATGAATTTCAAGCTTGGAAGCCTCTAATTACTACATGCTTAAATTTTTAACTAGCAAGCCCTGATAAATTGCTACACTAACACCAGGGAAGATTATCTACTTGATCTTTGCTGGTGAGACTAAACTAGGAATGCTGTTCCTGGTAAAATAGCTATCTAACTTTCAAGGAATAAATTTTGAATCTATTTCTACGAAGTATGTAAGATTTATTAAGATTAATGGGGAAAAAACTATTTGACAATTTAGCTGAGAAATGATACAACATTTATCCCTAAAAACAGAGGCAGAACTGTAGTTATAGTGTTGATTAGACAGTAACTAATTTAGCTACTTGTGACACATGGACACACCTGCTTGAACATTTCTTGGAATGGAAATTATATGTAAAAAGCAAGTGAATGTTTTTTTACATATGTCAACAAATAATACTGCTATGTTTTAGATGTCTTTGCTGTAAATAGTTGTGTCCCAGACAGAACTTCTACAAAGTGGTGCCCATGCAGGTACAGCTGCCATAATTCCCAACAAACATGTGACCTGTGGGAATTATGGGAGTTGGAGTCCAATGCATCAGAAAATTTCAGGCAAATAAACAAGTAGCTTATTACATTTATGGGTTATCAGCACCTACTGATCACATTGGAAGAGTTCTTTACAGGAAGGTGTAACTCATTGCATTACACGAAGAAACCCATGTGGGATCTGTTTGTATTACAATTATATGGACATATGCATTAATATCAAAAGGTGTATTCATAAGAACCACTTGAATATATGCATTTTGCACCTTTAAGTTACTGTTGACTCCTGGCAGCTGCTTGTAGAATCCCTGCAGTTTCCTTGGCAATTATTCCTGCTTCCTAAGGCTGAGTGAGAGAGTGTCATTGGCCCAAGAATGCACAGCTGATTTTTGTTCCTAAAGTGGCATTGGAATTCATGATCTCTCAATTTTTAACCTCCACACCAAACTAGCTCTCAAGCACCATTTCCACTCACTTAAAATGATAGAGACAATCAATACTGTACACAGGTAAGAAACACGATACAGCATTTCTGTCAATTTACTGCTAAAGATTACATGTGTTCCATATGAAAACTGTTTTGCTATTTAAAGATTCATATTTCATGCAGTGTATACCATACAGGAGTAGACTTTCCATGTCAATATGATTTTGGGTTATCCATCTAGTTGCAAACTTCTACAGATATGAAATATTTTAAGAAGTCCTCTGGAAATGGCCTGAGGTAATTTCAAACTTAACAGACCCTATCCCACCAGAGCTCATTACAGTGAATTTTATAACAAAGTACCCTCTACTTAATTTTCAGAATTTAGCCAAGCATACCAGAAATGCATCTGCATTAGGTACAATTAATGGTATAATAAAAGCAGGGCAGGCTGTTTAACACTCAGGAACCAGCAGTAAACAGTGGCTTCATGTTCTCTAACAGTCAGTGATGTGTCAAAGTGCCAAAAGTAAAAGATTTCTTCTGCTTCAAGAGAAAAGGAACATTTCCTGTCAAAGAGAGAAGGATGGAAATGATCTAAATAATGTATTTTCTAGTTATGCCAGCAGCATTGTTTATTCTAAGATATAAAATGATAAATTATTTCCTTCACTTAGGAAAAAACAAAACAAAAGCAGTTTCAATTTAATAAAAAGTAAAACAAAACAAGAAGTAGAAATAAACACAGAACATGATACTGTAGTTCAGGGTGCAATCAAAGGAAAAGGGGTACAAAAGTATTAGGCTGGATAGTCATAAGAACCTGCACAAGGAAGGGGAAAATTATGTGTGTGATGATGTAATCACATAAATACCATCACATCCTGTTCAAATACAAGTAGTCCTTATTTAAGCAACTGCCTCAGCTAGTGACCATTCACATACAATGATAATAAATGATAGTAAAAGAATTATTTTTCAAATAATATGTGCACTTCCAAATTTCTTCACATAAAAACAACACATGTTGGAGTAAGAATAACAATGTTGCTGTGTAAGAGAACTTTGCTCCCTCTCTCATGTGATTCACTTAGCTTCCATCTCACTGGAACGAACTGTGGTCACTAAACAAGGACTACCTGTATGTAATTATAGCACCTGCATGGTCACATCACTGTGGCATCACTCCAGTTTGCTATGCATGTTCCTATGCACAGGGTTTAGTTTCAAAGGAAAAAAGCCATTTTGGAATGCCACTTGTCAATACAGAAGAAAGTGCTGCAACTGCGCCCATGTTAGAAAGCACAGTGGATTTCCTTAACTTCAAGGAACACTGAATTTATCAATTGCTAGAATAGAATAGAATAGAATAGAATAGAATAGAATAGAATAGAATAGAATAGAATAGAATAGAATAGAATAGAATAGAATAGAATAGAATAGAATAGAATAGAATAGAATAGAATAGAATAGAATAGAATAGAACAGAACTGGAAGGGACCTTAGAGGTCTTCTAGTCCAGCCCCCTGCTCAAGCAGGAGAACCTATACCACCTCAGACAGATGACTGTCTAGTCTTTTCTTTAAAATCTTCAGCGATGGAGCACCCACGATTCCTGGAGGCAAGCTGTTCCACTGGTTAATTGTGGAAGTTTCTCCTTAATTCCAGGTTGCTTCTCTCCTTGATCAGTTTGCAACCATTGTTTCTTGTCCTTCCCTCTGGTGCTCTGGTGAACAATGTGATCCCCTCTGCCTTGTGGCAGCCCCTCAGATACTGGAATACTTCTATCATGTCTCCCCTATTTCTTCTTTTCTTTAGACTAGCCAAACCCAAGTCCTGCAGTCATTCTTCATATGTTTTAGTCTCCAGGCCTTTGATCATCTTAGTTGCTCTTCTCTGATTTTTTTCCAAACTCTCAACATCTTTTTTGAGATATGGTGACCAAAATTGGCTGCAGTATTCCAGGTGTGGTCTTACTAGGGTTTTATAGAGTCATGAAGAAGAGGGACCATAGAGAGTAGAAGAAAGACAGAAACCATTTGGGGTTCTGGCATCTTGAAGGTACTAGAAATAAGAAAAGCTACCCCATCACCATTCTTATGAGCTTGTTTTATCAAATTTTATCTCTTAACTGGGCTCTGCATGTGTATCACCAATGCACAGGCTGATTAACTCAGGAAAAGAAAAACTCCAGATCACGTAATGGTGTACAGCTGGGGTCTCCAAACCTAGCAAGTTTAAGACTTATGGACTCCAACTCCTATAATTCCCCAGCCCCAAGTCTTAAAGTTGCCAAGTTTGAAGACCCCTGGACTACCATCTTTGCTGACTAACCAGCACAATAATTCTTGGTGTGGCTTGTCTAGGGAATTTCTTGCGATCCTCCCAGTCTGCTGAACTGCAATTCTTTGTTTATTGTATATATTTATTCAATTTAGATACCGCCTAAGTTGTCAGACTGACCTGGATTGAAGTAAAGTTTTGCAGAGTGAAGTGTCATGCAGAATGATTTTTAGAAACTAGAAGACTGGGAGAGTCTCATTATTTCCTAAATGTTAACCTGAACCTGATCCAGAGGAATATGAAGAGATATCAAGAGAAAACAATAATTCAAACACTTGATAGTACTACAGGTGCAGCTACTTTCTCTATTACAGTTTCAATACGTTTTCCTAGTGTGAGCCAAGGGTTTTCTATAGCTACAGAAATCTAAATAATGATCATTTGTTTAAAAAGGCTTCTATTTTGCCACCAGGATCTAACCTGGCAATGATAGAAGAGGATAGAAGAAGGGAGGCAATAGGAGACAGTAAAAATAATACAAGATTGATATGACCAAAATAAGATCACTTTGGCCAATGGTCATGTTTCATAAAATGAAGAAATTTATACATTTTGAACCTTTTAGCATGACCCCATTTATGTATAGCAATTGACTCCACTAAAAGTGTGGGAATGACATTGAATTTGATGAAATCTTGACTAGGCCTGTGATATGCACTCCTCTGAAAACAAGGAATGAAATTTGTAAAATAATGGTAGAAAGATAACTATTTGAAGACTTCAGCTACATTCAGCATGTCTAAAGGTTCCTTTTAATTTCTATAGGAAGGACTCTAGAAATAAATTGTAACAAGTGAAGCCCCTCCAACATTATCTCCAGATAAGCATATATAAGGGGGGGAAAAACTGCTATAAGTTTACTACACATGTCAAGGGGGCTTCAAAATGGGGAAAATGACAATTCAGCGTTTTTAAAATGACACACCATCTTTTTAATGATTATTTAGGGAATATACATGTGCAACAAAGTAACACTTTGCCATATATAGCATACATATAGCCAATGAAATAAATGCATTGTGTAATTTTTGCCTATAAACCTATAGATACTGTAACCTTTTTAATCCTGTCATCAGTCTTGCAGAGCTTATAATTTTTTTCTCTTTATTGATCACCCTTCTGTATTCACTGGGTATGCAGTCATTATTCTGCAACAGAATGTACAATCATATTTCTTTTGCTAAAGAATGGAAAATTAACAAATGAAATCACCCCTATCCTATAGAGACTGTGGTTACAAGGGACTCATAAACCTTTTCGCAAAGGTTTAAAAAGCATATTGTTTAATGAATTTTAAGTCAGTGGGGACAACTGCATGCATCTATATTCATGGAATTTAGTATTTCTTGCTTGTTTACTTTTCAAATGCCCTTCTCTATAAATTATGCACTTCTTTTATCGTCGTAGATTGATATTAATGAGATTCTTACTTTTTAACCCTTGCCACCTGTTCCCTTTGCACCATGACCCTAATGAACCCCCATACTCATTTACACCCTCCCCTATGAGTAGGCAAGTGATGGAAATAATGTCTGGCACCATCTCTACTTATTTGGTCTATTCTTATGGGGAATGGAGCAGGCATAAGAGGGTATCCAATTTACATTATTATTGCTTGTCATGGATGTAGCAAAACAGTGCTTAATATGAAACCCTGGAAATTAATAAACAGTGAAAAAGAATTTGGAATTTGTTATTTTCCTGCATTTATAGTTATGAACAAAGGCTAGGACCAGTAGATAAAGGATATTGTAACAGGCTGGACTTTGTAGGTGAGAAGCTGAAGCATTATGTTGAGAATATATTGGCTTATAAAGAGAGAGAGAGAGAGAGAGAGAGAGAGAGAGAGAGAGAGAGAGAGAGAGAGAGAGAGAGAGAGAGAGAGAGAGAGAGAGTGTTTAGAAGGATGTGCCTGTCAGGAATGAAAAATATTATCAATGAAATGAAATGAACAGAGAGAACAATTAACCAGTGGAATGGCTTTGACTTCAGAAGTTGTGAGTACTCCATCACTGGAGGCTCTTAAGAAGTCTACAATGGTATAGGGTATCCTACTTGAGCAGGCAGTTGGACTAAAAGAACCCCCAAGGTCCTTCCAACTCTGTTATTATTCTGTTATTCTGACTATCTTTGGTCACTGTCTACTTTGTCCTCCCCTCCCCTCCAGGTGTTGTTGTTGTTAGTTGCGAAGTCGTGTCCGACCCATCGCGACCCTATGGACAACGTTCCTCCAGGCCTTCCTGTCCTCTACCATCTTCTGGAGTCCATTTAAGCTCACACCTACTGCTTCAGTGACTCCATCCAGCCACCTCATTCTCTGTCGTCCCCTTCTTCTATTGCCCTCAATCTTTCCCAGCATTAGGCTCTTCTCCAGTGAGTCCTTCCTTATCATTAGATGGCCAAAGTATCTGAGTTTTAGCTTCAGGATCTGGCCTTCTAAAGAGCAGTCAGGGTTGATCTCCTCTAGGACTGACCGGTTTGATCACCTTGCAGTCCAAGGGACTCGCAGGAGTCTTCTCCAGCACCATAGTTCAAAGGCTTCAATTCTTTGGCGCTCAGCCTTTCTTATGGTCCAACTTTCACTGCCATACACTGCAACTGGGAAGACCATAGCCTTGACTATATGCACTTTTGTTGACAGGGTGATGTCTCTGCTTTTTAGTGTGCTGTCTAGATTTGCCATGGCTTTCCTCCCAAGGAGCAAGCGTCTTTTAATTTCTTGGCTACAGTCCCCATCTGCGGTGATCTTGGAGCCCAGGAAAATAAAATCTGTCACTACCTCCATTTCTTCCCCATCTATTTGCCAGGAATTGAGAGGGCCAGATGCCATGATCTTGGTTTTCTTAATGTTTAGTTTCAACCCAAGTTTTGCACTCTCCTTCTTCACTCGCAACAAGAGGCTCTTTAGTTCCTCTTCACTTTCTGCCATTAGAGTGGTATCATCTACCTCCAGGTGTAGTGTATTTCAAATAATTTGCTACCCTTTTGTGTTTGGCAGCAGGCTTACTGTAGTTGAGTTCTAAGGCTAATAAATAAGACTAGTTAGTTATAAATAAACAGAGATAGTGTGGTGTAGTAGGGGCAATATTAGACTAGAACTTGAAAGAGCTGGGACCATCGGCCCTGGACACTCAATGAATAATGTGGGGCCAATCATTCTCTGTCAGCTCAACTTACCTCCTGTGATTCTTGTGGGGAAAAATGGGAGGATGGAAGATATGTATGAGTTCTTGTATGAAAAGGAGCCTTGTGCTTTGTGTCAAAGACAGGCTATATATTAAAATAATAGATTTTAAAAGTATTTCTTTTTCTTTAAGTATCTTTGGTTAAAAATATGCTGTGAATAGAATGTGAAACTCACTTTTAAAAACTACTTCAGTTCACATGGGGAAGCATATAGAAAATAATACTAAGAAAATATATAATAAGCAGCAGGCTCATATTAAAAACCTTTTCTTCAATAAATTGTATGATTCATACAGAGTTCCATAGCTGTAAGAAACTAATTCTTGACAAAAGCTTAGAAGCTATATCATATTATGAAGAAGATCCAAGGAAGCTGATTCAATTACTAAACGTGATAGACCACCAGCAGTAATGCTGTTATTCTTGAAATGTCAATGCAAAATGAATGTAGAGATGTTGACATAAAACTTATATTTAAAAAATAGAATAAAATACAATGAGATTAGAGGAACTGGATACAGGAATTACTTTATGATAAGCAATATTGTTCCTTAGATACCATTATAACAGTTATACAGCAGCAGTAACAAAAGTGAGCATGTATAGAAAAATACCAAAATTACAGAGTTCAGGGAAAAGTATCTAGTCAATATTCATTACTCATTTTCAAAACATAGCAAATGCTACAGTGTCTGTACCATATGAAAATAGTTTAGCATATGGACATTCAAGATCTTATTTATTTTTTACAGATGAAAATTATGATAAAAAATTAAAGCTTGGGATATATTTAAACACAGGCCACCCACTCTGTACAAAATAAATTAACACCTGCAGATTGGTAAAGATACCAAAAGGAAATCAATGTGGTGAACTGAATGCAGAGAAAATTTACTTTAGAAAAACAATTACTAATCTTGCCTACTGAGATATGAAACATACCTGAATATGTATCTTGACAATAATATAAATAAAAAATTAGGCAAATTAAGACAAAAAATGGAATATGTATTAGGACTGGGGAGTCAACACAAAATGCAAAAAAACCCCTAATATTGGATTTATTTTTAAATCATGAACCAGCATAATAGTTTTCAGGGATAACAGGAAAATTATATACAACGTTGATAAACTTGACCCTTACTACAGATAAATAACATACAGTATATAAAGTAAATTTATAGGTACATCCAATTCAAATAGGAAAAAATGAAATAATACATCTAATTGGTATATTAAAAATTAATATTCCTATTAAAAAGATAAAACAGAGCCTTGGTGGAGCAGTGGGCTAATGCCTCCTTAAGTAACCCCAGCTGCCTGCAATTAGTGCAGGTTCGCATCCCACCAGGCTCAAGGTTGACTCAGCCTTCCATCCTTCCGAGGTAGGTAAAATGAGGACCCAGATTGTTGGGGGCAATTAAGCTGACTTTGTAATAATGCCACTTGGGGTGTGTGTGAAAGCCCTAATAAGCAGGCATATACATAGAATGAAGGCTACTGCTAAGCTTGTAAGCCGCCCTGAGTCTTCGGAGAAGGGCGGGATATAAATGGAATTAAAATAAATAAATAAATAAAACATGAATAGTGTTTATAGTAGTCCAAATAGGCAGTTTCCTTGCCACTGAATTCTTTTAAATGGGAAGATAAAATGACATAATGTTACAAGTAACTTATGCATCAGGTTAATTTGTGAAAAGCATTATTTAAAGGAGGTTAGCATCAAATCTGTTGAAAGTTGAGTCATGGCAACTGCACTTACTTTCTTGTTGGTTTGAGACCTTTTGTTGCTCATCCAAGCAGTTTCATCAATCAGAGCAAGTTAGGCAGAGAGTTGTTGGAATGTACCAATTCCTTTCTTTGAGACGTCTCAAACCAACAAGAAAATAAGTCCAGGGGAAGGGGGGATTTTTAAAGGAAAATTGTACCTTAAAACTTTTCAATTAAAAAAAAAAAAGAAAATAAGTCCAGTTGCCATGACTCGAACTTTCAAACAACTTTACCTAAATGACTGAGAATTTTTACTGACAGTTAGCATCAGAAGATTTTTTAATACCAAAGATTCATGCCTTCTTATTTCACTCATAGCTTACATTTCACTCTGCCCAATAAATACCAAGGAAGAGACTGATAGTTTCTATTCTTTTCTGAAATTGGTAATAAACAGAAATAGGGATAGTAAATAGTTTTTATAATAGATAGAAGAACATATTTTATTTTGCACCCAAATATTTTACAGTGAGTGGAAATTTATTTAATAGATTCATAAATAAATTGTAATTAAGATAACAAAATTAGAAGTTGAGTATTTGGATAGTGAAAAACTATCCAGATGGTGAAGAGTTCCAAAAACCTGTCTGAAAACTAGATTAACAGAAAAATGAGATTTTATATAAGCAAGCATAAGGAGATGTACATTAGAATAGATAGTTCAGCTACTGTATCATATCTGCATTGATAGGATCTGAGTCAGTTGATTTATCTTAGAAAAGAGACTTTCAGGACATATGGCATGGTGGGAAGTAGTCTGACAGATAGAACACACATCTTAAAAAGTATTTTTTTGTGTGTTTTATTTATTCCATTCTGAAAGCAATTATTTATACCACTTCTTGAAAGTCATTGAACAAGTTCAGTCTAGTCATCATTATACTGAAGTTAGAACAAGCCTTCACTCATTAATCTTGGCAAAGAGGCAGGTTGATATCAATATAACTATTGTATTTTTAACTAGTATATGCGTCCTTGTGGAATAAAACAGCAAAGCAGAGAACAGACAGGATGCCATGGAACCATATGGTTGTAAAGGTAAACAGCCAAGTGTCATGTAGAGGAATCAAATGTATTTGCTTAGGGCAGAGGTTCCAACCTGTTACAGCTGAACAGCTGTTGATTCTGGGGTTACATGCCTTTGGTTAAGGGCAGTGACATAGTTAACACAATTTTTGCCTCATTTCATTCAGTTAAAACATTTAAACGATTTGCTTGTAACATTAAAAATTTTTTTTCTGGTGAATAGTATTAAGATGACATCATCCTTTATTTTTATATCCTTTAAATTCCAAAACTGAAAACTGCTGTATCATGGAGAGGAACAAAAACAGCAAAAATGTTCTGGCTTCAGAAACTCACATTAATTTATATCATTACCCTTCCCAATATTTGTGCTTACAAAGATCTTTCCAATTTGATGCCCTTCAGATGATTTGAACTACAATTATTTTAATCTCCAGCCTTGATGGGAGTTATAGACAAAAATCTGGAATAGATCAGGCAGGGCAAGGCTACCCATCTGAACATGTGATAAATACAGGGCAGGAAAAGCCTCCTCTTTATTTTGAAACAAAACATACTATCTTGCATTCCACAGTCAAGAGTCCTCTTAAATTCTGATACAAATTTATAGATTCCTAACCTGCTTTTTTTATAGCTTGAATCTGAAAACTTCTGCTTATGAACAACCTGTACACTATCCGTAAAAATGAATGTTCTCAGCACAATTTATACAAGTGACAATTTGAACAATACCAATATGTGAGCTAAATAAAAGCAGGACTCTTTTTATAAGGCAATACAAAAGAAGAATATGGAAGCAATCCACCCTAGAATTAATATAATGGAATTAGGGAATATAATTAATATAGTAGAAATATATTGAAATCAGGCTCAAATAATATTTTTAAAAAGTTTCTGAAGAAAAAAACCCTCTTGGGACTTAATAGACATAAAGAGTGAAATCAAACAAGCTGCACTTGAGAAAGCAAACTAGAAGACTACCTGGAACTAACTAACTAGAAGAGACAGTACAGGAAAAATGCCACCCTATTTGATCCTAAAGAAGATATAATTATCTTCAGAAGGAGCTTTGTCAATTTTCTATTACACACAGACATCTAATTTGTATGCTTAGGTGGTTTGGTCCAATATTAAGTTAGCAATTCCAAATCATACAGATACTGAGCATAACCACCAGCATTTGGAGTTGTTTTCAAAGAATGGTTGTTTGTATCATTAAGCAAGAAGAAGCAGTCATGTTAGTTGTAGATTGAAATAGGTTGCATATTGGGGGGCGGTGGTGTCAAGCTTCCATCTGTTCCACCCAAAACTGTTTCTTTCTTTCAACTTAGCACATGGACCAGCCAGTTCAGTTGGCCTCCCTTCATGCATCATCTAAAGAGGTTCTTGGAGGGATGTCCTATCAGGTGGCATTTGTCTAAACACGACAGAAAAGACAGCTCATTTAACTTGGAATAGGGTGTCTGAGATAAACCTATCCATTTTATTATCAATTATTACCAGTAGCCCTTGCCTTACAACCACAATTGGGACCAGAATTTATGTTGCTTAGCAAGGCAGTTGTTAAGTGAGTTGTGGCTGATTTTACAACTTTTTTTGCCACAATTGTTAAGTGAATCATATAGTCATTAAGGAAATCCAGCTTTTCGCATTGACTTTGCTTGTCGGAAGTCAGCTGGAAGCATTGAAAATGGAGATCACATTACCCCAAGATGCTGCAGCTATTATAAATAAATGGCAGTTGCCAAACACCTGAATTTTGACCACTCGAGTGTAGGGATGCTGTGACGGTTGTAAATGTGAAGACCAGTTGCAAGTAACTTTTTCAGTGCTGTTCCAGCTTTGAGTGGTTGCTAACTGAATGGTTGCAAGTTGTGGACTAACCATATTAGGTCAGTATACACTTCATTACTTTATTTTACAGAGTTTAAAGAACGGTCCAGTTCCCCTCTCTCCCCCCCCCACTGAGCCACCAAGCCACAAAAGTTGAGGACCCATTAAAATATGTATCCACTTTCATTTGCAACTTTTCCTAGGAACTTCTTTATGCAGTTTCTCCTGTGCATATTTATTAACACAAATTCCCAAAGAAATATTTTAACTTCACATATCTATTTTTACAAAAATCCATTGAGAGCATTTTTTATAACAGTGTTCCCCAACTCCGTGGCTTAGCAGCCCAGCAGGGAGGGGAGGAACTGGGCCCTGTAAGCAGCAGGCCGGTGCATTTCGACTTGGGCTTGCATGGCTCAGTTGCGAATAGGCCATGGCCCAGTTGTGGGTCGCAGCCCAGGGGTTGGGAACCCCTGTTTTATAAGACTTAATTGAGAGTTATATTCAACTCTTTGTTTTGCTTTGTTTTGTTAAGAATTACATAGTCATAATCATCTTAAGAGATGCTAGTTGATCCAGCTAGTAGATTTGTCATAGAATTTTCACATTTTCTCCTTTGCATAAAACCAAGACCTAGTTTGGATTTCGAATCTGCTTGGGCAGACCTTGCTTGCCATATTTATCCATATATAGTTCATATCAATTGTGGCGTAATAATTAATGTATTGTACTACAACTGAAGAAACCAAGCTTCAAATTGACCTTCAACGATGGTTGCTTACTTCAGGGCAGCCTCTGCCTCTCTGCATTATTAAAAATAATATTTAAAATATTATTAAATATTTTCATCAGTTGCTCCATTATTTTTGGAAATATAGCACTTAACTTTAAAGACAGAGTCTAATCTCTACTCACATATATCTTTTTCTTACTACATATACGGAAGCATGCAGGAACACAAGGAACTATATTTATTTATTGAATTTATATGCTGCTGAATCAAGACAGAGTCATGGTGACTTACAAAACTTAGCATAAGTAAAAGCAGCATACATAGTAATATCATGGTAAAATATATGTAAACATCTACATTTTACAGTAAATATTTTTCTTTAAAAATAGCTATCATCATCTCCACTATTGAACATTAAAACATCCATGAAAAGATTATTGTACTCTTCACAATAACTAAAGAATAAATGTAACTAAGCCTGTATCAAAATTCATATTATGCATCAATGAATATGAACAACAGCTACCAAAAGCCTTTGGAACAATTCTGTTCCAGAATGTCTATTCTTTAGGGGAGAATTTGGTTGATAGAAATTGTTTTCCACAATGTTTGTGTTATTACTGAAAATATTGCTTCCTCATCTCATCTCTTTCTAACACATAAATTTTCATGACAACAAAAGCCTTCTCCTACTTGAATGTATTGAACAAGTTGATCCTGAAGATGCCTATATTGGACTTTGTAGGTTAAAATCATCCCTTTGAATTGTATTTGTGACCTATGGAGGATGTTGAGCATAGTTGTAATGTGCTACATGCTTGCCAGGGAACAAATTGTAGCATTTTATACCAAGTAAGATGCTATCACACATACAATGCATTGCAATAGTCCAAACTTGACTACTTACAAGAATGAATGACTGAATAAAGTCCATGAACCTGAAAAAAGATCACAACTGCCACACTAGCCAAAATCAGACAAAACTGTTCCTGGCATGGACTCCATGTGAAAAGAAGTCCAAGGAAATATTTGGGTTTTGTATCTCCTATCTCAGGGGTAGTTTCTCCTCTCCAAGAGTTAACACTGGGGGTAATGACAAGTTAAGATTCTAGAAAATCTGAGTAACTTTATTTGACAAAAAGCTCTGCGAAATAAGCACAGCAGTTAGTCAGACCTAGCTTCATGTTCTTTCAAGGCTGCTGGCTGATCCAGTATGGACACTGACACAATATGGAAGAAGCACAATATGGAAGATGCCTCCCATACAACAACAATGTAGGCCAGGAACATCTAAGTGGGGGCAGTGATTAAAAAATTAAAGGTAATGCATGTGACAAATGTAAAATGGGGTAAAATTCACAAGATCACTTTTTTTTTACTTTTTTCATACTGCTGCCTCCCAGATATCCTGATATTCTTAACTCCAGTTGGTCAGATTCACTTTTTGTCTTCTTCAACTAGCACAATACATGTTATCTTCCTTCATTTCATTTTGTGGATGTCTGACATCATTAAGTTGCCAACTTCCATTCTTTTCAGACCTCCCCCCTCCAACCCAGAAACCTACCTTGGGTTCAGACAGAGGGAGCTGGACCACCACCATCAGCAGCACTCTGATCCCCCACAAATGTATTCTTAATCTTGGGGCTTGGGACTTCAAGCAGGTTAACAGCTGTTCCAAATGTCATTTCTGCCAGTAATTGAGGGATTTGGGATCTGGTTCCCAAGAGAAAAAATAGCCTGCCAGACTAGAAAGCCAGGCTGCTACTGCACTTTGTGCAGGATTTTAGGGCAAAATTTCTTAGCTGTTGTGCAGAAGCTTAAGGTTATAGTCTTAACTGTATTTATAAGGCTGTGGGCTGAGTTGGACACATTGTGGTTTACACCTGGGTAAAACTGCATAAAATAATTTCCCCAAAATCAAGATTTTGTCTTCTAAGATTCCACTCTTAGAAAGTGACACACCATTACCTAAAAATAGCAATGTGGAAATTTTTATCTTCACTTTTTCCTCAATATTAAAAGAATTCAGTTACATCTGCCTTCATGTTGCCAAATATATCTAATGATGCATCAACATGAGCACTCTGGGATTTCTTCATTTATTTTTCTTACTTTGGGGAGAAAAACTTAAGTAGAAAAAACAAACATCTGTAAAACTATCATAATGAGCAGTGTTATTTCAGAATTCAACATTATGTTTTTGCTATCTTTCAACTGCAGGTTTTTCATTACATCTTTTATCTGTATAAAACATTTTAGAATAATTCAATTTTTACATAGTAAGAAGATGAAGCAACAGATAAATCAGAGAAGCCTCCCAGTAATAAAACAAACTGGCTTTCAAGTCATCCTTTACCGTACTTTGTCCATCATATGATTCCATTTAGGGCATATAATATCAGAAAGGCAATCTAATAATCACACTAGAAGCAATTTTAAACCACACTAACTGCTGAAAAGTCAATTTAACTTTCCAGCTTTATAAGACTTTGTTATTGCTATTGTTAATTATTCCTCATTTAATGGGAAATTGGCAACAAGGTCCCCTCCTGTCATTTTAAATCTGCAATAATATCATGTGAAGCTTTTCGTCCTTATTCCCCAGTCCTGGATTATCAGAGCTAAATGGCAGCTCTTGCATTACAAAAGCTCAGGGGCAGGTACTGTTACACAAATTGCCAATTCAATTAACTGTGTGTAAATGGTCCGCTGGCAGACTGAGGGAAGGACAGCCATTTTGGCAAGTGTCATTCCTAATTTATCAAACTGTCAAACCTTCCCAGTCAGGTGTCCACAGTCACTGTCTCCTCTTAATGCTAAATTGGGAAGCAGCAGAAGCCATTCTAGTACTTTGACAAGGCACAATGCTCAAAACTGATTTTAAAATCAAATGTACAGTTGTCTTAATTATTCTCAATCTAAGTGATGTTTTAATTATGAATATAGAGTGGGAATATTCGATCAGGATTCAGCACTACAGTTCTTTGTTGTAGAAGGAATGAAGTTCGACATGTATTCATTGTCATTTCAATGAAGGCTGATTTTAAAAAGACAATTTCTCAATTGAACAGCAAGTGGTGAAGGAGGGCAATTTGAAGTGTATTTAGGGATAAGGTAAATAATATCAGAGCTAGTTTGGAACAATGGTTAAGACTATGAGTTCTAGTCCTTCCTTAGTTATGAAAGCCAATAAAGCCCCCAGTCACTCTTTTTCACCCCTAGGAAGAAGGCAAGAGCAAACCACTCCTGAAATCTTACCAAGAAAACTGCAGGGACCAGATTAGGCAATCAGTAGGAGTCAATACTTCCTTGAAGGGACAAAAAAAAACAAGGCGGGGGGGGCGGTATAGGGTAAATATCAGAAAGGCCCTTCCAGCCAATTCCTACTTTATGTGTTGCTTCAACAAATATTTACAATATTCTGTCCCTTAAAAAAAGAAAGAACATGAAAACTATTAATATTAATATATGAACTTCCCTAGCCAATTCATTTTATGTTTCTTTCACTGATCTAAACATTTGCTGTGCAATCTTCGAGGCAAGAAGTGCATGCCAAAAACTGTAGGTGTCCAGAATATGAAAATAACTGGACTCATATCTAGTAGATTACATAATGTTAAGATTACACAATGTTATTCATTCAAAATGCAGACCAAACAAAATTATCCAACATCTGTATAGCAAGTGGAGCAGGATTAAGAATACTAAACAGAATAAACTGTATGAACTTTACATAAGAAGATAGACACTACAGAGAAAATGTATTGCTATGTAATGGACTCCAGGGAGCAGAGTCACAGAGGTGACTTCAGACAGTTTTGAGGAGAGAAGCATAGTTAAAGGTTGCACAGAAGCCAGTACATCATGAAATTATTTCTTGGAAAGTATTAGCTGCCTAGAGAACTGAAGCCACAAAAAGAATTTAAATTTCTGAATAGTAGACAGAGACTTCAAGTTTCCTTTTTAAGCCCCTGTATGGCAGCATTCTGCAAAAAAAGTATTTCATGATTGTGCTGTAAAGTAGGGCTGCAAAAATACAGTGTTTTATTTCTTTATAAAATTAGCTTAAAGTCATCAGGAAATTTTAAGGGGTGTTTCAGTCAAAATTGAGAACATTACTTTTCATTAAATTTGTGTTCTTCATTATTCAAAAGCATAAAAATCAAACTTCATTCATTCAATTTAATGGTCACCCATTTCAAATGTGTGATTCTAGGTGGCTAACAGAAAAAAACCCATCATAAAAATAAATAAATAAATAATACAGGAGCCAAAATAAAACTAACCAATGCCATGAACAAAGCCAAGATATGGGCTCTACCACATAACGTGGACCCCAAGCTCAACAAACAAGTCAGTCAAGTTGAAACAAGTCTACTCTCTGAAGGAATGATGTTCCAGAGGGTGGACACCACAATAGAAAAGACTTTCCTCACAAGGGGACCCACTAGATGGCACTTCCTAGCAGACGCTACCCGGAGCATGTTTCTCCTGTTGGATCTCACAGAATAGAGAGATACAACTTGGAAGAAACAGCTCCACAAGAAACCAAACCCCCATATCATAAAAAGATCTATAGATAATAGCAACCATTTTCTCTTGGAAACAATAAAGGACAAACCTGACAAGAACAAATCTGAAAGAGGTTCATAAGGATTAAAAAAAGAATTGTGTATAACTTGCTTTACAAAGGAATACTCAAGAGTAAAACCAAGTGTCCATGGGAATTTTGACACTTTTAAAGTTCACAGCAAAGTTCACATATTTTATGCAAACACGCCTACAGAAATTCTTTAAAAGAAAACAAGATGTAATTGCTCTGGGGTTCTTCAGATTCGCAGGCAAGAAGATGCTGCGAGAAAATGTGTTTCTTGCTACAGTGTGCATGAGCCTATGTATACTCTAAAACACCTTTCTGCCTTTTGAACCTCCAGTGCAGAAACTTAGTCACCCAACAGCAATTTAATCCACTACTGTGAACAATTTTCTCTGTACCGTTTTAAAAAACTTAGTAGCAAAGCAAACACAGTTTGGGAAAGTAATGAGTAAATAGGCAATAGGAAAAGGATTAGGTATCAATCACACCAGCTTTATTCAAACTTCTCACCTCCTGATGAAGCTATTTTCTATTTTCTATTTTTTAAAAAGCTTCTGGGATTCCTTCACATGTGTTGTTGTTAGCTGCGAAGTCGTGTCTGACCCATCGCTACCCTATGGACAATGTTCCTCCAGGCTTTCCTGTCCTCTACCATCTTCTGGAGTCCATTTAAGCTCACGCTTACTGCTTCAGTGACTCCATCCAGCCACCTCATTCTCTGTCGTCCCCTTCTTCTATTGCCCTCAATTTTTTCCAGCATTAGGCCCTTCTCCAGTGAGTCCTTCCTTCTCATTAGGTGGCCAAAGTATTTGAGTTTCAACTTCAGGATCTGGCCTTCTAAAGAGCAATCAAGGTTGATGTCCTCTAGGACTGACTGGTTTGATCACCTTGCAGTCCAAGGGACTCGCAGGAGTCTTCTCCAACACCATAGTTCAAAAGGCCTCAATCCTTTGGCACTCAGCCTTTCTTATGGTCCAGCTTTCACTGCCATACATTGCAACTGGGAAGACCATAGCCTTGACTATACGCACTTTTGTTGACAGGGTGATGTCTCTGCTTTTTAATGTGCTGTCTAGATTTGCCATGGCTTTCCTCCCCAGGAGCAAGCGTCTTTTAATTTCTTGGATAAAGTCCCCATCTGCAGTGATCTTGGAGCCCAGGAAAATAAAATCTGTCACTACCTCCATTTCTTCCCCATCTATTTGCCAGGAATTGAGAGGGCCGGATGCCATGATCTTGGTTTTCTTAATGTTAAGTTTGAACCCAGGTTTTGCACTCTCCTTCTTTACCCGCAACAAGAGGCTCTTTAGTTCTTCTTCACATTCTGCCATTAGAGTGGTATCATCTGCATATCTTAGGTTGTTGATATTTCTTCCGGCAATCTTAATTCCAACTTTTGATTCATCTAGCCCTGCCTTTCTCATGATGTGCTCTGCATATAAGTTAAATAGGCAGGGCGACAGCATACAGCCTTGCCGGACTCCTTTCCCAATTTTGAACCAATTAGTGGTTCCGTGTCCAGTTCTCACTGTTGCTTCTTGACCCACATATAGGTTTCTCAAGAGACAAATAAGATGGTCTGGTACACCTATCTCTTTAAGAACTTGTTCCTATGGAGAAAAAATCTTTACAGCATTGGACTTTCCTTTCACCAACAGACACATCCATGGCTAAGCATCCTTTCGGCTTTGGCCCAGTCGCTTCATTCTTTCTGGCGCTACTATTGGACATGTTCCGACCTGAGGGGCTCATCTTCCAGCATATCATTTTGCCTTTTGGTACTGTCCGTAGGGTTTTCATGGCAAAGATACTGGAGTGCATTGCCATTTCCTTCTCCAGTGGATCACGTTTTGTCAGAACTCTCTGCTATGACCTGTCCGTCTTGGGTGGCCCTGCACGGCATAGCTCATAGCTTCATTGAATTATGCAAGTCCCTTCGCCACAACAAGGCAGTAATCCATGAAGGGGTCCTTCACATGTATTTGAATGTAAATGTAGTTTTATCAGAATCATCTATTCATTTGTTTCCTCCCTTCTACTGAAACACCTAGCAACCAACATTTTTAAAAAATCAGAACAGCTGAGCTCCCATTGCCATTGGTTGGCTTTAAACAAGCTTGACTAAAAGTGGGAAGCAGACAAATGGGATCTGCGGCAATTTTCTCAAATCAAAACAGTGTTTGAAACTTTAGAACAGCAGTTCAGCAGCATGCCAAATGTCATCATGGTGTTATTCTTTCTTGATGTTATGATCACTGTTTTCTGAATAGCTTGTTCTTAACAGAACAGACTGACTCAGTCATACAGTGGAAGAGCATATGAAGGATAAGGGAACTTAGATTTCTGACATTAGAAGTTTTATTAACAGGAGAGTAAAAAAAAAACAGAGAGTGATCTAAAACAGTATCCCAAATAAATCTTTGTATTACTAAAATTCTGATTCCTGCAACCTTTAACAGTGAAATGTCAACAAATTTGAACCAAGGTATCTCAAATCTGAGATGTATATCTCCTGTGGAATTGCAATTTGGCAAATTGTATAAAGCATTTATGACATAATACAAAATGGTCAACCCCTCATATTTTTTCTGTGCTATATGGTTTAACATGGGCTACCTCTAAGGCAGATATATGTCTGAATATCTCCCTGAATTTTTAAGAATTTTTCAGGTACATTAGAAGCCCCACAATTGTTGAAGGCATCGAGGAAAGTGATAAGGAAATATGTCTTTTAAATTCTCAAACTGAATTGATAGACTTTGAAATATAGAAAAGTAATAATTTTGAGAATTTTGAATGTATGTACTGTAGACTACTCCTGAGAATCAGCAGGGGAGGGGGATAAGTGACATTGTATACTGTATGTTATGATATCATGGTGCAATGATTTAATTATATACAGTGCTTTTTTTGTAAAAGAAAAAGGTGCCGGAACTCACACATGTCATACAACCCGCCTTGACTACCCTACAAGGTTCCATCCAAAAAAGGTCCTGGAACTCAGTTATGAGCATTCTATGACAAAAAAGCCTTGATTATATACTTATAAATTACTCAAGTTGCATTATTTGCATGTAGATGTCATGATTAGTATGAGTTTATTAAGAATACATAAGCTAATTACAAGGGACGCGGTGGCTCAGTGGGTTAGGACGCTGAGCTTGTCGATCAGAAGGTCAGCAGTTTGGCGGGTCGAATCCCAAGTGCCGCGTAGCAGAGTGAGCGCCTGTTACTCGTCCCAGCTTCTGCCAACCTAGCAGTTCGAAAGCACATAAAAATGCAAGTAGAAAAATAGGGACCACTACGGTGGGAAGGTAACAGCGTTCCGTGCGCCTTTGGCGTCTAGTCATGCCAGCCACATGACCACGGAGACGTCCTCGGACAAGCGCTGGCTCTTCGGCTTTGAAACGGAGATGAGCACCGGCCCCTAGTCGGAAACGACTAGCACGCGTGTGCGGGGAAACCTTTACCTTTACCTTTAAGCTAATTACAATTGTAAAAAAGTCTGGAGATTCCTGCACATACCAGCTATTTTATTAACCTGGCCCATTCCAGAACTCCCAAGTAGAGGACATTTGATTGGAGAAAATGGAAAACAACTGCTCAGTGGAAAAAGAAGTGGACTAAAGCAATCATGCATTAAATCTCAGTTATAAACCGTTAAGAGGGAAAAATATGAATTTGAATCAATAGCAACCAGGTGAACCAGTATCACAAAAGCTACAATAATATTGAAAAGTAGATCCCACAATAATTTTGCCATAAGAAAATTATAATACATAGATGAATAAAAGAGTCAATCAATAAATAAAAGGGATCCCTCATTCACCATTTCAGACAATCTCAACAAAACTGAAATGAGTAAAATCTTCTAATTATGGCTGCCACCTCCATTAGGAATTGAAGCATGTTTCAAGTGGCTTGAGTGAAAGTTCACGTACTGCTACAATAATTTACTCTTTGTTCTCATTTGTTTGATGACTTAGGCTTAATTCCTCCTGTCTTTATCAGACAACTTAAACTTGACCCAATTAATTTAATGCTTGAAATAAAATGAGCAAGGAAAGTGAGCAGTTATTTCCAAGATATGGGATAAAGGCAATAGAGCACAGAAATACAGTAAGCAATTTTCCCCTACAGGCAGCTGAGTTCTTTGTTTTTGGTATTTATTCCTGTGGAATGTATTGCTTTCCACTGAATTTTCAGCAGCTCCATGGGAGACAACACCATCCGTCTTATTTCATCTTTTAACAAGGACTTGATGAGGTGACAAAGGACTGATTCTTAAAAACACATTACCTGTTATGCGAGGCATTGTGTGACAGGAAGAACTATCTTACTGACAGGCACCTGACAGCAGATTTGTTGATTTCATGGTCACTTCATTTAAAGTAACAACAGGGTGAAATATGCCATCTGATAATCTCTTTGAATGTTGACTGTGAAAAGCACTTAACATTTCTGCCAGCTACTACCACTACTACAGAATCTGTTCGTCAATATGTGCAGTCTTCAATGTCTCATTAATAATGTTCACATTTGCACATATACAGTATGTACACACAGTTATTGTTTATTTTAAATGCAAATTTTTAGGAATAATTCTAAGAGCTTGCAAAAGTCAAGGATTGAAATCTGAGGTTAAATTATGATTTTTCAAATGATCTGTATTAAAAAGCATAACTGATATTGATGGCATTATTTCAACTTACACAGCTGGATGTTTACAAGGCTATAATCATCAACCATCATAATAATAAATTACATTTAAGAAGGTTGTCTGATATATAAAAATTCCACTGAATTATTCAGAATAAAGAAATAATTAATAGACTAAGGCTGCATGTAGAAAATGTAAGAAATTACATGAATTCTGGGGGGGGGGGAGAGAACCAAAATCAAACTTCAAACCTTTATTTTATTTATATTAGGGATATAAATCCCTGTGTGTGGCGGTGGGGGGAGGCATCTTCAATTTAAAAGCTAGCCTGGGATGCGATGGGACAATCCAGCTGCAAAGTCCAGGAGTTTATGAACTTAAGGAGGGAAATATGTGAACTAAGGGCTACAGGTTTTGCACATCTGACATACATTCTACTGACCTGTTGACTACTCAGTAAAGAAAGATTTCAGGAATTCTTATATAAATAAATTTAAATAATCAGATAATAATATACAGCAAAGTATATATATATATATATATATATATATATATATATATATATATATATATATATATATATATATATATATATATATATATATATATATATATATAAACAAAAATGTAAATAGATCAAACGGATCCTAAGTGGATGCCCACCCAATTAACTGGACCTATAGATCTAGTGGAATAAAGTTGTGCATGGAATGCTAAGAGAGAAAGAGTGAAATACACCTTCCAGCATTGAGCTTCAAGAGAAAAGGCTGGCCATTTACCCTATGTTCTTCTTGTAATGTGATGGTGGGACTCCCAGTAGGTTGTCTCGATAGGTTGGGATTGGGTAGGCAGGGAGATTCAATTTTGGTAATGAAAGGAATGATGGTGATTTGTATTCCCTGAGGCTATGCTATATAGAGCTTTGTAGCCTAATAACGTATTTCTTTCATGCAGCCTGGAAGCCTAGGGATAACTAGTAGGGTAGCTTCAAAATTGATGCTATCCTCCAATGGTGGATGTCACTAGCCACAGTCTACTTGCAGCATTTTAAACCAATTTCAAAAATAAGCCTTGAAAACAAGGCTCATAACTTTTGAACTACTTTAAGAGCCCTGAAGATTGATAGGAAAAGTAGAAATACTTTAAACAGATAGTTAAGTATTCATTAGGTTGGGTTCCAAAGGCTTACATGTGTAATAGGACTGGCAAAAACTAACTTTTCTATTTCCTTTCTTGGCAGCTCACTTATTTTCCAAACTAGGTTCTTCAGAAGATCAGATTATCTGAATGTAAGTTTCTTATGTGATATGGTATGAAGGAAAGACACATTGCCAAAGTTAAGTGACAGCTTTCTAAATATGACAACTCTTTTAGAGGTTCTAAATTCCACGTAAAGCAACAGTTATTACTAATAAAATCTAGTGTGTATTCAGCAGTAGTTTACTTACTCTTCACTATCAGGTGGGGGGGGACAAACAAGTGATTAATATTATAATCAGTTATTGCTTTTGAGTGTGCTAAGATATTTGGCTGTCTGCTATTGCAAATAATATGCTGAGCTTAGAGATTTTGTTCTAAAAACACTTTGGGGAAACTAAAAAGCAATAGCCTTCATTCATGAAATTATCATACCAGTTATATGAGATGGTAATTTATCTTACGATACCATCCATACATTTAACAGGACAGCACCAATATATGCTTTATACCCAGCAAAAAGTTACAAGTTCCATGGTCAAATGGTTATCTGCATTTTTAACAAATAAAATATGGGCAGTTTTCGAAAGAAAAACTGATGCATTATTTAGGTAAGAACATGTTTAAGATTATAGTTTATTGAGAAAAAAATCCGTTTTGTCAATTTAAAGCTATTCTAAACCTTTTAGAACTTAATCTAAAGTTATTAATTAAGACTTATTAAATTCAAGATCTGGCATACATATTAGTTACTTGATTAGACATTCTCCCCTGTTCTTCTTTTGACATACACGCTCAAAAGCAAGATCCCACCGCCTTGATTTATACTAGTTAATCTGAGACACAATGAACACCACTTTGAATATTTTTATGCTTTAAATTTCTGGGGGTTTTTTAAGCAATAAATACGAACCAGAAAAAAAGGCTGGTAAAAATGTATACTTTCTGTGAGAGATTTTTGACACCTTCAATGCTTGTGAAAGCTGAGGGGTTGACGGCACTAGTCAAATACAGTTGAGTGAGCAGACTGCCGGCATCCCACATTCCACCTCCAGTGCAGTTCAACCGTGACCTGCAGGGACCAGCCTTCTCTTTCTCTCTCTCTCTCTCTTTCTTTCTTTCTCTCTCATACACATACGCTCACACACACTCATTTACTTGCTTCCAAGTATTTTAGTTGCTAATCTTTGTTCATGGCTAAGGAAAGAAAAAAAAATACTAGAATGATTCTAAATTTCAGACTTTGGATAAACAGGGTATCCCATATTTACGTAGGATCTTTATTTAAAGTAGAAATCATGCTGTTGACAAACTGTCTAAACTAACATCAGGCATTTTGTTTCTGATATGGGAAAATCGTTTAGCTAGTCTTATGCAAATTGCTTTGCTTTTCTATCTTCTTTGTCCAGAAGATTTCCCCAGGGGAAGCACAGCACCTTATTCTAAGAGTTTCATCATTTGATTAGAAGAAACGTCACAATTAAACAAAGATCAATTTTTACAAAAATCTTTAATATGAAGCTCAATCTATACGTTACTTTTATCATGTTATAATTTACACTGTTTTTCAGTGAGTGTTTTACACACATTACAAACCCTGACCAACCCTGGCTAAAGAACATTAAGATTGGACATAACCATCTGAGGTTCACATAATTTCCCAGCTATGAAATTCATTAGGTGCCGTCAGACAAAAAAAGATAAATCCAGTTTTGCTCTAACGACAGCTGCTCTAATTATTGATAGAGAATAAATCAAAGCCAATGGTAGAATATTCATCTGTCTTCTTAGAAGAAAACGGCACCACTTTTTCTTTGGCCTCCAGGAACATTACTTATTCCTTCTCCTTTTCCCTTTCCTTGCCTTTCCCATTTCCCTTCCCCTTCTCCTCTATTTATTTCTGAATGATAGATTCCTCTTTTGTTTTTTTGCCTGTGTTCATCCACTACATTATTTCATGATTTTTAAAATATTTGGTATCCCATGTCCAATTTATGACAATTTCATGGAAATTCATATTATTAGTACAGAACATAAAATAATCCAATGCCAACATAAATACTTACCAGGTGTTCTAGCACACAAATTAAAAACACAGATAGTTCCCCCCGCCCCCCAAAAAATCTCTGTAAAATAACAAATTTGTCCAGACAATATTAAGATAAATTTGGTGATTTACAAGTAGAAATTTGCAGATAAAAAAACCAGTTCTCCCAATTACTCTTCCCAAAATCTCTTTTTTCCATTTTTGGCAGCTGATTCATAATTAGTTTTTTTTTTATTTGCTGATAATTATTTATTTATCTAAATTTATATTGCCACTCCATCTCACCAAAAATGACTAGGTGGCAACCAACAAAGCTAAAACAATAAATAAACACATAAAACTACTTATAATTATTAATTATAAAAACATTAACAATTATTAAAAGAAAAAGAACAAAAGAAAGAAATAATAGATGAATGGATGTTAAATCATAAGGAAGCCACCTCACAAGTTCATCCATCCATGGAGTCCCCAGGATTGTTGGCATTAGCAGAACTTAAGGGATCTTTGGAAGTTCAAAAGTGATGAGGCCCACCACACCCCAGGGGTAGGGAGAAGATTCCACAATGAGAACAGAAAATGCCCATCACTTAGGGCCTACAAAATCTAGTTCCCTAGCTGACGGAACCTGTAACATCCCCTCTTTGCTGTATCTGGTGAGATGGGCAGATGAAATCAGGGAAAGGTGGTCTCTCAAAGTAACCATGACATGAAGGGATCAAAAGGTTCTCAAACAGAGACTTGCAAACCAGAGTTATAATTTGTGTTTTATCAGAAACATGAACAACTAACTATTCATGCCATCATTTTCTGCACCAGCTAACATTTCCAAATACTCTTCAAGGGCAGCATAGTCCAACTGAGAGGAGACCAGGGCATGAGTGACTGTGAGTAGGGCCCTAAATCTAGGAAGTGAGAAATACAACTGGAGAAGGCCCTCTCCTTCATAGACACTTTAGACAATTTACTTTATTTAGCAGAGAGACCTATAGAAGGGTCTCCTAAGATGAAAGAAGATTTTGGAGATGTCTGCAAAAGTGAAGGCATTATACAGTATAATACTCTGCCCTTAAGCTATTCAGGCTATTTTTGAACTTGGAGCCCAGCTGATGGGAAAATAATCTTTGAAAAAACAACTTAGAAACAAGAATTATTATGAGAATTAAGCTTCTCCTTTCCATTCATCGTCTTGCTTTTCCATTAGTTAGCATTATTTATCTGTTGTTTGTTTTCAATTCTGTCTTTAATGGCACAGTAGGAATTCTCAGGGCAGCTTACATATTCAAATAAAATGTAATAATATCAGACAAAAATAATGCAACTAAAAATATACAATCATAACAGCTTCACTTTATAAGGCAATAATGAGAAGCATGGGTGAATTTGTCAAGTTTGACTCTGCTCAGTCTCTTGTTTTCAACTATGTTCTCTTTTGCATGCACATTGAAAAAGTGTGAATCAGATAAGATTACATTAAAATACAAACAACACATATTTCTCCCTTGTTCCAAATCCTACTTTGGGAATCCAGGCTTTGCTTCCTAATATGCTTTTTTTGTCTCATCTCCCTGGAACTATGAGATGTAAAGCTATTCTACCTTAGCTGAGATTTAAGAAAACACTGTAATTGTATTTATGCATGTGAAAAAATAACTTTGGTAACAAATGTGAAAATTAAGATCCAAGTATTATGTAACAGCTACATTATGGTAACTCATTGACTGGATAGAAGAGTTTGAACCAGAACTTTCACATATGTACTTGAAACACCTGGCAACCTCTAACAATGATGGTGAGACAGGCAGGAAATTTCAACCCTTGCTTGGAAATGCAACAAAAGTAAGCATTTCCAAACTTCTCCCTTTCTCCACCAAAAAAATAAAGTTCAAAGTACAAATAGTTGCCACAGAACAGTTATCTTCAAAGTAAATGTGAAAACATTACTGCAGAAAAGATATAAATAATAACTCTGTTTCAACTGCAAATCAATTATGGAAGATGCCACATCATTGGTTGGGCATGTACAATGTTCTTAACTGGAACCGGCAATATTTTAGTGGGCAAGGACTATATTAATTAATTAATTGAGCTTATCTTGGGTTTGCCTTACATCACAACGGCAGGAAATCATACCTCACAGGTACATTAAGAGGGGGGGGGGGCTCGAGAGATCACAAAAAGATGAATTAGGAGTTATAGGTATAACAAATCGCCCATTTCTAAATTAACCAATAAATGTGATTTAAGCAATCAAATGGCTGAGAAATTGGCAAATGGCAGACATTAGAAGTGAAAACAGATATACAATTATTAAATTATCAAGATCATATAATATTATTGATAAGCTAGCACACATAGTTTATTAACTGCAAAATGGCACTGCTATCTGAAAGAGGATCTTTTCCATCCATAACAATATTGAACTCATCTGCAGAATATTGAAAGAGAAATGAAAACAAAGAGAGATTTTAAGCATGTTTGTAATACGTGATATACAAAATTACTTGAACTTGAAGTGTCTACATGAATGCCGAGTCTTAGTCCACTATTTCAAAAGCTTCCCTTTAGTGCAACTAGCAAATCAAGGAGACACCCTATGCTCAATTACATCATTAATACAGTGCATTCAAACAATCCATCTCTACTGTTCTTGGCACAAGCACAGAAAAAGGCCAATGTGCTTTACTACAGGATCATAGCATAAAAACTGTGAAGCAGCAATGAAGAAGAGATGTGGTGCTACTTGAGGGATAGTGTTCTAACATCAAAGGTCGGCTGTTTCACTCTGCCAAACAACATAATGATTCATGCAGGCAGAAAAATATTACCACCCTGGGAATACTTGGAATGTCTCAGTTTGAGAGTAATTAGGGACTAAACTATACTTGGCATGCTTCAGTGATGAAATGAGAAAATAGAAAATAGCCAATAGTCAAGTTCTGATTGGGGAGAATAAAATGAATATGGTATTCAATCAACTTTGACCACAAACAAGGAATGGGTAGCAATTTATAATTCTCATATCAACACAAATTATATCATCTCAAAAAACAATCTTTAAAATTCTCTAAATCAACATATGCATCAGAATCCACAATTTTGTAGCTTTTTTATACATCCACCGACAAATTCTAAATTATCCCTTCTTGTTCATATTTCCAATATAAATTTGAAGTGTCCCCATGTATTCCAGAAAACCTCTCTGGTGACACAGACCAATGGTGCATCTTTTTATCAAAATTCTTCTGAAGACTACAAGATAGTGCAAATTTCAGTCCTTCAGTCATTATTCTGTATATAACAACAATCTCCAAGCCTACTTCAACACATACTCTCTCGCTTACTCATTTTCTGTTTCAAATTTTAGTAAAGGTTATACAATTTAATAATTACAAGCTCATAATTTGTACACAATTCTATTTCAAACTCAGTCTTTAAAAAGTTTAAAGTTTAAAACCATAAATTTCTGTGCCAGCTTTAAATCTTTCTAATAAATGTAAATAAAGCAATTATAAATTGACAACTATTTCCCAATGCTACCAGTTCTTCTCTTAATTTTATTTTACATTTCCCCTGACAAAATTCTAGTATGTTATGATATTTATGTTCACCTATTATTTCTATCCCCTTCATGGATTACTGCCTTGTCGTGGCGAAGGGGCTTGCGTAATTCAATGAAGCTATGAGCTATGCCGTGCAGGGCCACCCAAGACGGACAGGTCATAGCAGAGAGTTCTGACAAAACGTGATCCACTGGAGAAGGAAATGGCAACCCACTCCAGTATCTTTGCCATGAAAACCCTATGGACAGTACCAAAAGGCAAAACGATATGACGCTGGAAGATGAGCCCCTCAGGTTGGAAGGCGTCCAATATGCTACTGGGGAAGAGCAGAGGGCTAGTACTAGTAGCGCCAGAAAGAATGAAGCGACTGGGCCAAAGCCGAAAGGACGCTCAGCTGTGGATGTGTCTGGTGGTGAAAGGAAAGTCCAATGCTGTAAAGATTTTTTCTCCATAGGAACCTGGAATGTAAGATCCATGAATCAAGGAAAGCTGGACGTGGTCAAACAAGAGATGACAAGACTGAACATTGACATCTTAGGTATCAGCGAACTAAAATGGACAGGAATGGGTGAATTTAATTCAGATGACCATCAGGTATACTACTGTGGGCAAGAATCCTTCAGAAGAAATGGAGTAGCCTTCATAGTCAATAAAAGAGTAGGAAAAGCAATACTGGGATACAATCCTCAAAATGACAGAATGATCTCAGTTCGAATCCAAGGCAAACCATTCAATATCACAGTAGTCCAAGTCTATGCCCCAACCACCAGTGCTGAAGAGGATGAAATTGACCAGTTCTATGAAGCACTACAGCACCTTATAGAACTAACACCAAAAAATGATGTTCTTATCATCATGGGGGATTGGAATGCTAAAGTAGGAAGCCAAAAGATAACTGGAATAACAGGCAAGTTTGGCCTTGGAGTGCAAAATGAAGCAGGGCACAGGCTGATAGAATTCTGTCAAGAGAATGCGATGGTCATAGCAAACACTCTTTTCCAACAACCCAAGAGACGGCTCTACACATGGACATCACCAGATGGTCAACACAGAAATCAGATTGACTATATGCTCTGCAGCCAAAGATGGAGAAGCTCTATACAGTCAGTAAAAACAAGACCAGGAGCTGACTGTGGCTCAGACCATGAGCTTCTCCTTGCAAAGTTTAGGCTTAAACTGAAGAAAGTAGGGAAAAGCACTAGGCCACTCAGGTATGAATTAAATCATATCCCTGTTGAATATACAGTAGAGGTGACAAATAGATTTAAGGAATTAGATCTGATAGACAGAGTGCCTGAAGAACTATGGACAGAGGTTCGCGACATTGTACAAGAGGTAGCAACCAAAACCGTCCCAAAGAAAAAGAAATGCAAGAAAGCAAAATGGCTGTCTGAGGAAGCTTTGCAAATAGCTGAGGAAAGGAGGGAAGCGAAAGGCAAGGGAGAAAAAGAAAGATACGCCCAATTGAATGCAGAATTCCAGAGAATAGCTAGAAGAGATAAGAATGCCTTCTTAAATAAACAGTGCAAAGAAATAGAAGAAAACAATAGAATAGGGAGGACCAGAGATCTTTTCAAGAAAATTGGAGAAATGAAGGGCACGTTTAATGCAAAAATGGGCATGATAAAGGACCAAAATGGCAGGGACCTAACAGAGGCAGAAGAGATTAAGAAGAGGTGGCAAAATTACACAGAAGAACTATACAAGAATGAGCTTAACGTCCCTGATAATCACAATGAGGTGGTCACTGACCTCGAGCCAGACATCCTAGAATGTGAAGTGAAGTGGGCCTTAGAAAAACTGAGCAACAACAAAGCTAGTGGAAGTGACAGTATTCCAGCTGAGCTATTCAAAATCTTAAAAGACAATGCAGTAAAAGTGCTACACTCAATTTGCCAGCAAATTTGGAAAACTCAACAGTGGCCACAGGATTGGAAAAGATCAGTTTACATTCCAATTCCAAAGAAAGGCAGTGCCAAAGAATGTTCAAACTATCGCACCATTGCACTCATTTCTCATGCTAGTAAAGTCATGCTTAAAATCCTACAAGCTAGACTTCAGCAGTATGTGGATCGAGAACTACCAGAAGTACAGGCAGGATTTCGAAGAGGCAGAGGAACTAGAGATCAAATTGCCAATATACGCTGGATCATGGAGAAAGCTAGGGAGTTCCAGAAAAACATCTACTTCTGCTTCATTGACTATGCTAAAGCCTTTGATTGTGTGGATCACAACAAACTGTGGCAAGTTCTTAAAGAGATGGGAGTACCAGACCATCTTATTTGTCTCTTGAGAAACCTATATGCGGGTCAAGAAGCAACAGTGAGAACTGGACACGGAACCACTGATTGGTTCAAAATTGGGAAAGGAGTCCGGCAAGGCTGTATACTGTCGCCCTGCCTATTTAACTTATATGCAGAGCACATCATGAGAAAGGCAGGGCTAGATGAATCAAAAGTTGGAATTAAGATTGCCGGAAGAAATATCAACAACCTAAGATACGCAGATGATACCACTCTAATGGCAGAAAGTGAAGAAGAACTAAAGAGCCTCTTGTTGCAGGTGAAGAAGGAGAGTGCAAAACTTGGGTTGAAACTTAACATTAAGAAAACCAAGATCATGGCATCTGGCCCTCTCAATTCCTGGCAAATAGATGGGGAAGAAATGGAGGTAGTGACAGATTTTATTTTCCTGGGCTCCAAGATCACTGCAGATGGGGACTGTAGCCAAGAAATTAAAAGACGCTTGCTCCTGGGGAGGAAAGCCATGGCAAATCTAGACAGCACACTAAAAAGCAGAGACATCACCCTGTCAACAAAAGTGCGTATAGTCAAGGCTATGGTCTTCCCAGTTGCAATGTATGGCAGTGAAAGTTGGACCATAAGAAAGGCTGAGCGCCAAAGAATTGAGGCCTTTGAACTGTGGTGCTGGAGAAGACTCCTGCGAGTCCCTTGGACTGCAAGGCGATCAAACCGGTCAGTCCTAGAGGAGATCAATCCTGACTGCTCTTTAGAAGGCCAGATTCTGAAGCTAAAACTCAAGTACTTTGGCCACCTAATGAGAAGGAAGGACTCACTGGAGAAGAGCCAAATGCTGGGAAAGATCGAGGGCAATAGAAGAAGGGGACGACAGAGAATGAGGTGGCTGGATGGAGTCACTGAAGCAGTAGGCGCGAGCTTAAATGGACTCCAGAAGATGGTAGAGGACAGGAAGGCCTGGAGGAATGTTGTCCATAGGGTCGCGATGGGTCGGACACGACTTCGCAGCTAACAACATTATTTCTATAAAATGCTTTCTATGCTGAGAGCCACAAAGGTATCTTTGGTCATCTTTAGGCACAATTTGAGTTTGTATTTATTCCATGTGCTCAATATGGCACATTTAACAATGGTTTTTAAAACCGAGATTAACTTTGACTTTATCCATGCCATCCAAATCTTGGATCATGTCCTTCTAACTCCAAAAGCTTTCTATTTCTCAGCAATGCCCACTCTTTCAGCCAAGCTAAACAGAAAGCTCCAAAATACAATTTCAAATGAGGTAAAATCAATCTTTCCTTTCTTTTACATCTTATAACACTTTATATTTAACTTGTGTATTAAATTTGCCACACAAATTTAAAAGTATCTTCTGCCATTGTTTAAAATGTATCAGTTGTCAAAACTGGGATTGTCCAAAACACAAACATCATTCTAGGGAAGACATTCATTTTTATCATAGAAATTATCCCAAGTAATGACAGTTGTAGTTTCTCCCATCTTAACATGTCTTTTTAAACTACACATCATGTTTTAACATAGTTATTTCAAAATAAAATACAACTGGTATTTGTCATATTTTTTTTACCTTTACCTTTTTTTACCCATATTTTTTTTACCTTTTTCTCAAACTTAAAACCCATTTTATTAATCACTTCTGGTTGATCTTCTGTTTTTATATTTTATATTTTGTTAACATCTGATAATGTACCAAATTATTTTAATTTTCCATTAATATTACAACTCCCTTTAAAGCAGGGGTCCCCAACCTTTTTGTGTCAGTGGCTTCGGCAGTGGGGGAGGGAATGGTTTTCTGTGCACAACCTAAATCCTGCACATGCACAAATAAAGCTTCGCATGCTTGCCCACTGCTTTGGCAGCGCAGCTCCCAGCAGGCCCTGGATTGGTAGTGGTCTGTGACCCAGGATGGGGACCCCTGCATTAAAGGATCTTTCAGAACCAATCAAGTTATCTGCAAAAGCCCTTAATTTATACATTTCTTTTTTTAATCTACTCCCATAATCCTCTCATCTTCTTTTATCTCTATTCAGTATTTCAATAACCAACATAAACAAAATAGGAGTGGACATCCGTATCTTATCTTTTCTTTTCTTTATCTTGTTTGTTAGATATCCATTAACAATTATTTGTGCTTTCTGTGAAATATAAATTGAACTTATCTATTTTATAAAGTTCTCTCTAAACTTTTTACCTTCCAAAGCCTTGAACAAGGTCAAAGGTCTTCTCCACATCTAAGAAAATCAATGTGGCTTGTTGTTCATTGTTCTATTCCAAATACTCCAAAATATCTTACATATTTGTAACATTGTCCTTTAACTGTCTTTTAGGTAGAAACTTAGATTGATCCTCACGAATAAAGTCCTGGAAAATTATTTTCAGGCTTTCAGCTAGAATTGTTGTGAGCAACTTGTAGTTGTTATTTAATGATGTTATCAGCATGTAGTTTCTTGTTAAAGTCAAATATTCTACTCTTTGGTATTAATGCTAGATTGGCCTCTTTCCATCTCACTGGCACCTTTTCCTCCCTGTAGGAAAGAGCTCATCGTGTTTTGTAAAGGTTGTAAAAGTTCATCCTGAAAACATTTATAATGAGAACCTGATAATCCATCTTGGTAAATTTTGTTTCTTTAAATCTTTAAATTTATCTATTTTCTCTAGAGAGATGACACTTCCTTTATACAAATTGGAATAATTTTGATGAAATGTTTTTCATATGGCCACGCTGTCCATTTAAACAGCGTGTCCCTATTGTAATGTCAATACCACACAATTGAGACCAGAGGTTTTTGTTTTGGGATTGACGGACAAACAGTTGGAAGGGGATAATGGAACTTTCTCTCTGTACATGGTGGCTGCGGGGGGGGGGGATTATTGTACACACAAAGATGGAAAGATGCAGCACTACCCAACAATGGAGGAATGGTTGGTAAGAATGGTGGAACTTGCTGAGATGGAGGAATTGACTTCTTTGATGAAAGAAAAGACGATATCTACATTTATTGCTGACTGAAAATCCCTTATGGGCTTTTTGCATGAAGGTGAACTTTAGATTTGTGGTTTTCATGATTAGGCTGAATAGACTGTGGAAAGTGGGAGTTGTGTTTTAATCACAGAATAAGAGGTAAATTTATAATTCTACTTACAACAACTGTGGAAAGGAAAGGAAAGTTTTTTTGTATCTTTTTCTTTCTGTTCAATTTTTCTTTTCTTGCAATTTTGGTTTTCTTTCTGGTTTTTTTTTCTTACCTTACGTTAGTTTGTATTAGCTTTTACTTTCCTTTATAAAATATCTTCAATAAAAATATATAAAGAAAAGTAGAAATCACAAACAAGTGAAAAGTATTGTCCTCTTTTATCATTGCAGTAGCAAGGATGTCATCTCTTCATCAGAACCTAACACAGTATCCAGTATATTTCACTGGCTATGTTAGACACTGAGTAAAAAAAAGGTTATGATGTTTTGAAGATATGTATATCTGAGAGCTTCAGAAAATATTAAAAAAGCAAAGAATTGTTGCAAGATGTAAATATTCATGCTCCTTTTAGGGGAATATTTTGGTTCAAGCCATACTTGTACATAAACACTTTAACTTTCACAATAGGAAACTAATCTGAACTAAGATTTGGAATAAATTATTTCTCTAAAGCCACATTAGGGCAGATTAATAAACTCTAATAGATGTAAGAGCTAATACAACATTCAGCTATTGACATAAATATAAACATAAATTTCAAAGAAAATAACCTACTTTAGTAAAACTACCTGTGCAATAAAAATTAATGAACTCCAAATGATTTTGCGTATCTCTACTAAATTGCATTTTGAAGCTCACTTCTTCAGGACATGCTGGGTGGTTTGATGCATTCCCACAATTCATCTTTCTGCTAAGCCGCTTTTAATTTAAATGCAATTAAAGGCTCAAAATGAACATTATGCATTAGATAAAGGCCTGAATCTGCAGACTATCATAAATATGATTTTCAGAAAAAAAATTAATTACAAGTCATTAGGGTACAAGTCATCTTCCTACAAATGTTGAGTTAAACTGCAAAATTAGTTTATGCGTTCCATTAAATGTTAAATACTGATTTTAAGCTATGCGTCAATGTCAGTTCAACTGGGCAGTTGGGAAAAAAAACCCATCTTAATATTCTGTGGATTTAACACCGAAGTCCTGAGCATGTTTTCATAGAAGTCCTACTAAAACTAATGAAAACTACTAATGAATCAAAGATTTATTTGTCTATTCTCAAATGATCACAAGGTAATGCAGCCTTTGCTAATTATTCAATAGGCACTGACACTTCACAGGAAGCTCCTGGGGTACAAACACTGTTTCTGATACATCCTCAAAATTTGTTTCAAGAAAAAAAGAAGGTTCTTATTGAACACTGCCAGCACTCTGGGTAAACCAGACAGGAAACACAAATAGATGAGCTAAATATACTTTATTGTAAGGCCACATTAACAGAATCTTGCAAATCTGAAAGTACAATATTTTCCATTGCCACTTTTACCTGCTTGAGCCATCAGAGCAGGGGTTGGGAACCTTGGCTCTTTTTATGACTTGTGGACTTCAACTCCCAGAATTCCTGAGCCAGCCAGAGAGAGTGGAAGGCCATGGCCTGTCAGGATAGGGTAGACTTGGTTCAGCCTGATCAGCTCTAAGACTTTTAAAATCTGAGGTATGGAAATTATTGAGTGCAGCGGCTGCATTTTGATACAGCTGTTTTGGGATTATTATGTTTTTCAAATGGTCAGGCATTACAAGGCAGAAGAAATGGTTAAACAAATTCAACAATAAATCATACAATTATATTTATTGTCTTAT
This sequence comes from Vipera berus, assembly GCF_964194415.1. NCBI lineage: Eukaryota > Metazoa > Chordata > Lepidosauria > Squamata > Viperidae > Vipera > Vipera berus. The sequence continues at coordinate 57,184,966 of NC_138202.1, forward strand.
TATTGTATTTATGAATTTATTAGCGCCTGATTTAGATATAAATAAAAGCCTCATTTGATAAATGAATACAATTAAAGTACTTGTCTCATTCTTCCATATTATATAGCAAATAAAAGACAAAACAGACACGCTTACAGTGGTGAGGTTCTCATAACCTAATGTGAGAAAGTATGAAAGAAAGCTAGATGAAACTTAACTAAGAGCTCAAGGTTGCAATTTTGTTACTTGCTGTGAGTAGGAAATTCAGTGCGCTCCAGGTGTACAAGCTACAACACTGGCAAGAACTATTATTTCTATCTTTCAGCAACGTGACATTCAACAATTTTAACTCTTATGCGCATGCTTCAATGCGTCAAACTAATCTAAACCACTGCTATCAAATGTACCTCTAAGGCCAGAAGAAATCATTGCCATTTTGCTGTGATTCAAAATTCATTTAATATTGTTTGTTCTATACTTGTGGAAGGACATGTAACAGTTTTAGTACCAGATGAAACTGCTAGAGTGATTCATTTAGCAGCATATACTTTTGAAGCAAACATTATGTTCTGTTCATACAAATGTATTAACTGAGCTTTGAGACAGACAAAAGAGTTTTATTAAATCCCCCAAGTTGTCTATCTGGTTTCCCGCTGTGCTCTTCACAGTCAATATACTCTATTGTGCTCTCTCCCATGTTAACCCCAACAGACTCAGGAGATGAGAGGGAGGAAACAGATACAATTTCTTGGTCCCCTGAAAAGCTGGAACAAATATACTTCCCATGAACATAGGCAATATAATAAAAGCAAATAAGTAGCAACATAGCAAAACTGTGGCAATTATTCTCTTTGAAATTATTTACAAAACGCAAATATTATACTGAAGCAAATAAATGCAGCATAAAAGAAATTCATGCTTGCATTTTTTTAAAAAAACCCATCATTTTGAAAAATGCATTTTAATTTATAATAAGCTGACTTTTATCTGGGTTTAAACTATATGATAACCCAATAATGTGGCTGTTTTGTTTTTGAATTAGCATGATGTGTGAACCTAGGCATTCTGTGAAGGCTTTTTAAATAAATTATGACTTAATGGAATATGTGAGCTCAGTTCTTAAATAAATGTTTAATCGAATACACTCTTTTCAAAAAATATATTATATACCAAGCTCAATAACATTAATTTTGAAAATATGTAATTTTGATACAAAATTTCTAATTGTTTCTATGAAAAATATAACTGTTTTACCTACTCCAAGAAAGTTGCTGAAGAAATATAATCACAACAGAACAATGCCTCTACAGATGACATGGCTTTTGCCAAAATGGATGGTGGGCTAGGTGTGTGTGTGTGTGTGTGTGTGTGTGTGTGTGTATGTATGTGTGTGTGTGGACAGCGGCAAAGACAGAAATCCGTAATACTTCTGTTGAGTGCCTCTCTTCAGCAAATCAGCAAATTTAGGTTTTTGTTATACATAACGAACAAAATTCACAAGCTTATATATACCTATTCTGCAGGACTTCTCTTACATTCTATGATGTTTATTTTAAAAGAGGACTGCAAAATTAAATGTGCAGCTTCCTCTAAGCTCCAAGAATACATGCAGTGATTTTAAAAGTTTATAAACCTGATTGAATTTTTAGTATTTTGCATAAATGCATAAAGGTTCTTCATTTATTTATTGAGGAAAATGATCCAAAACTACGTATTTGTGTGTGAGAAAAGTACGTGAACCTCTATGATGTGTTCATTTGAAGGGGAAATTAGAGTTAGCTGTTTCAAACAATGGGATGATAATCAGGTATGAGTGTGGGAAGTATGTCTTATTTAGAGAACAGAATTTCAAATATTCACTATCAAAGTCTGATCTTTCTGGCCATATGGCTGTAATAAACTGATTTGGTTTGATTTGATATTTACCAGTCTGATCTTCACAATGCACAGATATGGAAGTGTATCATGGCTTGAACCAAGGAGATTTCGGAGGATTTGATAATCTCCAGACTGGAAAAGGTTACAAAAATGATTTCCAAAGAATTGAGATCCTACACTGTTGGACAGAACACGTACAAATGGAGGCAATTCAACACAATTGTTACCTTCCTCAGTAGCAGCTAGGTAATCAAGATCACACCAAAAGCTAGGCAGGTAATAAGGTATTAAAACCCTCAAGGTAACATCTAAGGAACGAAAGGCCTATTTTGCATTGGCTAATATCAGGAGAACACTGAACAATGATGATGAGCATGGCAGAATCGCAAGGAAAAAGCCACTACTTGACTTGGAGATGAGAATATTTATTTAATTATTTATTTATTTAATTAGTTTTCTATACCGCCCTATTCCCGAAGGACTCAGGGTGGTTTACAGGGCAATATTTAAAAGACAATATAAAATTAAGATAAAAAATAGAATTAAAAAGAATTAAATTAATTAACAGCCCAACAATAAAACAATGTTAAGAACTTGAAACTAAAAACCCCCTCAGTCCAGGCCAGATAGATCGAAAAGCCAGGTTTTCAGGTCCCGGCGAAACGAGCGCAGGTCGGGGGCAGTCTGGAGTTCCACAGGTAAATCATTCCAAAGGGCAGGCGCGCCCACAGATCCTCCCTCTGGGGATCACCCACCGGCATTCCCTGACCGGTGGCACCCTAAGGAGGCCCTCCCTATGGGAGCGCACAGGACAATGGGAAGTTGATGCTGGCAGCAGGTGCTCCCTAAGATAATCTGGGCCCATGCCATTTAGGGCTTTATAGCTCATCACCAGCACGTTGAATCTCACCCGGAGGGCAACTGGAAGCCAATGCAGCTCGCGGAGAAGAGGTGTTACATGGGAGTATCGGGAGACTCCCATCACAACTCACGCGGCCACATTCTGCACCAGCTGAAGCCTCCGAGTGGTCCTCAAGGGCAGCCCCATGTAGAGAGCGTTGCAGTAGTCTAACCGGGAGGTCACGAGCGCATGAGTGACTGTGCGTAGGGCATCTCAGTCCAGATAGGGGCGCAAGTGGTGCACCAGGCGAACCTGGGCAAAAGCCCCCCTGGTCACGGCTCCTATATGATCTTCCAAACACCCAAGTTGCAAGCCCTATCAACGGGGGGTAACACCTCACCCCCCATAGTTAACAATGGACAAAACTGGTTCTCCCGAGATGCCGGTATGCACAGCCACTCAGTCTTGGCGGGATTGAGTTGAAGCCTGTTTCTCCCCATCCAAACCCGGACCGCCTCCAGGCAACGGGACATCACGGCGAGGGCATCACTGGGTTGGTTCGGGGTGGAAAGAAAAACCTGGGTATCATCAGCATACTGATGATACCCCACCCCGAAACCACGAATGAGCTCACCCAGCGGCTTCATATAGATGAACAAGAGGGGAGAGAGAACTGACCCCTGAGGAACTCCACAAACGAGAGGCCTCGGGGCGGATCTCTGCCCTTCCGTCAACACCGATTGCGAGCGGCCCAGGAGATAGGAGGAGAACCACTGCAAGACAGTGCCTCCCACTCCCAACCCCCTGAGATGCTGCAATAGGATACCATGGTCGATGGTATCAAAAGCCGCTGAGAGATCTAATAGGACTAGGACAGAGGAACATCCCCTGTCCCGAGCCCGCCAAAGATCATTCACCAGTGCGACCAATGCCGTCTCCGTGCTGTACCCGGGCCTGAAGCCCGATTGGTACGGGTCTAGATAATCAGTTTCCTCCAGGAACAAAGGAAGCTGATGCGCCACCACGCTCTCAACAACCTTCGCTAAAAAGCGAAGGTTGGAGACCAGATGATAGTTATTCAAAATAGCTGGGTCCAGAGCAGGCTTCTTGAGAAGGGGCCTCACCACCGCCTCTTTCAAGGCAGTAGGGAAGGTACCCTCTCTCAAAGAAGCAGTTATTACTGCCTGGAACCAGCCTCGTGTCTCCTCCCGAGCTGAATACACCAGCCAGGAGGGGCACGGGTCCAATAAACACGTGGTGGAGCTCAGTCTCCTCATGGTCCTGTCCACCTCATCCGGGGTCACAGGATCGAATTCACTCCAAATGACATTCTCAAGACCACTCGTTTCCTCCCCATCAGTCTCTGCCCAGTCAGAGTCCAGACGGCCCGAATCTGAGCGATTTTGTCCGCAAGATGATGACTAAACTCCTCGGCCCGTGGAACGGCCAAGTTAAAGTCCTGATCTTAATCCTAAAGAAGTGTTGCAGGAGGATCTGCAGCAGATAAGTTCATGGAAGGAAGCCCAGTAACATCCCTGAGTTGAGGCTGCTATGTAAGGAGTATGTAAACCTCCTCCAGGCTGATATGCAGGACTGACTAACAGTTACCAGAAACATTTAGTTGCAGTAATTGTTACCCAATAAAGGGGGAGGGGGGGCATGTCAACAGTTACTGAAAGCAAAAATTCAGATACTTTTGCCACACTTTAATACATAGATTTAGATAACTTTCCTCAATAAATAAATAAACAGGTATTATAATGTATAATGTTTTGGACTCATTTGTTTAACTGGGTTTTCTTTAACTAGTTTTTGGACTTGTGTAGAAAACAGATCACATTTCAGGATATACATTGTGATGGCTCAGCAGTTAAACGCACCAAGCTTGTAAGCTAGAAAGCTAACAGTCCAAGTTCAAGACCCGAGCACTGCAGAAGAAGATGAGCTCCCTCCACTTGTCCCAGCTCTTGTCTACCCAGCAGTTCAAAAACATGCAAACGTGAGTAAATAGGTACCACTTCAGTGAGAAGGTAATAGCATACTATGCACCTCAGCATATAGTCATGCTGGTCACATGACCATGGAAATGTCTTCAGATCACACTGCTACCTCATCTGAGAAACAGAGATGAGCACCACCCCCTAGAGTCAGACATGACTGAACAGGGGGAACTTTTACACACAAACACACACACATGCACACACACACACACACACGCACACACACACACACACACACACACATATATATATGCACGTTGTATATATATGTTAAGTATTTATCAAGTCTTTTGAATACCTTGTGGAGTATATTCAAAAGACTTGATAAATGCTTAACACATATATCGCCCTTGCTTCCTAGCAAATAAAGAGAGAAAGAGCCTGTGGCCTAGGGGTTAAAACAACTTCCTGATATATAATTAGCCCAGGTTTGAATCTCAGATAAAGGGTATGACTGACTGATGAGAACAAAATAAGTTCAAAATGGCCATATCAGCCTCCCTAATTCTTTATTAGCAATTTGAATAATTCACACATACACACACACACACACACACACACACACACACACACGCATGTGTCTCTGTGTGTGAATATATATATATATATATATAATGTGTGTATTGTGCGGGTCAGGCAGAGGATTGAGAAGATATCCACAAACCCATCACATCCTAGACATAAATTGTTTTGAATTCCTTCCCTCGGGATGATGCTATAGGGCATTGCATGCCAAAACAACTAGACATGGGACAGTTTTTTCCCCTTGTGCCATCACTCTGCTGAACACCTGGTTTTCATAGTGCTGTCTAATGTCTATGTGTATTTACCCATGTAGTATGGCTGTAGTATTATTATTTATCCTTATCTTCTTTACTCCACTTTTTATTGATATTATGATTATCATTATTCTGTTGCTTTGAATGTACACTGAGAACTTCTGCACTGGAGACAAATTCCTTGTGTGTCTAATCATACTTGGCCAAATAAAGTATTCTATTCTATTCTATTCTATTCTATTCTATTCTATTCTATTCTATTCTATTCTATTCTATTCTATTCTATTCTATTCTTTGCAGAAATATTAAAAATTTAGAAGGTTCACAAACATTTAAGCACTGCTGTATATAATATATGACAACAATCAAATTTCACTCAGAATTGTTGAATTGTTCTATCGATATAACTTCCTCTGTTAGTAGAATGCGTTGGGGCAGCTTCCCCTTCTGCCGAGTCTCCTGAATACTTTTGAAATCTGTTATGGAGGGTTTCTGAGCCCTCAGGAGCAGATGGGCAGGGGAGATGAGCAGGGTGTCAGGGAAAAGGAGAGAGAAGAAAATCTTGTTTCATGAATAGACATCCTTCATGATAATCGAATAGACAAGCCACTAATAAAACACAATGAAAATGCAAACTTGTGATGAGCTGTCATCTAGACTTTGATGTACAATCCACAGAATATTTGCACATTTACTCCTGTTTGCCCGTTAGTTCAGTGCTTTCCAAATAACAGAGCTACTAAACAGGTGTGGAAAAGTCAAACACTGCCAAGCTTGGCTGCCCATGAAGCTGTTGAAATCATGAAGTTCCCATTCAAAGCAAGGTTTCTGTGACAGGAGGAGTATATATTGAATATTTATAGGTACAGTCTTCTGAATGATAATTAGTATCTTGTCCACTATTATCAATTAAATTTTATTAGTAAAATAAATACAGATCAGTATTTAGAGTGGGGTTTAACATCAATATTCAGATATCAAAACTCAATAAGTATAAAAATGAATAATCAACAAAAAGATATTCTATTTTATTTAGAATACATTCTTGGACAAACATAGTCCCTTTGAAAAAGTCAGTGGATTCCACTATATTCATCCTTGTAAGTATGATATTATTAACAGAACATTAAATTATAAATTGATGAGAAATCAGAACGTATAAAAAAAATCAAAACTATTTAGAAAATGACCATCAGATGTCAATGTTCTTAATTTTTTCAGAGAAACCAAAGCTGAATGCAATGAATGTTAATAAATTCAAAGCTGTAATAACTAGGATTCCATAATGAGAGAAGCTAATGGAAAAAGGAGCTCCAGGTGAGTAGAAATTCCTAAAAAAGGTTTATTAAAAGCATAACTGCATATAATTCAAGTAACGAAAAAAATGGAGGTCATGAAATACTCCCAAAAAAGTTATCAAAGTTCTAAAGGGTGGGGAGACACATATCAGGTTTTAAAAAAGCAGATATAAAGGACTTCCGGATGACCTGTAACTAGAGAGAATATCACAAAAGTCAATTATTCAAAAAGTCTTTGAAACATTACTTTTCGGATTTATATTCCTTGTTGCATCACAGAATGCATGCAATATTTTCTGGTTCTTGCCAACAAGAAGATAGCACCTGCATGCATATTCATATCCCCAGTCAGCACCCCACTAACATTATTAACTGCATTCCTTATTTGTTTATCGCTAACACCATTACATAACCAAAGGACATCCTATAACCTCATCTTACTACTTGCTCAATATTGAATTATTTGCTAAACCTTCTCAGATGTGCTTTAGTTCCATCAAACATCATTCTATCACATTCAATAATCAACTCCATTCTACATTCTATAATCCAAGCCTCATTTTTTGGTATAATTTCTGCTAATCAACAATGTACTTTGGGCTTACTTTCACAAATTTAAAACTTTCTCAATGAACTGCTAAACCAGGGGTTCCCAACCAGGGGTGCTCACACCCGCTGGGGGTGCAAGACGATATTCCAGGGAGTGTGAAAACTTGGGTTTTCAAAATTATAGTGTATATACATAATTTTTTGCCATTATTTTGAACTTTTGTAAGGGGTGCAAGAATATATCAGAAGCGTTCTAGGGGTGCAGTGTATAGAAAATTTTGGGAGCCGCTGTGCTAATCAGTGAAAATTTACACAGGTTCTTCCCAGCATAAAGGATAATGTTGCCTGTTATATCCTTTCAATAGAATTTCTGCCCAGTGCCCTTACTAATTCCCCCAACTTTTATTATACAAACACTTCTATTGTTAAATTATCCATGCCTGCAACCTTAATATTTTTCAATGGTTTCGTATTAATGACTTCCTTTTCATCATTGTTTTTATTGGAGAGTAACATTTATGTTAGTTTTTAAATGTAGTTTTTAGAACTAGTATTTAGTTCTGTGAATATTTGAATTCTATACAAAATGTTCCTTCCAACATTCTCCTCACTTCAGATTCATCCCAAATCTCTCATAATTTCACTCTGCTAAATCCACTCTCCTTATTTTCACCCACTTCTATAAAGTTTCCACTTTTGTCAATTTGTAAAGTCTAGCAACTTGAAATGCTTACATTTGCCTCTCTTTTGGATGACCTATGTAAGGACCTAGATGGGGGTAGTGCATGTGTTTCATATGACTCTCCTAACATCAGTGAGTAATGGGACTTCAAGTATGTGGTAGTGAATTTTTTTTCCAGAGGATGAAGATACACACTTAAGAAAACATTGCTATAATCATGGTGGAATCCTTCAATTCATTCACTGGGATCTATTTTTAACAGACAATAATTCTGTGAGTAGAACCTATAACACTAAGATTTTCTGAACATGGATATTTAAAGCCCAAAAGAACAAATTATATTTATTTAGGAAGTTACATGCTGAGATAGACAGCCTGCATCTCCAGGCTTTCTTGCCTCAAGATGGGAAACAAAGGAAGGAAGTACTACTATTGTTATAGGAAGCAGCTTGAGAAGAGAGCTAAGAACATAAGGTTTTTAAACAGGAAAATAAATGAGAATCAAGAAAAGAACAAAGCGGGGGGGGTGTCTTCTACTTCCTATCTCTATTCTTAACATGTTTGTTTGTCAAAAGATAAAACATGTAACAAGTTGATGCTTCTGGAACTTCATCTCTAACCAGCAAATATTGATTTTCTATATGCCATAAGAAAATAGAAATGTAATTGCATTTATGCATATTCTTTCTGCTATTTCTTGTAATATAAAAGCAGCCTTCAGTAAGGACACAAGCCACCTTACAATCAGTTAAGTAGATGAAGTTTAACAAAGAAATATGTATTCATATTTCTATATACATAAATCTATAGTACATTTTTATTGACCATAGAATAAATTTTTTCTATCTTTATATACTGGAAAAAAATATTGCTGCATGTGAATTTTATGTAAAAAAATACTATTTTATATAATAGAACCATGGTGAGAAAGCTGCTTCTTGCAGTACAATTTGAATAACCCTTTTCATTATCAAAATAATACAATTTGCTTGTTTATTCCAGGTAGCTTTGGGCAACCCTCTTTTCTAATATATCGTTTTTAAAGCACACTTTTGTATGAAGCTAAGTAAACTGTTAGTATGTTAGTGAAAATGTTCTTGTGGAAATCTAGCACTTAACATGAACTAAAACACAGAAATGATCTCACTTCTTTACTTTAGAAAAAGTATCCAGAAGTTTCAACTGGTGCAGAATGCAGCTCCATGGACCGTATCCCTCTAGGATAGCCCATATTACCTGTTTTGTGAGTTGTACAAGTTGCCAATTTGCTTCCAAGTGTATTTCAAGATACTAAGTTTAACATTTAAAGCCCTATGTAGCATGGGACAAGGTTACGAGAGACCATCTCTTCCTGTTTACTTTACCTGTCCCTTCAAGTCTAGTAGATGTATGATCTGAGTCCCATATGCATAAGAGTTACATCTGAAACAACCTAGGAGATGTGCCTTTTTCTCCTGTAACCTCCACTCTCTAGAACAGACACGTCAAACCTGTGATGTCACATGACATCGTGCAATGTATCGGGACGGTTTTGCCATTGCCAGCAATGGGATGTGCATGGCTTCCACATGATGCATCTACCCCCCGGGCCGGCAGTTTGACACCCCTGCTCTAGAACATCATTTGTTCAAGGTTTTCCAGAAGGTTAACCTAGAATAGGCCTTCTGGAAAGCCTTGAAAAATGGCTGTTCCATTCTTTTTGATTTTCTTCCTTTATATTTATATTTTATGTTTTATATTTTTGTTATTATGCCTGATTTATTTTAATACTGTGATTCAGTTTTAACCCCTCTTTGCTTATAAGCCACCCAGAGTCACTTTTTGTGACACGGCCAGCTATATAAATTTGCTAACTAAATAAATAGTGACATAAGGAGCAAACAGAATGTTTTTTCTTCACCACCAACTTCACTCAATCTGCCTCTGGTTGGGGGGAAAAAACAAAAAGAATTTCTACACAGTCAAAATGATTTTCATTCAATTTTTATTTCAGCTCTTCCCATTTTAAATAAAAGGGCAAATGCAGGATCAGACACAAAAGAGCTCTAAATTAAACTAGTCAAAGAGACAAGCAACCTAGAACTAAGGAGAAACTTCCTGACAGTTAGAACAATTAACCAGTGGAACAACCTGCCTCCAGAAGCGGTGAATGCTCCAGCACTGGAAGTTTTTAAGAAGAGACTGGCCAGCCATTTGTCTAAAGTGGTATAGGGTTTCCTGCCTGAGCAGGGCTTGGACTAGAAGACCCCCAAGGTCCCATCCAACTCTGTTATTCTATATTCTAAAAAGGCCAGTAGGACACAGTTAATTTAGTAGTAGAGAAAGCATAGACCTGTTGGTCATAAGCACATCAGAAGTGGGGTTGGGGGAAAGAGAGGGAGGTGTGAGTGGGAAAAGTAGCATTGTATCACAGGTCCTACCCAATCTGTATGTGCATTTTGACATGGCATACATATTCATAAGCCCTAAATGGCATGGGTCCAGATTACTTATGGGAGCACCTGCTGCCGGCATCAACTTCCCTTCATCCTGTGCGCTCCCACAGAGAGGGCCTCCTCAGGGTGCCGTCGGTCAGGGACTGCCGGCTGGCGGCCCCCAGGGGGAGAGCATTCTCTGTGGGTGCGCCAGCCCTTTGGAATCAATTGCCTGTTGAGCTCCGGATGGCTCCCGACCTTTGCTCTTTCCGCCGTGATCTGAAGACCTGGTTGTTTGAACAGGCCGGCCTGGACTAAGGGTTTGGGTTTATTTTTAACTATTTATTGTTAGGGCTAAATTAATTGAATTTTACTTTTAACTTTTGTACGTTGTATTTTATTGCCCTGTACACCGCCCTGAGTCCTTTGGGAGAAGGGCGGTATAGAAATTCAAATAATAATAATAATAATAATAATAATAATAATAATAATAATAATAATAATAATAATAATAATAATAATAATAATAATAATAATAATGGGTGGAGCTTGCACTGCAAAAGCACAAGACTGCTTTTGTCATCTAGGATGAAGGCCTCTGTTCCTGGGGATGCTGCTGCAGCTCTAAATAAAAGGAAAATATTCTAGGCCTGGTTATCATGGGCACCAGAATGGTATATGACATGGAACAGCCTTTCCCAGGGAAATATAAAGATGGTCTTCATTTATTTCATGAACTCTTCAGGCTGCCATAGACTACAAAAAACAACAACAACCCCAAGGTCTTTGATTAGGATGTTATGGTGCAGACATGGTTGATTTAAACTGAAGTACAGGCTTTCTTTCTGGGTTGGTGGGAGAGAAAAGGAGCAAGAAAACAGCAAGCAAGGCGGAAGGACTCTTGCTATCTTGACCCAGTGTCAGTTTCGTTCACTTTAAATGTGTCCTTTTCAGTTGCCATATTCTGCTGCATTAAACACATAACAGTCAGGAAAGTTTAATAGATTCCCTGTAGATGTCCAGCTCCGTATCTCATGCACATTCACAAACAAATGACACCCTTTCAGCGATGGCATCATTCCAAGGAACAAGGGTGGCAAATCCACACATACATTTAAAATGCAGGAATGTTTTCTGAAGAGCATGAAAACAAAATAAAGATAATACAATGGCCTCATGAGCAATCATCACTAAGGGACAATTTTCTGTGAAACCAGAACGCTGTGCAGCTAAGATATGGCAATGACACAGTACCCTCTCACTGTTTTTCTGTTGTTACAAAATGACAATATTGTTTTTAGTCAATTTCTTTTTACCAGATTGACAGAATTACAGGTTGACATTACTGTGAAATTCTATGATGTATCATGTTAACTCTGCCAGTTTGATTAGCCTTGACTGACAGCCAGTACCTGCATAGCAAGTTAAATATGCTAGGAAAAAACATATACGCCAGGGGGAGAAAGAGGAGGCCAGAGAATGTATACAATAGAAACATAAGAGTAGCAGTTACAATTTAAGACTGTCACGTTTGGTTAGACTTCACTGTATAGTTTCAGTACCCTAAAAAAAGCTGTTAATTAGTAAATGCTACTGAACTGCTAATTTTATTTACCTGACTGCAAAAGGAGAACATTCTGTTTACAATACCATTTCTAAAAAGAGAAACCAACAAAATCAACATTTCAAATCCTTTGGTAGAAAGATTTGTAATATTCAACTATTTGAAGCCATATTGATCTATGTTGTTACTGTGTTGTATTATCAATTTGTACAAAAGACAACAAGGGTTTAATAAGGAAGATGAAATGGTATGCTTTAACGTGACAATGCAAAAAAGACTGGATGCCTGAACATATATTATTATTCTATCTAATAAAAACCAGATGTAAAGATTTGGGAGATTTTGTGTACTCATCTGGGATCCATAGATACACAATTTCTTGAAAGAAGCTCTTTTTTCTAATCAGTGCTATAGTTTTTTTTTAAAAAATTAGTACTGTTTCCAATGCAATTTTATTTTGTTTATTTTTGCTAACATCTTATGTTTGAAGAATGTTCCAATAGTACAAAAGATAGCTTTAAATATTTACTAGATAGTATGCTACCTAGAAGGAATACTTTTCATTTTATTATTCTAATAACTGCTCACTGTATATTATAAAATTGTTGAGTTAATTAGCAAAATCATCAAATTCAACCCCATTTTTAATTAAAATCTGCTACAACATTTCTACAGATGCCTCTCAGTCTCTCTTTGAGGACCTTTAGCAAAGGAGAACCCATTCCTCTTGATGTCTAGCCCGAACTCCTTCCTTATAGTTTTAATACAATTAAACTTCATAGTTTTCACTAATTATTCACTAATGCTTAGAATATGAGAAATAAAACAAGATGAACTTAAATTCCTAGTTCATGAAGCAAACAGGATATAATAGGTATACAATAAACCTGAAAGGAATGACTAGTTCAAATTCAGTAGTTTTTTGCCTCTCTCTCAAAAGGAAGCAAAGAAAAATAAATTGAATCAGATATTCAAAATATTCACTTCTGCTCACAAAGTTAAGTGAATGAACTTGAAAATGTTGAACAGAATACCTAGATTAAATCAAATGGCACAATGAATAAAAGCAATATGTTGCTGGGATCTGCTTACTGTCTATTCTACCATGGAAAAGATGTGGATGACTCTTTCCAAATGCATACCGCAGTACTTCCACGAGGTGATGGAAGACTTTATCCTGACATATCTTGTAAAGTAAACTCTTAGGAAAATACAGGAAAACTGCCAGATGATTGGAGAAGAGCAAATGTTGTTCCTATACTGAAAAGGGGAGAAGGAAGATCTGGGAAACTATAGCACACATCGATAAATAGAAAGACTGTAGAAGAAATCTTAGAGATCAATCCATTCATATTTGAAAATAATGCGGTAACTGTACGAAGAAGCTAGATGATCTTCACAAGAACAATAATAAGATTAGTCTTATCTCATGTTTTCACTGAATACCTTATTTAAGAGATGGTAGGAATGTTAAAATATATCTTAATAGTAGTAAAGTATCTGAAAACATACTGAAAACAAAGTAGTGAGGACTGGTTAAAATGCCAATTAAATGGATATATAGACGATTCAAAATTATACTCATCAATAGCTCCTGATCGAACAAGTGAGAAGTATCAATAGATTTAACAGTAATAATAATATCTGCATTTACTAAGGTTGGGTGCAAATCAAAGAAAATCAAAGGTTGGCTGCAAATCAAAGAAAATTACCAAAGTTCATAAAATTAATTCAGAACTTAACAAGCAAGTCAGAAACAGTTGTAACTTATAACCACAGGTATTTACAGAAATTATACAAAATTAATAAAAATAAATAAATGTAGTAACAAAGAGAATGACAACTCTCATGAAAACAGGGTAAATAAACAGGCTCCACACACAACCCTTTTAAACTTTTACTGAAGTAGAAGGGAAGGAGGTAGCCAATTGCAGAGTCACTGCTTCCTGAAAGCTTGGAACACAACCCTTGAATGCAAAATAGAGACAAGATTTTACTCAGAGAAATGTAAAGAACAAATAAGATTACAGGGAAATAAGAGTAGAATTTGGAAGGTTTGTGGTTATTGAACAGACAGCAATGAAATACCCTGGAATGTAATTAGACATAAGAATAATGTGGAAGGTCCAGAAAACCCCAAATTGCATTATTCTGGACTAAGACCAAGGAATGGCAAAAGTAATCATAAATATTTGCCAGGAGGCAACTGCAGGAATAACAGAGGTACTAAAAGGTACTGTCTCCTCCATCAGAAATGCTAATATCCTACATATTCTCCTCAAATGAAAGGAAATTAGACATACTAAGTAATCGCTATAAGGTCAATAAATATTCAATTGTCTATTCTTTCAAAACACAACAATTTCACCCTAATTTATATTCACATTGAGGTGCTGAAAGGACATTCAAGGCAAAATACTAATAAAACATTCGATCAGAGTTGGCCAGGCATTCAAGGACCACAACAGACTGGATAGATTGAGAATTATCAACATTAGCAATGATATTGAAACCTTGATCCTGAATTAGGGCACTAGAGGGAAAAATATATAAAAAAGTAATCAAATAGGGCCCAGGATTAGTCATCTCTTGTAAGGAGAAATGCCCTCAAATGTAATCTACCATGAAATATGGCCAAAGAACAGGAAGACAAAAAAGGTCCAGTCAATCATTCAGAAGAAGGGGGAGGAGAGAGCAGAGGAAATAATCAGACCTTAATTCTCCCAGTCCTTCAGTATTAGTGGTGCCAAACGTAAAGACCTGCTGAAGAGTATTCCTGGCCTGAGACTGAATAATAGCCTGAAAAAAGGCTGCTGATAGATTGTATACCACAATCTATCCAGAACTCTTTCCCTCCTCAAAACTGTACCTGTGCATGTTCCACGAGGTTTGCCCCTCAGTTTATATTCACGACCATGGGCAACCCATTCCAGGATTTTGATGGTATTAATGGACAAGTCAACTCATGAATAAGCAGCAGCAAGACTGTATAGGATAGGAAGAGGAAAAGGAAGGGGAAGGGGAGGACAAGTAAAAAGAGGTATCTAGATGGACAGCTGGCAATTAATCCTATGAAGCATATGAATAACATGCAGATCCTGTTAAAAGAAAGATACTTCAAAGAATGAACTAATAACCCAGTAGGCAAAATTAAGTCTAGGGAGGATGCAATTGAAGACAGTAGTGAATCTCAAGACTCCTCTCCCGTATGAGATGAAGGAATAGAAAAATAAAAACGGAATACCTTGATAGAAGAAGACAAAAGTCTTGGACGACTAGTGAGAAATAAATATAAATATTAAAAATGCAGTATGGTAAAATAAATTGAAAAGGGGATGTGGTGGCTCAGTGGGTTAGGACGCTGAGCTTGTCGATCAGAAGGTCGGCAGTTTGGCGGGTCGAATCCCGAGTGCCATGTAACAGAGCGCCTGTTACTTGTCCCAGCTTCTGCCAACCTAGCAGTTCGAAAGCACATAAAAATGCAAGTAGAAAAATAGGGACCACTATGGTGGGAAGGTAACAGCGTTCCGTGCGCCTTTGGCGTCTAGTCATGCCGGCCACATGACCACGGAGACGTCCTCGGACAAACGCTGGCTCTTTGGCTTTGAAACGGAGATGAGCACCGGCCCCTAGAGTTGGAAACGACTAGCACGCATGTGCAGGGGAACCTTTACCTTTTTAAAATAAATTGAAAACTGTTCCAAACATAATTCTGAAATGGACCCTGAAGGACAATAAATAAAGACTACCAGTAAGCCGCTATTACTTTCACAGCAGTAATAGTCACCGAATCAAGCTAAATTTAACGAAAAGTCACAACTAACCTTCATGGATGCTGGTATAATTTTTGGCTTTCAAGGCAACAAGAATGACTGATTCATTTTTAAATGACCAACACCAGAAAGGTATATCATACAGTCTATTTTTTAAAATCATTCCACAGAAAGCAGTTTATCACTAGGTATATGATCTTCACATGACAACCCGCATCTCCATTACTGCCCCATTTATTCCCATATGGTCAACATGCTATACTTACCGTCTCCATTGTCACTGCTGCATCTGAAAACCACAAAAGCTCTCAGAACTGTCATCTGTCTATTATTATAAATACTATTATTATAAGCTGAAACAATTCAATCTTCCCAATCAATAACTCAGATACCATGCCTGTATAAGTAAACCTATGAATAGTAAGCTGTATTCTGAAAATGAAGTTGCCAATTGTTGTCTTAAACTGACATCAAAGGCAGGATTATCTTTATAAGAAGCATTCTCAAGTTTTAAATATCTCCCCCCCTTCCTTCTACTTTTCTTTTGAGGTTTTTTTGAAGTTCTCTCTCTCATTATTCTTTCCTTTAATAGAGGAAGTCGTCATTACAATTTTCAGTTTGTATCATTTAGATCAGGGGTATCCAAACCCTGGGAAGTGGTCCATTGGGAACTGGGCCACTGAAGCAGTGGGCGAAAATGCAAAGCTTTATTTGCACAGGTATGGGATTTAGGTTGCACTCAGAAAACCATTCCCCCAACTGCTGCCAAAACTGCCACCAGTCTGCAGGATCAAAAAGTTTGGGGATCCCTGATTTAGATATGAGCCAGTAGTGTGCAGCAGCAGCCAAAAAAGCTAATACAATCCTTGGTTGTATAAACAGAGGCATAAAATAAAAATCACCTGAAGTATTAGTACTGCTTTATAAAGCCTTAGTAAGGCCACACCTGGAATACTGCATCCAGTTTTGGTCACATTACAAAAAAAGATGTTAAGACTTTGGAAAAAGTGCAAAGAAAAGCAATTAAGATGATTAAAGGCCTGGACATGAAAACATATGAAGAATGTTTGCATGATTTGGGATTGGCTAGTCTAGAGAAAAGAAGGACTAGGGCAGGAGTAGGCAACCTTGGCTCTTTTATGACTCATGGACCTCAACTCCCACAGAGAATGCCCTCCCCCTGGGGATCGCCCGTCGGCGATCCTTGACCGGCGGTACCCTGAGGAGGCCCTCCCTGTGGGAGCGCACAGGACGATGGGAAATTGATGCTGGCAGCAGGTGCTCCCTCAGATAATCCGGGCCCATGCCATTTAGGGCTTTATAGCTCATCACCAGCACCTTGAATCTCACCCGGAGGGCAACTGGAAGCCAATGCAGCTCGCGGAGAAGAGGTGTTACATGGGAGTATCAAGAGACTCCCATCACAACTCGCACGGCCGCATTCTGCACCCGCTGAAGCCTCCGAGTGGTCCTCAGGGGCAGCCCCATGTAGAGAGCATTGCAGTAGTCTAGCCGGGAGGTCAAAGGCGCATGGGTGACTGTGCGTAGGGCATCTCGGTCCAGATAGGGCCATAACTGGCGCACCAGGCGAACCTGGGCAAAAGCCCCCCTGGCCACGGCTCCTATATGATCTTCCAAACTGAGCCGTGAATCCAGGAGGACGCCCAAGTTGCGGGCCCTATCAACGGGGGATAACACCTCACCCCCCATAGTTAACGATGGAAAAGATTGGTTAGTCTGAGATGTCGGTATGCACAGCCACTCAGTCTTGGCAGGATTGAGATGAAGCCTGTTTCTCCCCATCCAAACCCAGACCGCCTCCAGGCAATGGGACATCACGTCGAGGGAATCACTGGGTTGGTTCGGGGTGGAAAGAAAAAGCTGGGTATCATCAGCATACTGATGATACCCCACCCCGAAACCACGAATGAGCTCACCCAGTGGCTTCATATAGATGTTAAACAAGAGGGGAGAGAGGACCGACCCCTGAGGAACTCCACAAAAGAGAGGCCTCGGGGCAGACCTCTGCCCTCCTGTCAACACCCACTGCGAGCGGCCCAGGAGGTAGGAGGAGAACCACTGTAAAACAGTGCCCCCACAGTAGGATACCATGGTCGATGGTATCAAAAGCCGCTGAGAGGTCTAATAGGACTAGGACAGAGGAACAACCCCTGTCCCGAGCCCGGCAGAGATCATTCACCAGCGCAACCAATGCCGTCTCCGTGCTGTGCCTGGGCCTGAAACCCGATTGGTACGGGTCCAGATAATCAGTTTCCTCCAGGAACAGAGGGAGCTGAAGTGCCACCACGCTCTCAACCACCTTCGCAAGAAAGCGAAGGTTGGAGACCGGTCAATACTTGTTCAAAATAGCCGGGTCCAGGGCAAGCTTCTTGAGGAGGGGCCTCACCACTGCCTCCTTCAAGGTGGCAGGGAAGGTACCCTCCCTCAAAGAAGCAGTTATTACTGCCTGGAACCAGCCTCGTGTCTCCTCCCGGGCTGCATATACCAGCCAGGAGGGGCACGGGTCCAATAAACACATGGGGGAACTCAGTCTCCTCATGATCCTGTCCACCTCATCTGGGGTCACAGGATCGAATTCACTCCAGGTAACATTCTCTAGACCACTTGATTCCTCCCCGTCAGTCTCTGCCCAGTCAGAATCCAAACCGGCTCGAATCTGAGCGATTTTGTCCGTCAGATGATAGCTAAACTCCTCGGCCCGCCCCTGCAAGGGCTCCTCCCTCACCTCCTGATTAAGGAGGGAGCGAGTCACCCTAAACAGGGCGGCCGAGCAATTATCTGCTGATGCGATGAGGGCAGCGAAGTAATTAGACTTCGTTGTCCTCATTGCCGCAAGATAAGACCTCGTAAAGGTTCTTAACTGCAATCGGTCAGACTCAGATCGGCTGGATCTCCAACAGCTCTCTAGACCTCGTCTCCGACGCTTCATCTCCCGGAGCTTCACAGAAAACCATGGAGCCCACCGGGATCTGCGCCGGGTCAGGGGTCGCAAGGGTACAACACGGTCGAGTGCCTCGGTGGCAGCCCTTTCCCAGGCATCCACCAAGGCTTCGGCCGGGCTGTGAGCGAGGGGGATAGGTATAGACCCAAGTGCCGTCTGGAACCGTTCCAGATCCATTAGGCACCTGGGGCGGAACCACCTGGTCGGTTCCGCAGCCCAGCAGCGGGGGGTGGCATAGCGGAAGACCAACCGCAGGAGGTGATGATCGGACCATGACAGGGGGACAATAGTTGGCGAGCCCCCTCCCAGATCATCAAACCACTGCCCAGATAAGAAAACTAGGTCGAGAGTGTGTCCTCCCCCATGAGTCGGACCCTGAATTACTTGGGTCAGGTCCATGGCTGTTGAAGTCCATGAGTTGAAGTCCATGAGTCATAAAAGAGCCAAGGTTGCCTACCCCTGGACTAGGGCGACCATGGTAGCAGTATTCCAGTATTTGAGAGGTTTTCCAAAGCACCAGAGGGGAGGAGAAGAAACAATGGATGGAAACTAATCAAGGAGAGAAGCAACCTGGAATTAAGGAGAAACTTCCTAACAGCGAGAACAATTAACTACTGGAACAGCTTGCCATCAAAGTTGTGGGTGCTTCATAACTGGAGGTTTTTAAGAAGAGACTGAACAGCCACTTGTCTGAAATGGTATAGGGTCTCCTGCTTGAGCTGGGGATTGGACTAGAAGACTAGAAGAAGGTCCCTTCCAGCTCTATTCTGATTCTGAGACGATAGTGAAATTTCAAGGCCACAAGAGTAAGACTAAGCACAGTTAAATTATTAGGTGACATCAAGATCTCTGTTTAAAATTAAAACAGTCCCATTTTTCTTTAAAAAAGGCAAATATAATCATTAATAGTTACAGTAAAAGGACACAGAACATGTATCTTCCAATCCACTTAATGTGGCCTATTGTCAGCCCTTTGAGATAGACCAGATAAGGAAACAGACATCACAAGAATTATTGGAACTCTATTATTATTACAAAACATGTTGTTGTTAGCTGCGAAGTCGTGTCCGACCCATCGCGACCCTATGGACAACATTCCTCCAGGCCTTCCTGTCCTCTACCATCTTCTGGAGTCCATTTAAGCTCACGCCTACTGCTTCAGTGACTCCATCCAGCCACCTCATTCTCTGTCGTCCCCTTCTTCTCTTGCCCTCAACCTTTCCCAGCATTAGGCTCTTCTCCAGTGAGTCCTTCCTTCTCATTAGGTGGCCAAAGTATTTGAGTTTTAGCTTCAGGATCTGGCCTTCTAAAGAGCAGTCAGGATTGATCTCCTCTAGGACTGACCGGTTTGATCGCCTTGCAGTCCAAGGGACTCACAGGAGTCTTCTCCAGCACCAGAGTTCAAAGGCCTCAATTCTTTGGCGCTCAGCCTTTCTTATGGTCCAACTTTCACTGCCATACATTGCAACTGGGAAGACCATAGCCTTGACTATACGCACTTTTGTTGACAGGGTGATGTCTCTACTTTTTAGTGTGATGTCTAGATTTGCCATGGCTTTCCTCCCCAGGAGCAAGCGTCTTTTAATTTCTTGGCTACAGTCCCCATCTGCAGTGATCTTGGAGCCCAGGAAAATAAAATCTGTCACTACCTCCATTTCTTCCCCATCTATTTGCCAGGAATTGAGAGGGCCAGATGCCATGATCTTGGTTTTCTTAATGTTAAGTTTCAACCCAAATTTTGCACTCTCCTTCTTCACCCGCAACAAGAGGCTCTTTAGTTCTTCTTCACTTTCTGCCATTAGAGTGGTATCATCTGCATATCTTAGGTTGTTGATGTTTCTTCCGGCAATCTTAATTCCAACTTTTGATTCATCTACCCCCGCCTTTCTCATGATGTGCTCTGCATATAAGTTAAATAGGCAGGGTGACAGTATACAGCCTTGCCGGACTCCTTTCCCAATTTTGAACCAATCAGTGGTTCCATGTCCAGTTCTCACTGTTGCTTCTTGACCCGCATATAGGTTTCTCAAGAGACAAATAAGATGGTCTGGTACACCCATGTCTTTAAGAACTTGCCACAGTTTGTTATGATCCACACAATCAAAGGCTTTAGCATAGTCAATGAAGCAGAAGTAGATGTTTTTCTGGAACTCCCTAGCTTTCTCCATGATCCAGCGTATGTTGGCAATTTGATCTCTAGTTCCTCTGCCTCTTCGAAATCCTGCCTGTATTTCTGGTAGTTCTCGATCCACATACTGCTGAAGTCTAGCTTGTAGGATTTTAAGCATGACTTTACTAGCATGAGAAATGAGTGCAATGGTGCGATAGTTTGAACATTCTTTGGCACTGCCTTTCTTTGGAATTGGGATGTAAACTGATCTTTTCCAATCCTGTGGCCACTGTTGAGTTTTCCAAATTTGCTGGCAAATTGAGTGTAGCACTTTTACTGCACTGTCTTTTAAGATTTTGAATAGCTCAGCTGGAATACTGTCACCTATTACAAAACATATCAACAGTGTATTATCTTGCATACTTTCTCCTCTACTTCCTCAAAGCCTATTTGTTGGATGTATTCACAAAACCACTTTGGAAATCTTAAAGAGAGGATAAAGTAGATGGACTTTTTTTATGAAACACAACCACCCATTCCTTCTATAAATTGTAAAAGAAAATAGAGTGAACATAGAGAGGTTCAACAGCTTTGAGTTAACTGCAATCAGTGACTAGCATGATTCTAATTAAGCACTAATCAGAAAGTAATGTGAATTTCATTTGCCACTAGACAGTTTTAATAAATTGGGGGAAGCATTTTAAATGCATGCATGTGCACATGGGGCTGCAAGCACGTGCACAACGCAAATGGGGCAGTGCTAGTGCCCGCACTATACTTGCTAGCTATGCCCCATTCTTGTGCAGTGCAGTGCCCCATTTTCATGCCCCACATCATGGCAGTGACCCTTTTTACGGCCCACAGTGCGGCAGCATCCCATTTTTGCGGGCTGTGCAGTGGCATCCAATTTTTGCACCCCGCAGTGTGGCAGTGTCCCATTTTTGCACCCCGCAGCATAGCGTTGACTTGTTTTTGTGCCCCTAACGTGGCAGCGGCCCATTTCTGTGCTCCGCAGCGCTAGCACAAGTGGGGATGTGTGCGTGCACATGTGCATGCACTGGCCAGCCTGTTCTGAGGCCTGGTGGCCAGCAGGCCACAGCCCACTACTGAGCCACAGCCCACAGGTTGGGGACCCCTGATTTAGGCCACAGTGTAAAGCATCTATTTTCAACATTGGTGACTTTAACTCTCAGAATTTCCCATCCAGCATCCTATCTGGACAATTCTAGGAGTTGTCCACACATCTTAAGTCACCAAGGTTGGAAAGACTGGCACCAAGAAGACACCAAGTCCTATATTTTCAGATTCATAACATTTGTCTCAAAATTGATGATGATGACCTCCATTACCTCAACATGGTTTTTTTATTTCACTCTAGAAAAGAATTTTTCCTTTTACTACAAAAACCACAAGGCCTCTCACTCAACAATCATCTAATTCCCTTTCCCCATGTTCTGGTAGAATACGGACAAATTAGGCAATGGTGAAATGTCTTCTGAGATTTCCATTTTCCAGAGTTATCACAATGTCACTGTTCATTTTTTTCTGACTGCCATAGTTCCATTTGGCACAATTACCCCTCACTGTGATTCTAATGTCCAGTTGAAAGTTCAGTTGGAATATTCTTTCAGGAATAAATCAAATGGTACGTATATACTATATACCAAGACATTTAATGAAATGTTCTGTATTTGCCCTTCCTATAATGCTTCACTATCCAGAATTCACTTACCTTCTAAAAGCAGTTGTGTTAATTTGAAACATATTCTAACTATATTCTAAATATTGAAACTATTTGCATTGCACTTCTTCCTCTGTTAAAAAGCAGTCATATAAACAGAATTTCTCATTCTTTTCAAAAGAAATGTAACGACAAGGCAACAGATTACCGTAGGTAAATCTTCTGGTTTAATATTTTGATCATAAAATCATTTTAAGTATTCTCTTTTTGTATAATTGGCTTGAATTGCTTGATGATGTAAAATACTTTGCTCTCTAAAGTACAATAGGAATCAGTTCCTCATAATGACTTATGCTGAAAGACTTGCCATTTGGACCCACACAATTAAAAATTATGACTAGATAATCATTGTCTACATCCTGGGGATTTTCCAAATTCCTGTCATTTCCAGATCATAGATATGAAAAAATAAATCCCTTTTTAATCATTATATTCATTTGATATTTTTGGAAGTCGTGTTTTTGATTTCTGCCAAAATGAAAGGATCATATCCAAAACAAGTAATTTTCTTGCCATGAATTTATTCCATGACACTAAACATTACAAGCAAATCTGCCTAGGAATTGTCATTTTGTTGAAGAAAAGTCAAATTATGAAATGTACTGATAATGTTTTTCAAACAATGCTGTTGGAATTTAAATACTACCAAATTTTGTACAGAGCAGAGTAGATTCCAGTGTTTTATTCTTCCCATTAGATGATATTACCTTAAATCAAACCTGCAAATTTAGTTAAATATTTGTTAAAATATAATGGATTGATCAGAATCAATCCAAATTCAATGAATGTTTCATATTACATGACAACAGCTAACTCCTTGAACAATATCAATTGATTTGCTGATAATATATGGGAAATGTGTATTTCCTAAAGATCGTTTTTCAGCTCTTCCAATAAAGCTAATTTAGCATCAAACATCTGAAAGTGGAGCTAAGCGTCTTTCTTCTACATGATGTTTGCTTAAGTACTTTCTATATCTGCTGAAGAAAAGTTATGTCTCTCACTGAACTGGCAGTTGGAAGTGGAAAACCTCTAATCAGATACATTTGATTTTTGCAACAAATAATAATTTGATGCAAAGAACTGAGAAGAGTGCATCAGAATCTGAAGTAACGTAAGAACTGGGCAAAGGTTTGACAGAGGGATAGAATCAAGATCACGTGAAGTATTAATACCACTTTACAATGCCTTGGTAAGGCCACATTTGGAAGACTGCATCCAGTTTTGCATCCACAATGTAAAAAAAGATGTTGAGACTCTAGAAAGATGAACAGCAACAAAGATGTTCAGGAGACTGGAGACTAAAACATATAAGGAAATGTTGCTGGAATTGGGTCACACACACACACACACACACACACACACACACACACACACACAGACCAATGTCACTGCCAATACCCAAAACTACACACACATTGGTCAATGAAACATTTATTGCTTATGGAAAGTTGTCCATTCATTGTCTAAATCAGAAACTCCAATGTAGGGCCATCTTGAATTAAGTTGTCCATTCATTGTCTAAATCAGAAACTCCAATGTAGGGCCATCTTGAATTAAGGGTCCTAAACATTTTAATGCCCATGGCTCTACATTGAAGACAACTTGTCTAAAATAATACAATCAATAAAATGTCTTCCCAACAAGCAGATTGAGAACATCTGGCTACCTAAAGAAATATATATTAAGTATGCTCAGATTTTTACCTAACATTTATTCATGGAGGATCACATCTAATATAGAGATGAGCTTCCATTTGTGCAGTAACTTCCATTTTCTATTTTAACACATGTTTTGGAAATCTGATTTGGAAGATTTCTCTAAATACTGTATAGGAAGCCGATTTGGGCCACGTGCAATGCGTGCTAATGGAAATAGTAATCTATTTCGCTGATGACCATGCAGATTGCAAGTTGGTACTACTGAATATAGCCCAGATTATTTTTGTGTTAATCTGGTACCTTTACTTGGAACATTACAAAGAGGAGTTCCTATTTTTCTTGAATACCCATGCTGGAACTCTAACTTCTTCCCAGCTATAGGCTAATACACCAAACAGACTTGTTAAAATACAATTAGTCCAATTTCACATTTCCAAGCAGCCGAAAAATTTCATGTTATTTCAGTCACAGTGGATGGATGCCAAGTTCATTGGAAACAACCCTGCTGATTTATCTAGTCCATTTTAATACTTTAGAAATACTGTTAAAACATGGCTCTTCTAATTACACAGGGATCAGTGCACAGCATCCTTCTCACCCTGGATTGTCCCAGAAGGACTGCAATCACCTGCCTTTCTCCTAATTTCACCATGCAATTCCAACTAATTTCATCCCTAGTACAGTGCTGTCAGACAACTCCCATGTCTCTGCGGTTTTAATCGATTAGCTCAATGTCTCTATAATGCATCACCAGCTGCCAGGCACAGAACTGGACGCTTTGCAAGCATTTCAGCTAAAAGACAGTTTAATTACTATACCAGTATCTCAAAGGCATAACACAAAGACTTGGAAGGGAATTATTTTTTAAAAATGGTGTCAACAAACCATTTAATAACAGAGCCAACAATGACAGGCAAAAGGCTGGAAATGGTGGGAAAGTTAGACTTCTTTTTATAGTGTATTTTTAATAAATTAATGTGTTCATGAAAAGAAAAACCTGAAATGGGTATTGTAAACTTATGGTTTACAATATTTTCATTGAAAAAAGACAGGTTTACACATGACACTGTACTAATAACAAATACTAAAATGAGAAAAAGATAACATGCATGTTTAAAAAGGAATCGAAATAAATCATTTATCTCTATATGCAGAGTAAGAGATTGATTTACACAAACACACATGCGCGCGCGCACACACACACACACACACACACCTCCCACAAAGATGATGCAAACTCAAACATTCACTGGATTTTCTTACCCATACATATGAAATTCACCTGAAAGACATGTGAGCAAGAAGCAGAAAGAAAACAATCTCAAAGAACAGGAGAAATGTAAACATAACTATGTACACTGATTCTTTTAGTTTTAAAAGGCATCAAGACTTCAAGAGAGGGTATTAAGCATCAGCCTCCTTAAATTTACCACAACTACTGTAGCTAGCTATTTTATACAAAGGGAGAAAAAACAAATAAAGACAGTGGAAGTATAGAAGAACTGAAAAACAAAATTTCAGCAACACATACAGTATGTGTGCCAGCTATTCACAAAAGTAATGCTTTTGCTGAGAAAGCAGGACAGATACTTAAAATTACTTGGAAAGTAACAGGAGAAACTAACTTTGGGCCATGAATTAATTAATTAATTAATTAATTAATTAATTAATTAATTAATTAATTAATTATTGGGACTTATATGCCGCCCTATCTCCCGAAGGACTCAGGGCGGCTAACAACAATAAAATACAATAAATACAGAAGTTAAGATAAAATTAAAATTAAAGGCCCCTGTACAATAAATTAAAATTAAAATTGGGGTAATCCTATAGGTTTCTTACATTCTTAAGGAAAATATTTATATTAAAATTAGATTAAATTTTTAAATTATAAATTAAAATATTTATATTAAAATATTTATATTAAAATATTTGGTCTTATTTAGCTACATTTATTATTTACTTAATTATTTATAATTAAAATTTCTAAGGCTGTCCACTCATTAACTACTCTTAATAAGAAATAAGAATTGTGAAAGGAAATAAAAATTCACATGTAAAGATCCATTTTCGCAATGAAATAATCAAGCACTCAGCAGAAAATATTCCCTCAAACATGATAGCAAGTTCTTAACTAGCTTGCTATTTACTTTAGTTCAGTCTGTCTTTAGACTGAAAACGACATATGCTTATAATATTCTGGTGCTTAAAAATGAAAGCCACTGGCTGAACAATGTGTAACCATTTTAAAATAGGCATCTAAAATAAATTGTATCTTTTAGAAAAACTGTTGAAAATTTGATCACTACTAAAGCCAGCAAAACTGTAATGGTGTTTACTATATTAAATAATTGAGAGGGCAGAAAACAAGTAAATTGTTTAGGTAATTAGCCATAAAAAATAGGAATCAAGTCAACAACTGAACTGCCGCGTCTTTCTCATTTCTTTTGTGCATTGAATCTTCTTTTGTGCGCTTGAATTTTTAGATACAGGAAGTCCTCAACTTACGACCAGTCACTCAGTTACTTTTTGAAGTTATGACTTACCTGGAAAAAAGGAGTTAGAACCTGATCCCAAAGTTCCAATGATCACACACACATACCCCTCCAGCACAGCACTTCAGGCACCCAGCAATATGGCCACACTTACAATGGTTTGCCGTTACTTCTGGTTTGGGCAAAACTGTATTATGGCGAGCAATGGGTTTGCTTAATGACTGCAGCATTGGCTTGATAACTGTGGCATTTGTTTAATGACCGCTCCTAAAAAGATTGTAAAAATCGGGTCCGTCATGACAATCACCACAATGGGCAAGGCTCCATTACAGTCTTATGTCGAGCATCACCTCCATGGATTCCCCAGGAACTAGTCACTTAATAAACATTTCATTCCCCCAAAAAATATTAGCAACATCTCTATTTATTACTTCCTATAACTAAAATTTTCAACTATTATTAATTTTTTTAAAAGAATACATCCATAATTCGTACAAAATAAATTTAGAAGCCAAATTACATAACAGTCACTGTCCCCAGATTCATGTAGATAGCTCAAGACTGCAGTTCTGTGAGGTGGGAGGACTTTGCTACTGGACGATATTTTATTTATATGCCGGCAAAGTTAATGCCTTTCATTTTAGATAAGAAACAAGTTACTGATTCAGATGATGTTGTTAAAAACTCAGCATCTGTTAAAATTTTCCTTTAATAATCCCTTATGCATACATGACTTGTGTTGCAACAAATCGGGTGCCTAGATGTAATATACCTGGAAAATTAGAATCCCTCTCCATACTGTCTAACAGTATCCACTAAATACTAATTCTCTGCAAGGACCTACTGCGCTGCTAATAAGGCTGCCCTGGCATAATCTGCGGTCATTTGAATAACGAATGCCTTCCGATTATCTCCTTTATGCACACTTAATACATTTTAAGGAAGCCATTTGTTACTGTTTTTCTTTCATGCAGACAATATACAGAAAGATGTTGGAGGTTTTTGTTTATTTTTTATAAAGGCAATGCCACTCACTATCAGATATCCTTGTGATTATTTTTCCACTTCATAATGAATAGAGAACCACTTATATATAATATCTGCAAACAAATTTAGTCACTTTTCCCTAGGGGATATGCATTGAGTTTTCTGAAGCCTGATTAACAAGTGTCTTGAGACTGTTGATCCCAGGGCTATCAGCCTTGGGTTATTCCCTTCTTTAATTGCCATTCAAGGCTAATTTAATGACACTAGTAGATCTCCCTGCTCTTTCCACCTTCCCACAAGTTCAGCATGCAGTAAGAACAGCCACTCCTTCCATGAAATTTCATTTTGATTTCAACATTATATAACATCATTTTATATTGCAAGCTGCCCAGAATCGCTGAATCAGTGACATGGGCAGCATAGAAATTTAATAAATAAATAAATTCTTGACTTAGGAATAAAACACTTAAAATATATATAAACATAAAAAATAATGACAATAAAAATAATAAAAGATATGGGGAATAGGAAGGTAGGTTCTTAGGAATTTTTCACGCTGATGTTATGCCAATAAATTCTGTAATATGATTTCTAACATGTTACTTATTTTGAGGAGAATACTCAAAAAGGCAAAAATGTTAATTCATCATCACGAGCCTCTGTCTAGGATGCATAGATGTGAAAATCTGTTAATGATTTAAATTATATATTCCTTCTCCGCAGATAATCAATTCAGTGGTTGTTTGAAAGAGTAGAGAATATCATCAAAATACTGGCTACATTTTATAATATATCTAAATAACTATTTTCCCAGCATGTTATTGTATATTTTGAATATGAATATAATAAATATATATGAATGCTCTTTTAAGAAACTAGCTTTTTATTTCAAAGCTAAGAAATAATACTAAATTCTAAGCATCTGTCATGTAGTAAAGCAGTACCATTTACCCTCATGGCACATTAGAACTATTTTCACCTAGTCATAAAATGACTCAAGACATAAGCTTAAAGATACATCATTCCCACACAACGATCGCCTTGCGAACTAATACTTCTAGGCACACAGTATAATTGATGTTTCAGCTATGTTCATAGGTATTTGTGCTGCAAGCAACTTGAATCAATTGCCAAAAGCCTTGTTGGTTTCCTTTACTTGAAGCACAGTAGGATTTTTGTAATGGACTAGTATATAAAAACTTGGTGACCTGATTAAAAGTCTCTCTCACACACATACCCTTCAATCATATAACTTTTTTGATTCTGATTCAAATAATTTAGCAAGAAAATTTCCAAGAGAATTTACTCATATTTGGTTGTGCAGTAATGTTACGCCTTTGTTGTTGTTAGTTGCAAAGTCGTGTCCGACCCATCGCGACCCTATGGACAACATTCCTCCAGGCCTTCCTGTCCTCTACCATCTTCTGGAGTCCATTTAAGCTCACGCCTACTGCTTCAGTGACTCCATCCAGCCACCTCATTCTCTGTCGTCCCATTCTTCTATTGCCCTCAATCTTTCCCAGCATTAGGCTCTTCTCCAGTGAGTCCTTCCTTCTCATTAGATGGCCACAGTATCTGAGTTTCAACTTCAGGATCTGGCCTTCTAAAGAGCAGTCAGGGTCGATCTCCTCTAGGACTAACCAGTTTGATCACCTTGCAGTCCAAGGGACTCGCAGGAGTCTTCTCCAGCACCATAGTTCAAAGGCCTCAATTCTTTGGCGCTCAGCCTTTCTTATGGTCCAGCTTTCACAGCCATACATTGTAACTGAAAAAACCATAGCCTTGACCATACGCACTTTTGTTGCCACGGTGATGTCTCTGCTTTTTAGTATGCTGTCTAGATTTTCCATAGCTTTCCTCCCCAGGAGCAAGCGTCTTTTAATTTCTTGGCTGCAGTTCTGTACGTCTTGGGTGGCCCTGCCTGGCATAACTCATAGCTTCATTGAGTTACACAAGTCCCTTTGCCACGACAAGGCAGCAATCCATGAAGGGGTGTTACGCCTTAGCCATGAATTAGTAAAGGTTGGGGCATCTTATGTTGTCCAAGAACTTGTTATGTTCCTCCATATTTTACATTAGAAGATTACATAAAGTTTCAGGTGATGCATGAACATTACAAAAAGGAAGGCCTCTTAAAACAAATCAAAAAATGCATGAAACCATGCTGCCAAAATAAAGCAGCAAAATGTTTGAATTTTGATGGCACAATTTTAGGTTATTTGCTGATATGAATTATAGAAACTGGAGCAACCTGTTTTTCCAAGGCCTCCTAATTTCATGTCTTTGTTTTTTAAAGGAAAACCCAAAGTAATCAGTCATTTTATCTTCTCATTTCAGTAGGAGCACCTGATTTAGTAGGAGTAGAAAAAGCTCAAATAATCCTTGACCTTCTACAGTATTCTTCCCTTTTTTTCCTAATATAGTTGGCAAGAAGGGCTTTGTTTCAATCTCAGCTTGTAATTACAAGCAAACCAAGCACCATGGTTTATAACAGACTCTTGTTATTTTAAGAAATTTGCTTCAAAAACCATGCTTTGAAATAACCCATTCATAACAATATGTATTATAATTTATTATTCCAAATTGTACATCATATTAGTAAAGGTTAAATAAGATAAACACCACTAATGCCCTTCTTTCTAATTTTGCAGGAGAAGAAAAGAGGAAGGAAAATCTGAACAGACTTTACTTTTACCTGTTTGGCAATTTACTTGTTACTTTTAAAAATGTAAAAGAAACAATAACAGATGTTGCTTTTTTATTTTGTTTCATGCTTATTTATTTAGTTTTGTAACTCTATTATGTACGTTCCAGAGATGTAATGGGGTCAGGTGGCTTATAAATCCAATACAGCTAATCTTCAATTTACAGCCGTTTGTTTAGTGACCATTTGAAATTACAATGGCACTGAAAAAAATTACTTCTGATTGGTCCACACATTTACAAGTATTACAGCATCCTCACAGTAACATGATCAAAATTTGTGCACTTGGCAAACAGTGTGCAGTCTTCTGGAGTCATCTGATTGCCATCTGTGACCTTCCCAGATAGCTTCTGCTAAGCAAAATCAATGGGGAAGACAGATTTGCTTGACAGCTGTGTGATTCGCTGAACAGCCAAGCAAGATAGTTGTAAAATTGGGCATGATTCACTTAACTGCCATCTTGCTTAGCAATGGAAATTGTGGTGTCTAGCATCAAAGAAACATTATTCTGCACAGCCATTTTCGTTTCGTAGCTTGCCTACAGATGTGAGGGGAGGGGAGATGTTTGGAGTGCTCAGCACGCCTGAAAACAGTCCAGCCTGGGAATCAAGGTCATTGAAGAACTGTTTGGCTGGGAACTGAAGATTCTTCTCATAACAATTATCTGACACTTAATTGGGGAATGTGACTTGCACTGACAAGGGGAAGGGGAGTTTCTTGCACTTTTAATTTACTGCTCTGGAGCCAAATTTCTCAGAGCTGGTTTTCTATTCATCAGTGCCGATATGCTGTGCTCAAAAAAGTTTTGCATTAGAGATTGGAATGTCTCAGCTGTGCTTGCTTCATTGGGATCATCAGTTGGAACCTTGACATCTGGTCCCCACACACAGATACACATATATCCAATTGTTTAACCTTAAGAGTGCCCCAAAGTTCATGCAAGATGTTATTGGAAGAATTTGGGAAGAATAACTAATTTCATCACATTCCACAAATACAAAGTGGAAGCTGTCGAAGAAATCAAATAAAGGTAGTTCTGGACTTGCAACAATTTGTTTAGTGACCGTTCAGAGTTACAACAGCACTGAAAAATGTGACTTATGACTGTTTTTCAGTTACGACCTTTGCAGCATCACCATGATCATGTGATCAAAATTCAGATGCTCGGCAACTGGTTCATATTTATGACCTTTGCTTATGTCTCAAGGTCATGTGATCATCATTTGCGATCTTCTGACTAGCAAAGTCAATGGTGAAGCCAGGTTCTTTTAACAATTGAGTTACTAACTTATCAACTGCAGTGATTCACTTAAAAACTGTAGCTAGAAAAATTGTAAAATGGGGCAAAACTCACGTAAGAAATGTCTCACTTAACAACATAAATTTTGGGCTTAATTGTGATCATAGGTTGAGGACTACCTGTGGTCATATTTACACTTTAGATAAAAGGAGGCTGATCATGAAGTTATGTGCTGGGCAGGTTAATATTTTTTAAAACTAGCTTTCCTCATTTATTGCCCTTTGGAGCAATTTCTCCTCTGAGACCTGTGCGGCTCCCATTTTGCCCATTTTCAAGTACTCGTTGAAATTTGGCTTTTCCCATAGGCCTTGAACTGGATGAGTGAATGAGCTCTGGGACTTCTGAGGAATGCACAACAAGATTTTTGCTTCTGGGTTGTTTTTACTACTAGTGTAATTCTGTATTTCTTGCGGTTTTAATCTTGTAAAGCTGCCCAGAGTTGTCTGTGATGGGACAGTACACAAACTCAGTAAATGAAACTTTCCATGCCTTCTGACTGCATAATTAAATCCTAAGCACCAAACCCCATTCTTACAGTTTGCACAACATAAAAATTGCACAAGAAAGTATTTTACAAATATTGATAAGCTTCAATCCCACAACTTCTCTCTCTCTCTCTCTCTCTCTCTCTCTCTCTCTCTCTCTCTCTCTCTCTCTCTCTCTCTCTCTCTCTCTCTCTCTCTCTCTCTCTCACACACACACACACACACACACACACATAATGTCAAGCTGGCTAAAGTCTTTAGTTACATATCAGTATGCACTGTCACAGATCACTTTTCTGAGCATTCTAATTGTTATTCAAATAGTGATTCACTGTACTGAGAAAGCCAGGGGTTGTTCCTAACATAAATGGACTAACTCTAATGATCTTTCCATTAATTTCTGTGATTCTGTTTTTATGAAACTCCTTGAACTAATTAAAAGGCATACAAGACAAGCTAGATATACCAATGGTATAATTATGACTTCTTGAGTCAAAGAGACAAATTCAGAAGAAAAGATTGACACAAAGAAGA
The DNA here is from genome assembly GCF_964194415.1 of Vipera berus. NCBI lineage: Eukaryota > Metazoa > Chordata > Lepidosauria > Squamata > Viperidae > Vipera > Vipera berus. The sequence continues at coordinate 57,217,702 of NC_138202.1, forward strand.
TATCTCCTGTCCAACTTCCAAAGCTAGCAGGGTTTTTTTTAAAAAAAATACAACCCATAAAAAAGGTAAAGGTAAAGGTTCCCCCGCACATGCGTGCTAGTCGTTTCCGACTCTAGGGGCCGGTGCTCATCTCCGTTTCAAAGCCGAAGAGCCAGCGCTTGTCCGAGGACGTCTCCGTGGTCATGTGGCCGGCATGACTAGACGCCAAAGGCGCACGGAACGCTGTTACCTTCCCACCGTAGTGGTCCCTATTTTTCTACTTGCATTTTTACATGCTTTCGAACTGCTAGGTTGGCTGAAGCTGGGACGAGTAACAGGCGCTCACTCTGGTATGCGGCACTCGGGATTCGACCCGCCAAACTGCCGACCTTCTGATCGACAAGCTCAGCGTCCTAACCCACTGAGCCACCGCGTCCCATACAACCCATATTAATATATTAATTTTCTACTCTGCATCTTTTTAGAAGGAGGGACCTTAGGTGGACAGTAAATCTCTTATGAAAGTAAAAATAATATAAAATAAGAAAAGATAAGTACTTTAGATGAGGAAAATGCTAGGATTTCTTTCCTTTTATAACCCCCCCCCTTTAAAAAAACCCTATACTTCTGGTTTCCTTAAAGTCCTGAAATACATTTCATGCTCTAGGGCATATTAAGTCACATTTTGAAACCACATCAAATAACATTTCAGTTTAGCATGACAGGCAGGCCATTTAAAAACCAATTGTACTGCATTTCACAACTATATTACTTTTGATGTAAAGAATGAAGAATGCTTGTGTTGAACTTCAAACCTCTGAAATAGCTAGCCTATTACATTAATTACACTCTATCCAGCAGATGAACAAACAAAAAGAAGGGACCTTGGAGGTTTTCTAGTCCAGCCCCCTGCTCAAGCAGGAGAACCTATACCAGTTGAGATAAGTGGCTCTCTAGTCGCTTCTTAAAAACCTCCATTGATGGAGTGCCCACAATGTCTGAGGGCAAGCTGTTCCACTGATTAATTGTCTTCACTGTTAGGAAGTTTCTCCTTAATTCCAGATTGCTTCTCTCTTTGGTCAGTTTCCAGCCATTGTTTCCTGTGCTGCCCTCTGGTGCTTTGGAGAATAATGTGACCCCCACTTCTTTGTGGCAGCCCCTCAAATACCAGAATATTGCTATCATGTCACCCCTATTTCTTCTTTTCTTTAGACTAGCCAAACCCAAGTCGTGCAGCCCTTCTTCATATGTTTTAGTCTCCATCCCCCGATCACCATCATCAACAACAATAAAAAACAATAACAACTATTAGGCTTAAAGCAACTCTTATTCTGTGTTACTCTCAGTTAAAATAGAAACATGCATACTTATTAAAAAGCTATGGCAGAACCAGATATTTATTTGAATAAAGTGACTTGACTTTTCTGGATCTTGATGGATCTTGATCTTGACATTGGATCTTGACATTTTCTGGATCTTGATCTTGACATTGACTTTTCTGGATCTTGATGGAACAGAATTCCCATGCAACAGATCAATTTCCAATGTGATATATTATATTTGCATTATTACATGATTTTCAGAAGTTCAAATACAGCTCATCACTTTCAAAGACTGGGCCCAAGATCATCTTTGCATCATGTCTACTTTCTCAGATAGCTTGCTTAATGTGAAAATATATTCCAGATGGCAACCAAACAGATACCTTCTCAAATATGCATATGTATGTGACCTCCATCTCATCCTCCTATCCAGGGGTATCCTCAGAACATGGTCAAAAAAGGTATTACAGCAGCTGCAACACTGCAAAACTATGACTCTTTCATTGTTGTTGTTGTTAGTTGCGAAGTCGTGTCCGACCCATCGCGACCCTATGGACAATGTTCCTCCAGGCCTTCCTGTCCTCTACCAGGAATATGTATCACCATAATCATCAGATATCTTACATTTATCCTGTTTCCCAAGCATTACTAAACTCTTCTTGCTTCTCATGATCTGATTTATCTGTTATAACTCAGAATCTTCCAAATTAAGAATTTCCAATGTTTACAAACAATTTTTAGAGAGCCAGTTTGATCTAGTGGTTAAGGCTCTTGACTAAAAAGCAAGAGACCATGAGTCCTGCCTTGGCCATAAAAGCCAGCTGGGTGGCTTTTGGCCACTCATGGGTCTCTTAGCCTTATTCATCTCACAGAGTTGTTGTTGTGAGGAAAATAGGAGGAGGAAGGTATGCTGGATCACCACCTGAGTTATTTGTAAAAATAATAAAGGCAAGATATAAATAATATAAATAAATAAAAATATTTTTCCCAAAATTGTATTACACATGCCACTAACAGTAATATAAAAGGGAAAGCACTTCTATAAAACCAATACAATTTTGAACAAAATATGCTTTACATTGTACTGCATTTAGATCTAGTAATGGGTATACTTAATTTAATTTGAATTTCAGTTCAGAAACTAATTTATCTTCCAAAATACTATAGTATAGTTCTTTATCTTCCAAGCCGTATTTTGGATTTGCAAACTATTAAGGTTCTATGCCACATGATGTTAGGCTACTTCTTTATTAATGTGAGCATTAAAACTGTAGTACCATCATTGTTCTGCCAATATAACAGCAACAGTTTTCAAGAGTGACATCTTATTCTTAGGCTTGGGAAAGTGTAATGTCCTAGATCCTTTGGAAAAAATATTGGAAAGTTCCAACAAATGATTTTCTAGTTATCTACAACAATAACTATGGGACAAAGAGTAAAGGACAAGCCCTGACTGAAAACCAATAGGCAAACTCAATATGAACTATGCCACAACCAAACCTGTAACCTTCCCAAGTTTCAAATTCACATCTTCTGTATTCATATCACACACACAAAGCAGAATGAATTATACAGCTTTCTTTAGTGATTCCACCACTGTTTTCCAATAGAAGGTGCATCTCATTTTTTTCCTTTCTCAGCTCCAATCAATTTTATATTCACAATTTCACTGAAACTACTTTTAACAAAAAAATTAATATTGCCTACTTTATAACAGGTTGCCATACCATCCATACTCCATTTAACCACTTATTCAATTGTAAAATCATTGATTTTAAATATTCATCTAAATGCATGTCTCAAAATTCTCCAAGCATGCTAGCTGTATTTTTGTAAAGTTTCAGGGGAATTGTGTACTTATCAATTATATTTAAAGTATTTCTTCATTGAAGGAAACAGGGAAGGCTATAAATGGATATTTTTTCTTCAGGTTTTTAGGATTTTTCCCCAGTATCCAGCAGATGTAGAGTAAGCAGTTAACATCATGAAGGGGCTCTCACAGAGAAGGATAGATTTTCTTATCCTTTCATTTAACGTAAATAGGTAAAGGTAAAGGTTCCCCCACACATGCGTGCTAGTCGTTTCCGACTCTAGGGGCCGGTGCTCATCTCCATTTCAAAGCTGAAGAGCCAGCGCTTGTCCGAGGACGTCTCCGTGGTCATGTGGCCGGCATGACTAGACGCCAAAGGCGCACGGAACGCTGTTACCTTCCCACCGTAGTGGTCCCTATTTTTCTACTTGCATTTTTACGTGCTTTCAAACTGCTAGGTTGGCAGAAGCTGGGACGAGTAACAGGCGCTCACTCTGCTACACGGCACTCGGGATTCGACCCGTCAAACTGCCGACCTGATCGACAAGCTCAGCATCCTAACCCACTGAGCCACCGCATCCCTTAACTTAAATACTGATATCAAAATGATTGTAGAATTTAAGGATTTTGTCCCAAATATAAAAATGAAACATAACAAATGTGAGATTCTGAAAACGACAGCTCTTAAAATAATGTGCTTCTTTTTATTAAAAGGAGATGAAGCGCATGTTTGTTGCTGCCAAGTTGATCTCACTGAATTTCAGAAGCAAATTCTCATAATGCTTTATGATGTAAATATGACACTCAGGAGTTCAGTCCTCACATTCCACTGAAAATATATCCATCACTGTGATTCAGTGTACAATATAAAGTATGCTATGTGCCTTTTATTACTAAATGACTATGCTGAATAGACTTGATGCATCTGTATTTTTTACCACAGAAATTATTCTTCCCTTTCCCTCTTTAAATTAATCTTCCATCTTTGACCTTTAGACCATCAAAAGATGAAGGGAAGAAATGCTACTACCTAGCAATCTCCTATGTCTGAGAAGTAGAAATAATAGCCACAAAGTTATTTCATTTTATGTAACATTCCTCGACAATCATTATGGTTGGGGATACAAATCAACTCAGTAAATAATCTGTGGTTAGATTGTGTCCATTGTTATTTGAGTGGTGACAGCATTTTCTGTCAGCTAAAGCCACAGAATTGTTGTTATAAAACAGACAGTATCTACTTTTTGTGGTTCTTGATGCCTACTTAGTGCAAGCATTTGCTGGATGAGATTGCTTAGTAAGATACTTTGTTTTGTACTGTCAATAAATTAAACACCATGGGGCACAATAGATATGTGATAGCAATCTAATTAGTGGAGCAACAGATTTGATAAGAGCTGGAGGACGTTGGATAGTTCTGAGCAGTCAATGCATTTGAACAAGTTTAATCATCTGGGGCAAGATGATGATAATTTATTTGTTTTACGTTCTATGATTAGACTGATGCTGCTTTGAATTGACTGGAATTCGGCAACATCAGACTAAAATCCATCCTTGGCTTATTCCTGAAAAGTGGAAAAACTCTGCCCAGAAATCAAGGATTTTATTATCTCTGAGTCAGTGCCTTGCAAGTTTGTTCTCCTGATGACCAGGCACCCAGAAAATACGAACACCCAGGATAAATATATACCTACAGTATATCATGGTAAAAGATTAAGATACTAATATTTGTAACAATAACAAAACTATAGCTGTGGACCGATTCTTCAACTATGACTAGGCCTATTTGTGGAGTTTCTTGCTTCCAGGGTCTGTAATAAACAATTGTAGCTCTAGCCTTGGATGGAGATTTCTGTTGCTAATCTTCTTAAATCAGCTTTGCTTCTCCCCTTTTTTTTCCATATCTAACTTTTGACTGTTGCTCAACGCCTAATAAATGATACTGAGTTCCTTCAGAGCACATTTCAGAGAAATTTTAGGACAGACATCAATGTTTATTTTTTCAAATAAAATACACCGGGTTTTGGGGTAGCTTGAACTGAATGCGACAAGTGCATAGTTTAAGGCTAGTACCACAACTAACCTTGTATAATAATATTGCAATATCTACACGGAAACATCAAGATTCATCTGTTGCTTTCTAGGTAAGGCCTTTTTTAGCATTTCTATTTTTTTTATTTTGTTTTCATAAGAAAAATAAAGAATAAAAAATGCAAAAGAAAAAAAAAGGAAAGAAGAAGAAAAAAAGAGAAAATAAATATTTAAAGAAGTGACTTCCAATCTTTATCACAAGGAAAAAAAATAGTAATTCTTTTTCCCACCTCAAAGGATTTTCAAGGCTTTCATAAATTGCTTTTGTACATCCAGTAAGGAGTTATTATCCAGGTGATTCTCTTGGCTTATCATTTGTATTTCCATTTAACTGTCTGTTCCACATTTTTTTATTTTCCAGTATTACAACATTTTCTTTCTATTCTACAGTTTCTTCATCAGCTGGAGTTTGTTTCATCTCTTTATCCTGTAGATTTCCAAGATATTCCCTTTCATATCTATAATTTCTTCTTTAACATCTTTAACACAGAGAAGCAAATATCATTGCTGATGTTGTAGCAATGTAGCTAGGTTCTGTCCCCATTCCTCAAATGTCTCCTGGAGTACTTCAAATTTCACAACATTTTCTGTCATTTTGTTCTCAAATGATGACCAAAAAGCAAGCCTCTTGCTCCCTCCGTTTTTTCCTTTTATACTTGGAATCGTTATGTCTCTGGTGTCCAATTTCAGAAATCATATACTCTCAATATTTTGTGATGACTTAAGGTAGACTAAACTATTTATTTCCCACAAAGGTGCTGTTTATTTACAAAATTATTTTCAAAATCTTATAACAAAAATCCTAATATTACAAATTTGTCTAGTCCCTTAATTGCTCACAATGTTCTTGAATTAAAGTCGTATATACTGTAGCTTTTTACCATTTATTTCAAACTCTTAAACATAGACAGTAGTTAATTTTTCTTTTATTCTGGAATGAACATAAATTTACTAAGTGGCTTTACCAACTTGTCAGTTTGAGCATCTCTATTAGGCTTAAGCTGGGATGAGTAACAGGTGCTTACTCAGTTTGATGTCAGTTTGAGCATCTCTATTAGGCTTAAGCTGGGATGAGTAACAGGCACTTACTCATCCCAGCTTCTGCCAACCTAGCAGTTCGAAAGCACGTAAAAATGCAAGTAGAAAAATAGGGACCACTACAGTGGGAAGGTAACAGCGTTCTGTGCGCCTCTGGTGTCTAGTCATGCCGGCCACATGACCACGGAGACGTCCTCGGACAAGCGCTGGCTCTTTGGCTTTGAAACGGAGATGAGCACCGGCCTCTAGAGTTGGAAACGACTAGCACACGTGTGCGGGGGAACCTTTATCTTTTATTAGCCTTAAGATAGTTAAATAGTTAATTTCAAAAACTGATCAGAAAGTGAGGTTAATGAACCTAGTGTCCTTAAAAAAAGTTCCATTGTGGTGGAGAGTTTGATGGCTTCCCTTCATCTGGTGATCAGACTTACAAGAAGCCACAATCTTGCACTCTCCTCACAAGAAGCAGCAATCTGGAGCCCAAGAGGGGCATCTCTTGTCCTCCCATTATCGAGAGGTTCTGTGAGATCAGTGTACTTGCTGGTTCATCAGTCATGGCTGTGAAGTAGTCTCTGCTCATTCAGAGACATGCTAGATTGGCATTCCTCATCTAGAAGTTCCAGCGTGTATTTCAATCAGAGAAACAAATGGAGTAGATGAAGCAACATTGAAACTATTCTAAACATAATGGGAAGAACTTAGAAAATTCATGAGAATTGGCATACACTACTGAGTGGAACATATTTCAAAATGTTCATGTTGTTTCCCCTGCATTTACTTTCTTAAATAGAAGTCCCCTGAACTAAAACACTGCACGATGGAGTTCAATAATAAATAAATGACCTCATAGGTGGTAACTAAGCAACTTTCCTGATTCCCAAAGAAATGGGATTAAAACTTGTTAGGTCTTGAAGGAGAGATCACTAAGGAATCCTAGAACTGCAGAGTAGACTAGAAAGGCAAAAGCACTACATACTGTTACCAAAAAACCACACAGAAAATTTCACATAGTCATCCGGACTCAAGTTCATCTCAGGGTATTTCTATACAGTTCAATAAGTAGTGTATATTTATTTCTAAATTCTATACCTCAAATTTCTCTTCTTTTTCCATAAGAGCAGATGCATTCTGGAAGATATGCACAGACCCAGAGGGCTGCAGAGGAGGAGGTGGGATTGATGAAATATGTGTCATCACTGCAATGCAAACCACATGATTTATGTGTCTACATCCAACATTGGTATACAAGTGCAAAAGGCTGGAAATTGTATTATTACGTTATGATGCATGTGTCATCATTGTAGCTGCCAATGTGCAAAGGGCTAAGGTAGGATGGATTTCTCATTAAAAAAAGATAGATGGTCTTAACGTCTGACATAAACTAATTCATTAGCTGGGCATACAAACAAGGCAGGCTAGAGAAAATTGGGACTGGCAATTCAGCACCATCTTATCATGTTACCTGCACATGTTATATGAACATTAAACAGTAAAAAGATGTGTTTGTTTGGGCATATCATGTTATATGAACACAGAAAGTGTATTTTGTTAAGTGAGGGTTAATGTGTTGGCTGAACACAACAGAGCTATTAGTAGAGCTAAAGGTTTGGTTTTTTATGGAGTGATGAGAAACTTTACTGAAAAAAAAATCCCAATTTTCATATATACCTATTATGAAACAAATCTAAAATTAATTTGCAGACCCTATTTATTTTGTACAGTAGATCTTATTTTCTCATCTAAGTACTACAAAGACTGATAGCCCTTTATCCAATTAATTAAAACAAAGAAGGGTCTGATTGAACTACAAGTAGTACTCATCTTGGGACCAGTCACTTACAACAGAAACTCACAGCCCCTAACTACTTACAACCTGGTTCCAGAGTTCTGACATCTGCACACACATTCAACCTGCATGACTACATTGGGTGCTTGTCAATCAGCTCAACTTTACAGCCAGTTACAGGTTTTCATAGTCACATGATCATGATTTATAACTTCTTTTGCAGTTTTTTGCCCTTTTTTGGCTAGTTTCCAGCAAATACATCATAGAAATACATTGATTCATGTAACAACCCCAATGTTCACTTAACAATTGCTACAACAATGTCATAACATTGGGTCAGGTCATGTGGGAAGTTTTAAGCTCCATTACACTCCTACATCAAGCACTACCTGTACAGATTGTCTAGTGACTATTATTCGTTTAGTGGCTGTTCAAAGTTACAATGTCACTGAAAAAGTACCATTTTCCACACCATTGCACTATCCCCATGGTCACGTGATCAAAATTCAGATGCTTGGCAACTGGCATGTATTTCTAACCCTTAACAACTGTGATAGTAACTTAACAACTGCAGGGATTCATTTAACAACTTTGGCAAGAAAGGTTGTAAAATGGGGCAAAACTCACTTAACAGCTGTCTTGCTTAGCATTGGAGATCTGAGGCTCAATTGTGGTTGTAAATTGAATTATACCAGTATTATTATATCCAACAAAATTTAATTATTTTATTTAGTTATTTAATTTATATAATTATTTCATTTCATTTCATTATAGCCAAAGGCCAATATGGCAAAATTAAAACTGAAAAGGACAACAAGAAAAGGAGAAAAAGATTTAAAAGTATTACATTATTCATAATGTAATATAATATTCATATATAATATTAAAATAAATTAATCAAACCATGAAAGCAGCTATGAAAAAAAAATAAGAAGATATCCTATAACAAATCTATTGATCGGTCAAATTATCAAGGGTTGACCCAATACTCCTTATTGTTACTGGGATTAACTGTAATTTGACAATTCTTTTTTGAAATCCCAGGTGAATGATATGCTGGTAGAAACACTGCATTGCTATTCTTATCTGACCCACCCAGATGATTAACTAACTAACATATTGATAAATTGAGGCAGAATGAGCTCTCCAGTGGAATACAAAAGCTTCATTCAGGCACCCACTCTAAAAAGGCATATAAATGATCCTTTAAGCAATGTTGTTCTGTCTCCCTTCTGAGGGTTGGACTAGAAGACCTCCAAGATCCCTTCCAGCCCTATGACTCTATCATGAAAGGCTGGGCAATGCTCTATCCAGAGAAGTCACTTCTGTGTGGGGCTGAAAAATATTTGTGAGATAATTAGCAAGGGTGAAGGGTCTTCTAAGCAGGCCACAGTTATAATAATAAGGAGAAACACTCCAATCTTTCTGAAGGTTGAGGTAAAAAAAATCTGTTGTTTTACTTCTAAATTGGCTGTCTCACAATACAATGAAATTAAATAATGGGTGAAGAAGATATAACACTGAAGGTCAGCCTCAATCTCAATTGCCAGAAAATGTAATTTTTCTCAAAGATTAAGAAAGTCAGGAATCACTCCATAAAGACCAATTTTAAGCAAAATTTAAACTGAAATTAATCCAGAAAATAATTCCGACCAGATCACTGGAATCCACAAATTCATACATCACTGATTACACACCAAGAAGCATAAAAAAACATAAATGAACTTCCACTAGCCGATCATTAGACAGTTTAAGTTTTTCTAATGGTCAAACTGCGAACTATAAGTAAGCTCACAAATATTGGAACACATCTTTTATTTGTGTCATCTATTACAGAGAAAATTAGAAGGAAACTGAAATATATAAAACAGATATTTCTAAACAGATAATTAGATAGATAGATAGCTAGATAGATAGATAGCTAGATAGATAGATAGATAGATAGATAGATAGATAGATAGATAGATAGATAGATAGATAGATAGATAGATAGATAGATAGATATTGTTTATGATAATTGTTCAATGGTACTGGAATTTGGGATTCTTTTTTTTAAAAAAAACATGCTGTACTTTGTTTTAGAATAGTTGATGACCAGCTTCTTCCTGCCACAGTAAATAAGGTCTTGAAGGCACTGAAGTATAGAAAAGATGTTGGCATCATCAATGGACTTTTATTTGCCAATATTGGAGAGCAGCAGAATTCATTTCTAGAGAAATCCGGATTCGCAGCACTCATACATAAGTTGAAAAAAAAGATATACAGGTAGTTCTCAACTTATGACTACAATAGAGCCCAAAATTTCTGTTGTTAAGTGAGACATTTGTTAAGTGAGTTTTTCCCCATTTTACAATATTTCTTGCTACAGTTGTTAAGTGAAACATTGAAGTTGTTAAGTTAGTAATGCTGTTGTTAAGTGAATCTGGCTTCCCCATTGACTTTGCTTGTCAGAAGGTGACAAAAGGTGATCACATGACCCCCGGACACAGCAACAGTCATAAATATAAACCAGTTGCCAAGCATCTGAATTTTCATCACCTGATTATGGGGATGGTGTAAAGGTTGTAACTGTGAAAAATGGTCATAAGTCATTTTATTCAGTGCCATTGTAACTTTGAACAGTCACTAAATGAACTATTGTAAGTCAAGGACTACCTGTATAAAATGCACCATTTTGATAACTCTCTGATGCTGTGATAAACCTATCATGAACCATTTTTATGTAACACTGTAATTACATAAGCAACAATCTATTACAGATTCTTCCAGGTTTTCTTGTTTTCACACTAGTGATAGAAGCAAACAATATATTTAAATCAATAAAAATGGCATATATGGTACTCTGGATGGTAACGGGAGACCTTTTTTGCCATTTTAGGCAACACAGCAAAATTGTTTGATCCACATTAAACCATACTTGCTCCTCCGCTGCCAATAATACCCACATTAGCATTCTGACATAATTCAGAATGGTTTCCATTTACGTTTCTTCTTTCATTTTATCCATTTATCTTAATAAGTTATAACCAAATGCAGTGAGCAACCCGGTTGCCCTTGCTGAATTAAAATGTTACTGCACAGTATTTTCCTGTCTTAGGAGATTGGCAGGGACATTTTTTTTTGTTCTTGTTGTTGAAGATATGTCAGACAATAAAAACAAAATGGCTGTTAGGTGGGCAATGAGTCATAAACATCCCATTTATTCAATGGAAACACAGACACATAGCAAAAGACCATTCCCTACTTCCCTCTCAATGTTTCAGGGGCATCACCAGAGAGGGGAGTTAAAAAAAATAAGGGGAGACTACAATCCTATGATCAGAGCTGCCATGTTCATTTGTCTGACACCCCCCCCACACACACACAAATAGCCTGCCAACACTCTCCCCATTGTATTACAACCCTGTAACCTTCTCTCCATATCAGGAAGAGGCAATAAGAACAATCTTTTCTTATTTTAAAAACATGCGAGTTGCTGGCAAAGTAGAAGTACTTACAAATACAACACTGAGTTTTAGCCAAAAGTTGTCTTTATTTTCTGATATTCTATTTTAGTTCTATGGTGTCAGAGATATTTTGTAAGAAAAGGACGGGGGATTAATTCTTCACTTTGAAACTCTTTTGGCCATTGAAATGTGCATTGATTTAAACCAAGTATATTTCATCTATCCTTATATCCTTCTTAACTACTCCTATTCAACCCTTCTGAGCAGTCACACATCAGTGAGACAGATGACCATGAGACTAAAACAGGGGTGTCAAACTGCCGACTCATAGGCCGGATGCATCATAGCGAAACCGCACCCACCCCATTGCCGGCAATGGCAAAAAAGACACAATACATCGTGATACATCGCGACACATCGCGTGACATTATGAGTTTGACACCCCTGTACTAAAACATTGTAACTGATCTTCTGGAGCCAATTAAACTGCAATTTAAAACATTATACATCCAAATAATTATATCATGTAAGCAAATGGGAAATAAGGCACTGAGAACAACTAAACACAAACACATATGGTTTCTATAAATTATTTTCATTCTCCAGCCCATATACACCACAATATATACTTGATAGATTTAACTAAAATTACACTGCTGTTGATATTGGCAGGACTTTTAACGTTTCTACAATTGTATGTTTATACAGAAAACATTTCATTCAAAAGCAGAACAGGCCAATTTCCTTCAGTATAAAAGGCATGATGAGTGTGCAGATTTATGAGGAAAGCATGATGCTCATGTAGCCAAATACATAGTCAGACTATAGCAGTATTATTATTTTGTCTCTGCTAGTATTATTTGCTTTTAGTTTGAGCACACCTAAGATTTCACTGTGTCATGTCAGCATAGCAGCCACTAGTACAATATGGCCATTACTGACCTTTCAGCTGAAACAATCCTGCAATTAAGAGGAATACACAATTGGACACCATTCAATCAGCTCTAGATATTCAGTCTAACATTTTACACAAAAATCCATCTTTAATAAATCTTCATTTACTACCAATCACATTTTGCTAATTATTTCAAAATACTGTAATTTTACATTATTTATATGTTAATTTTTTATCTTACAGGAACAAGGCAGCATATCCTTGCAGTATTTTCAACAAATAATACTGACTGAATGTTTGATAGAGGTAGCTATCATAATTATAGACCATAACACTCATTTAAGATTAGGATGACACAAAGCAAAGTACATACTGTTCATCCTAGTATATACTTGGTCCTGGGGGAAAAAAAGCTTAAAAATTAAGAACCACATGTGAATCCACACTCAAATAGGAATTAATTATGTTTTTCAGATGCAAAGATCATGAGATAAACATAACTGATAGCCTTTTCCTTGCAAGGTGCATGTCAAAATAAACAGACAGTCCACTTTAGAAAGTGTCTAGTGAATTGATTTAACAAGTTTAATGTGAGCATCAGTGTGTGGGGCTATTACTGATCGTAAGCTTTACTGATGTTATTTGTTCGCTTGGAAAAATACCGCTCTTTGGAATGAGCACATTAAGGCTAAAATTGCAGAGAAAACCCTATTACAACTTTATTGCTGGCAAATTGGAACCAAACCTTGTCTGTATATCAATTACTTAGAGTTACCACAGAGATAAATCCTTTTTTTTGTGCAGACTCAATCTTGAAGACAGTGATGAGAAGCTCCTTATTATACCCTACCAACATCACTAGGTTTTCTTAGCAATTTCAAGAAATTGTCAATTAAGTTCTTTTTATTAGGTTCCAAAAGCTGTTAAGTCAAACACAGATCTATCATAAGCCTTGCAACAGTGTGTTATTTAGGCAAATTTCTATTTCACTTTTTCATTAGCTACCTTCCCAGACCCTAATCAAAAGTTACTATAAAGTGAAAGCATTTCCAGACTGAAGTTGGTGGCTTCATTAAATATATATATATATATATATAAATAAGCAACTATTACTTCCAATTAATGCAAGCTATAATTTAGAAAGTAAATAAAACAATGGAGGCAATTTTGGCTTTTAGAAGATATGTCTCAGAGACTTAAATGACACTTGAATGGCCTTTACACTGCTATAAAACTCTAATAACTCTGAATAGCAGAAATTAGGAAATAAGTGTATTAATGTAGTAGAAAGCATGTAGGTATTGTCCCTTGCTATTATTTCATTAGAGCAAAAGATTAAGGTATCAAAAGAGATTATAGCTTTAGCGCGTCAAGAGCTCCAAGATTATGAAGGTTTTTTTTAAAATCTCTCTGCATTCTGAAGCAAAAAAGATTGGAGGAAGAATATTGTTTTCACCTTCCAAAAAGGAATGAAACTCTTCATTAGCACATGAAGGAAGCATACAATAGAAAGTCATGAAGGTTCAATTCCATGACATCAATTTACTTGAACTCATAAACCAAATAAAACATCTGAGGAGGAAAAAAAGGAAAACCAGAAGCTTTAAAATTTAACAGGATGACTGAGTTCCTATTAAGCAATTTAGGATTTCAGTCTTTTTGTAATGTCCATATATTTCTTGCTCTAAAGCAGACATGTCAAACACAAGGCCCAGGGGCCAGATCCGGCCCGCGAAGTGGTTTCATGCGGCCCGCGAAACCATCCTGGAAACAGTGAGGGAACGGCCCCCACTGCCTTGGCCCTGGCCCAGAGACCCTCCTCCTGCCAGAGACCCTCAGATCTGTCCCACTCCTGCCCAGGCCCCCATAGGCAGCCTTGATGCGAATGATGTAGAGCTGGCCACGCCCACCCAGTAGGCCATACACACTCTAGCCACGCCCACCCAGTAGGCCACGCCCACCCTGGCCATACCTACCCGGCCCCCTGAGGGCAACCGCAATGCTGATGCGGCCCTCAATGAAATTGAGTTTGACACCCCTGCTCTAAAGAAACACAGCAGTGTACCAATTCTCATAATCTTTGTAGTCCAAGATGCCTTGCCCAATCTGATTTTATTATTTTGTGTATGTTCTTTGGATTTTTCAATTATTTTGTAAAAAAAGAAAAGCTGTTGTGCTGAGGAATTCTGGGAATTGAAGTCCACACATCTGAAAACGGGTAAAGTTGAGAAACACTAATCTAGATGACAAGGGCGGTAGAGAGTGTGGTGAGGGGTAACAACACTGCTTTGTCAATTTTTAGAGTTTCCTGAAACAGGCAGCTTGGTTTATACCTTCCAATAGTTGATCTTCCTCAACTATTTATTGACAGTAGATATAACAAGACATGTCAGCCCTTATAAGGGAGACTAGACCAAGAGACTCCATATCAGACTAAAAACTACTCCTATTTCCATGTACATTGGCTTGTACATAAGTCCTTGACTTATGACCTCAGCTGAGCCCAAAATTTCTCTTGCTAAGCAAGACAGTTGTTAAATGAATTATGGGCCATTTTATGACCTTTCTTGCTATGGTTGTTAAGAGAATCACTGTAGTTGTTAAGTTTGTAACACGGTTGTTAAGTGAATCTGGCTTCTCCACTGACTTTGCTTATCAGAAGATCGCAAAAAGTGATCACATAATCTTGGGGCACGGCAACCATCATAAATATGTGATGGTTACAATGTTACAATGGTTGCAAGTGTGAAAAACAGTCTTAAATCATTTTATTCAAGTGCCGTTATAACTTTGAATGGTCACTAAACAAATGGTTGTAAGCTGAGGATTACCTGTATTACAATAATCTTGCAAGTCTGATTTTGCTACCCTTCCTCCCTCTTTTATGTACATGTGAATTAGGGAGGTGTTTATAATCTTCACTCAACATTTAAGCTCCCAGATTTCTTCCAGATTCAATTCAGGTTTATCCTTTTTAAAGCCATACGTAACAGGGGATTTGCAGAACCGCCTTCCCAAAGAATATCTGCCCGTTCCACCAGATCCGATAGGATGGGCATGCTCCAGGTCTCCTTCCTGAAATGTTGCCATCTAGCAGGACCCCAGAAGCATGTCTATTTTGTGACTTCCCTTACCCTTGTGAAACAACATCTTGACAATGATTCAACAGGCCCCCACCCTTCTAGTCTTTCAGAAGCCTGTCAAGACCTGACTATTATTGAAGCACTGAGATCGTATGGATAAAAGGCACAGAAGGATAGGTGAGCCTGCTTTGGAGCATCCCAAGGGGAGCAATTACAATATCTCCCTTTATGGTTGTTGTGAACTGTCCAGAATTACTTAAGATAAAAATCTTTAAAATGAATACATAAATAATTACATAAATAAAATAAGCAATGTTTTCCTTTTTGTTGCTTTTGTAAGAGATCTTCCCTTTCTCCATCAAGGTCATCCTCTTTACTCTCTTTAAAATCTCTTCCCTGAAATAGCTCTATCTTGCTGGTTTGGACAGAGGGAGCTACAGAAGCATTACAAGACTGCTTTGAGCGCACAGATTGGGGCATGTTTAAGGAAGCAGCTACTGATAACCAACATACAAATGTTGTGGAGTATGCCACCACGGTGTCTGCATATATCCAAAAGTGCATAGATGATGTCTGTGTCCTGAAAAACATTGTTGTGAGAGCGAATGATAAACCGTGGATGACTTATGAGGTCCGCAAGATGCTGAAAGCACAGAATGTGGCTTTTAAATCTGGTGACATGCTGGCACTTAGAACAGCCAGAGCAAATCTGAAAAGTGCCATAAAAGGTGCAAAGCAAGCCCGTTGCCAGAAAATTCAGAACTTTTTTCAAGACCCTACAAACACCAGGCGAATGTGGAAAGGAATCCAGACCACTACGGATTACAACGTGAGTCCACCAAGATGCAAGGATGACACAGACTTCCTAAACAAACTGAATGCATTTTTTGATAGATTTGAGACATCAAATAGCACTCCTGCTAGGAAAGCTGTACATCATCCTGATGAGCAAGTGCTAAGCTTTGATGTCACCTCTGTCCAGAAAACACTGAAGAATGTTAACATTCGGAAAGCAGCAGGCCCAGATAACATCCCTGGACATGTCCTTAGAGATTGTGCAGATGAACTGGCTTGTGTTCTCACAGATATTTTCAATCTCTCATTGCAGCAGGCAGTGGTCCTGTCGTGTTTTAAGATGGCCATCATCTTGCCAGTGCCAAAAAAGTCCACAATTACAGGCCTCAATGATTACCGCCCACTTGCACTGACATCCACCATTATGAAATGCTTTGAGAAGCTGATAAATGACTTTATTCTATCTAGCCTCCTGCCGCATTTGACCTGCCTCAGTTTGCCTACTGACCAAATCGCTCTACGAAGGATGTTATCTCTTCCATTCTCCATCTGAGCTTGAAGCACTTAGAGGAAAGAAATACATGCGTTTGTTTTTTGTTGACTTCAGTTCGGCGTTTAACACAATCATTCCCTAGCATCTAGTAGTAGTGCCATTGTGCCCACAGGAAAAAAAAGACAATAAAGATTATCTTATCATCTTATCTTATCTTATCTTATCTTATCTTATCTTATCTTATCTTGTATGGGTTACATTTTATTATACCATAATTTTTAAGGCACACACATGGTACCTAAAAGTCTACCAGAAAGTCTACCAATCTTACGTAATGGTTAAGGCACCAAGGTAGAAACCAGGAGACCAAGAATTCAAATCTGCCCTAGGCGAGAAGCTAGTCATGTGATTTTTGAGCCTCTGAGCATCTTTCTCAGACCTCCTTCTCTAGGAAGAAAGCACTGGCAAACTACTACCAAACTTCCTGCAGAGTAAATTGCATGACTGCATGTTGTCAGGACTCAAGATTGATTGAAAGAAAAAAGAAAAGGAAAAGAAAAGGTTTATAAGGTAGAAAAGATGAAGTATGAATCTTAACTTTTTTTATCAGACAGTCTAGGCCAATAGCCAAATTTTGTTCAGCTGCTTTGAAAATCTACTCTCAGCTGACAACTGGCACACTGAGATTCTTCATAAATCTATAAAATCCTTTATTTTATTTTTATTTTATTTTAATCCCATTTATATCCCGCCCTTCTCCGAAGACTCAGGGCGGCTTACAATCTAAGCACAAATCAAATGTGCTTAGCAATAGCCTTCATTCTATGTATATGCCTGCTTATTATTAGGGCTTTCGCCCCCCCCCAAGCGGCATTATTACAAAGTCAGCTTATTGCCCCCAACAATCTGGGTCCTCATTTTACCTACCTCTGAAGGATGAAGGCTGAGTCAACCTTGAGCCTGGTGGGATGCGAACCTGCAATAATTGCAAGCAGCTGGTGTTACTTAAGGAGGCATTAGCCCACTGCTCCACCAAGGCTCTTTAGACTGCCAATTGCCCCATTTCCAATTTCTTTGTAACAACTACATACAACTTTGCTCATTTTTTGATATTTAAACATATATAAAGTGAATTTTATTTTACTGTTTTATGACAATACTGACAATTTGATTTCAACCAGATTATGCATTTCAGTCAGCTTATACAGTCTTTACATGTTTAGTTGGACAGTGTACTGCATATTTGATGTTAGATTCTTTGTCTACTGTTTTTGTATTGATTTGAACTGCAACAATAATGACCAGTACAATGATGATAAAGATGATGATGATGATATTTGGTGGGTTAATGGTATTGTCTCAGGATGTAATCTGTCCCAAGTAAAGCTGATTTTTGCAATTGACTGCCGTTGATGGAATAGCCATCAGTCAATTGCAAAAGGCAGCTTTACTTGGGACAATTTACATTCTGCAGTGGTACTTGAACACCATCAAACAAATACCAAATCCAGGATAAACATCGACAGAGTGCAACCAATTATCATTATAATATAGCAAAAGGAGCCTTAAGTGCAATCCCAAAACATCTAGAGAACCACTTGAACACCACTGACATTGACAAAATCACTATCAGTCGATTACAGAAGGCAGCTTCACTTGGAACAGCTTTCATCCTGCAACAATATCTTCAACACCATCAACACCATCTGCTTTTCTCAGATCCTTGGAAAGGCCTTGACAGGCAGATAAAAATGGCAAATGTCTTGTCTTGCTGCTGGCTTTGCTTTACTTTTTGAAAGTTTGTGTAGATTCAGAGCTTATGGGGAGAATTCATTTCATCTACAATAGCAAAAACCTCAGTCACTGTCCTGGACTCATGTCCAGAATACTCTCATTATCTAGTGTGCAGGCATCCTTAGCAAGCATCACCACATATTGTGCATGGATCTGCAGCATTCTACAGTCCCTAGGCTGCTATCTTGTCATGCACCCTATTAAAAATCTAAATGACTCAGTTAACAACCACAGTCGGGACTGGTAACTTCACCAATGCAGGAACTTAAGCAATGTAGTTAAGTGAAACATAACATGACCACATGGGAATTACAATGTTAGTTATACTGCAATTGTTAAGCAAGTCACTACAGGTCATTAAGAAAGATATCTCATGACCACAATATGATTTTATTGCCAGCTTATCCATGGCTTTTACTTATTGGAAGCTGAACAGTGAAGCATGTGACTGGTGATCATATGACCATGGGACACAGCAACAGTCATGAACACTTGCTAGTTGTGAAGTCCCTGAATGTTGATCATGTGGCCACAAGGATGCTGCAAGAATCAGTCGTAAAGTTACTTTTTCGCCATTTCTTAACTCCAAACAGTAGCTAAACAGGGCAGTCAATAAGTAAGGTCTTCTTGTACATGAAGATGCCTGTATTCTGAGCCAAGACTATATATTTATTATTAGATACATGGCCTTCCTTTATGTGGAACAACTCAGGTTGGCATTACCCTAGCTCAATTTACTTTGGATGACAGTGGTAAAATGTGATATTTTTATAATTGGTTTTCTAAGACTAACTCTTTTATTGTATATCAAATTATATTTTATGAATGGCTTAGAAGAGTGTCATCCTTATTTTATTGTACTTTCATAGGATTCGTGACGGATATTTTCATTTCTACTTAATGTATTTATTGCAGTTTATTTTCCTCCAAATTGTGTTACACTGTTATTTTGTAAACACAGATGCTAATCCTTGCTAAATGTATTGGCTTTTAAGATTTTGCTGGCATTCCATCTATTGTACTTGGACACAGGCTTTTAACATATAAAGAAAAGAAAGGTCAAATCTATCGTTATAGAGGTGAAAACTAATAATGGTGACAAAATAAGGTTTTATTTATTACCCTTAATACAAGAAATCTTGACTGTGGAATATGACCGTACTGTCACTACACACCAGAGATTTTTAATCCCCAATCATTTTGACTTATTTTACAGTTCATTAGCTTTTCAGTTAGATATTGCAACAAAGACTCTCCTGAGTTTAAACAAGAGCTTTTAAAACTGCTATTTTTGTATTAATTTTTCTGCAATGAAATGATAGTAAAGTTGTGTGTGTGTGTGTATACACACACAGAGAGAGACACATATGGAGAGAGATGAACAAATAGATGCACACATACACCACACAAAAATATATGTATAATCTCCTTTAGAAAAATTAGAAACTTGAAATAATAATTTGAGAAAACATTTTGAATAAGTTTTAATAAGATAAAACAATGAGTGCCATTTCTATTTGAATTCACAGGTCGAGATCTATGGTATTAAGACTCTGTTAAGCAGAAATAGAGGGAGGAAGGAATTCAAAACAAAACAGCTTTCAACAAATACAAAGTCATGTGTGCCCCCCCCAGAATATACGACCTGTTATGACTCTCATAAGTTATAATAAGTGTCATTGTGAAAAGGTAAGCAATTGTATCATTGTGAATTTTGCCCTGTAAAAAATCCATCATTTATGGACATATTTCATGCATTAGTGCTCCAGGGTCTTCTCTGCACTGACAGAATACAGAGTTCATAAGCAAAATAAAAATGATGCTCTCTGTGCTGACTGAATCAATGGATCAGGATATAGAAATATAATGGTATACATTCATTATTGCTTTAAGGTAGCTTTTTTTAAAAAAAATGAAAAGTTACATGATGAAATGATCATAAAACAGATAATAACAAAATAAATAAGCTGCACTGAAGTTTTATCACTTTGGGACAAACATAAATTGAATCCAAGCTCACCTCTTATACCTGATACAATCACTGATGTCAAGGAGACTTGTGGTAGCCTTGACTACATTAAGTATGGATCCAGTCACATTATGTTGAAACCTTCCTTCCAAATAATAAATAGGTAATTCTCTTATTCTAGATTAATCAATAAAAATATAAATATATGAAATAGCACTAAAGGACAAATATTTTCTCAAAACTGATAAAACCTGTTTCTGCAAACGCATACAAAATTTAACAAAAAAGTATACATTAAAAAAAGAAAGGTATATTGAAATGTATACAAATATTTATGTTTCTTCTTCTGAACCTTTAAACAATGCTATCAATTACAATTTGTAGTCAGTAAGAGAAGGCAAAAACGGACTTGAAAGAATCTTCTGTTTTGTTTAGGGTGATAATTGTTGTTCAGTTGCTAAGTCATGTCCAACTCTTTGGGACCCCATGACTATAGCACGTCAGGCCCCCGTCTTCCACTGTGTCCCGGCATTTGCCCAAATTCACATTCATTGCATTGATGACACTATCTAACCATCTTATCCTCTGCCATCCCTTTCTCCTTTTGCCTTCAGTCTTTTCCCAACATCAGAGTCTTTTCCAATGAATCCTCTCTTCTTATTTAGTGGCCAAAGTATTTGAGCTTCAGCTTCAGTATCTGTCTTTCCAAAGAACAGTCAGGGTTGATTCCCTTTAGGACTAACTGATTTGACCTCCTTGCAGTCCAAGGGACTCTCAAGAGTCTTCTCCAGCACCACAATTCGAAAGCATCAATTGTTCATGCTCAGCTTTCCTTACGGGCCAACTCAAATAGTCATGCATTACTATGGGAAAACCATAACTTTGACTATACAGACCTTTGTCAGCAAGGTGATGTTTCTGTTTTTTAATCTGCTGTCTAGGTTTGCCATAGCTTTCCTCACAAGGTGCAAGCATCTTTGAATTTCATGGCTGCAGTCATTTTTTGCAGTGATCTTGGAGCCTACTGCTTTCATTTCTTCCCCCTTTATTTGCCAGGAACTAATAGAACCAGATGTCATAATCTTAATTTTTTTTTAATGCTGAGTTTCAAGCCAGCTTTTGCACTCTCCTCTTTCACTCTCACTAAAAAGATGTTTAGTTCCTCTTCACTTTCTGCCATTAGAGTGGTATTGTCTGCATATCTGAAGTTGTTGATATTGAAGTGATAATAGTGTTACCTAACCCAATTAGATAATATGCTAGTTATATATTAGCTAACTCAATTAGATAATGTATAGAGCCAGTTTGATCTACTGGGTTAAGGCACAAATCTCATGTTAGGACTGGGACAGACCAGGAAGATGTTTGGCCATTATTTCCAGAAATAATGGATAATTTTAAAGAGAAATTAAGCAAAATCAAAGCATATAAATCAATAAATAACATTAGTTTTAATGGCTATATCTCCCAAGGTGGATCAAAAACACTACTACTTTCCCATATTTCACTTATAAGCTTCTTGACAGAGAAAGATGAATTCAAATTCAAAGCAACTGAATGCTTGATAGGTAATTTTTAATTTGGATTTTAATTTTAATTTTAAGATTTGGATTTTACTTTCAGATTTTTGGATGTAACTTTTTGGTACAAACTATTCCAGATGGAATTTGTCCACCAAACCACAAATAACATTTTTACTTCCTATAGCTACTATAATAGGAAAAGGGGGGGGGCATGAAATAGGTAACATGTATGTCCAATAGTTCTGAAGGCAGATATTGTACATGTGCCCTGTAGGGACAAAAGAATCAACTATTCTCCCCCTTGTGTTTCATGTTGTGGAGGCCGCAAGAATCTCCCTTAGCTCTACAAGAAAGGGTGGCTGAGAGGAAGCAACATCCAGTTCTGATATATAGACAGGAATCTATCAGCTTATTTATTATCTGCCATTATTATTTTTATAAATAACTCAAGGCAGCAAACATACCCAAGGCTCTTTCTTTATTCCATTTTACCCACAATAACAACCCTGTGAGGTGAATTGGACTGAGAATGATTGGCCCGAAGTCACCCAGATGGCTTTCATGGCTAAGGTAGCACTTGAACTCATGGTCTTCCAGTTTCTAGCCTAGTACCTTAACCAATAGACCAAACTGGCTCAATACAAAGAAACATATCATAGGCAGCAAAAAACAAATTAAGGCAAAGAGCAGACAGCAGTAATGCCTAATTATGTTGGCTCCCAAATCCCTCACTGCTTATTAGTTGCTCCTGCAGAATCAGACAGCAAAAACTAACAAAAGATGCCGCTGATTTGCCCCTGACAAGTCTTAGATTAAGTCCTGCCAAGTCCTCAAAAAGTCTTCCTGCTATTGAAAGCCCAAAGAAATATATTAAAATGGGTTCAGCATCCAAGAGGAAAAAGGGCAAAGGCAGAGATTGCAAACCCGCCAAAGGCCCAGGGACTTACCAAATGGAGCACACAGCCCTGCCTCTTTGCCTTCTGATCCTGTCAGCTAGGCCAGATTGATGTGGGAAGAATAATCATGTCAGTTAGGAATCAAAGCGCTTAGAGATAGATGCAAAAAATAATAATCTGCTATTGGCATGCTGCAGTAATCACTGGGCTCCTTGCCAAAGGAACTCAGAAGAGCCCCAAGACTCACAAAATCACAGGTTATATATAAAGGACATACAAAACCAGTGTAAATTACCTGTTTTAATTACAGGGTGGTTACAACAGAGTGACCTTACTATAGACTGACCAGACACTTCTACCTTCCTCTCCATGCCTGTCCTTTCTACTGATACTAGCACCCCTTAACATAACAATGTCTTTTATTATACCTATGTATTTTGCCGACTTGCCTACCATGAAAAAGACAACCTGGTATTTATTTGTCTTTTTCTTCTAGAGGGTCATCAGGGAGCTACAGTTTGTCTAGTCTGTCTAATATGCACTTCAAAATCATGCATTCTATACAAGGATATTTGTCCTACAAAATGGAAAATTAAACCATTATGATTTGATAAGCTTTGAAAATTATTTATGGTGTCTGCACCTACCTCCAAAACACCAAGAAATGAATTTGTTACTTCTGTATCTCTGAAGATCAACTTCAAAACCAGGAAGTCTGTCATCCCACAGAATTTCAATAATTTGGAGTAGGCTGGATTATTTCTTTTAACATGTTATACATATGCAAATGAAGTACTCCTCTATTTCCTTTATTTTGAGTCTGAGCCCAGTATTCAATTAGCACAAAAAAGATTTCCATGAAATCCTGTTTGTCCCTGAAGATTTTGTGCCCCAAACATTTCTCCAAAATTCCAGTTCTCTGATGAATATTTTGAGAGGATAAACTAAGAGAAAATAGCTGCCCATTTTAACAAATAACTCTAGACAGCTCCTAATCGAAAACAATAAAAAGCAGCATAATTGCAACAAAATATAATACAGGTAGTCCTCAATTTACAACAGTTTGTTGTAAATTGTGACTGTTGTGGCTGTTCGAAGTTACAATGGCACTGGAAAAAATGACTTATGATTGTTTTTCACACTTATGACCATTGCAGAATCCCCATAGTCAGATGATAAAAATTCATGTGCTTGGCAACTGACTCATATTATGACGGTTGCAGTGTCCTGGGGTCATGTAATCACTTTTGCAACCTTCTGACAAGCAAAGTCAATGGGAAAGCCAGATTCACTTAACAACCATGTTACTGACTTAACAACTGCCATGATTCACCTAATAACTGTGGCAAAAAAGTTAAAACGTGGCAAAACTCACTTAACAACTGTCTTGCTTAGCAACATAAATTTTGGGCTCAATTGTGACCATATGTCGAAGACTATCTGTAAACAGAAAGTGCAAAATACAAAAGCCCAGATATCTGACACAGAAATCTCAATATTCATCACAGTTGGGCTCTACTAATAATCCAGCCTTAATGATTGTGGGAAAAGTCAGGTTTTTTAGTTTTCCAGTAGACCAACAAGGTGAGGGCCATCCAGATGTGCAAAGGGACACAATTCCTTAGAGTAGGGTCTGAAACAGAGAAGGAACATCTCCTGGGTCCTGCAAAATGGCTGTTTCACTGAGGGGAGCAAGAGCATCCCCACCCTGCCAATTTTGGGATGGGAAGAAACAACCGGAAACAGAAGTGATTTGGTCCTATGCACGAAGGATTTTAAAGATGATAATTAACCTTAAAAATGTCTAATGTTCTATAATCCTACAAAATCAGTTTGAGAAGTTCTTTTAAGAAGTAAGAGGTAAGAGTATAATGAAACACTAGAATGTCTCTGACTTGATGATGAACACTGAACTGAGGTATTCAAGAAAATGGAAAAAAAATCACATTATATCAATATTCATGTCAAGACTCTTGCTTAAGAAAACTGTTTACCATGCAAAGTTTTTAAATGCACAGTATCAAAGAATAATTTTTGACATTTGATTCATACATGCTTATAAGGCTCCAAGACAACATGGTTTAATTATGAAACATATTTCTACTGCCTTAGTCATGCCAATTAAATTTGATTGGATACTTTCCTTATTCAACAAGCCCCTTTCATGTCATTTTAATTTACTGTCAAAGCAGCCTGAATATTGGAAACTAAATTATTTACTACAGTCCGTAAGCCAATAATGTTCCATTTGTCTCATACAGAGGGAGACTAGACTAACAAGATTATTAAGGACATTACTTGTAATAGTGAATGTCCTTCACTTTATTTGAGCTTCATGCTGTGCTTTCAGAGATCATACTTCAAAAGAGCTCCATTTCATTCTGTTGCGGAACCTCTGAAACAAATTATTCTTTGCTACCTTTGTAATGTACTGATCACAAAGAAAACAAACTTGATATTGTTGGGCAAAAGCAGTCTCTTTTCTTCTCAGATGACTACATTAATTTACTGGTGCTGAACACCTTTGATGCACTCTCATGCTGCAAAAAAAACCCCAAAACAGGGGGAAAACCACTGAATTATAAGACAAAAAAAGCTTACAATCTTAAATCACAAGGACTTTGGCTCTGGTTTAGCTTTATACAGATTCTTCATGCAGTTCTGAATTCTAAATTCAGATATGCCAGATATTAACGCAATGCTATAAAGTCTCATTAAAAGAGAAATTAATATACATCACCTAAAAGAAGGATTATCCCAAAACACATTCTCTATTTCAGTCTGGTTTATATATCAGCACTAAAATTATGTTAAGCAGCAGATTTCATTCATAATGTAACAATTAAATTCAGTTCCCAACATACTAAATAAGGCTCTTAGCCAAGGCAGAATTGTTGTCTGAAACTTTTTTCCAACTTGCTTCTTTCATAACCTATATAATGAACAGCCCAGTCAAATGCAAAATGTCAAAATGATTCTTGGAATGTTACTTTATTAGTTTTGCTGCCCTAAATTAAAATGATTGATACATCTGACAATTTCAAATACAGAACCATACTTGGATTGTCCACCTTTATTTGCAAACTGGGCACACTGACCTCCCACCCAAGAAGCTTAATGGAAGGGGATAGAAATAAAAGATTAGAACATTATCTTGTAAAATTCTATGGATTAGATACATATTTGGCTGTTGTATGTATTGATTGAGAAGGATAAAGATAGGAAGTAATGATAAAAACAGAAATAATGGTGATTATACACATACACACAAACCCTTATAAGTGTGTGGATATATGCAGTAAGAATTAATTAAAATCAGAATTCTCCAAAAGCAGCAATCCTTCAACTTCAATAAACGATTTCTGGTAAAAGGTTTTTCTCCCTTGCCAGACTAAAATGCCAGCGAGACAAATAAGTCACTTTCCAAAAATTATTCCATCTTCATATCAATGCATGTTAACATTAACATGTTAACTAACGCACATGTGTTTAAAGAGCAGCACTGCAGAATTCTAAAATATTTTTAAATTTGCTGAACTATAATTTTGTGACTTTAAGTAAAGCATTAAACTGCTGCAAGATTAGCATTAATCTTAAAATATACTTCTATATATCAACAAAGATGATTAGGGGACTGGAGGCTAAAACATATAAGGAACATTTGCTGGAATTGGGTACGTCTAGTTTAATGAAGGGAAGGACGAGGGGTGACATGATAGCAGCGTTCCAATATCTCAGGGGTTTCCACAAAGAAGGAGTCAAGCTATTCTCCAAAGCACCTGAGCTACAGAACATGCTATGTATAAATACATTAAGTATTGCTGAAATCATTTGATAAGAGATTTTATATTAGCGTCTGTGTCATGGAATATGCTACAACTGCATAATTTCCATTTACACAAAAAGCTTCATATACCCAACTAATAAAACTGTGGTTTAAACTATATACCATTTGGTACTGGAAGTTCAAATTGTGATCTCATCACTTTTTCTATCTAAAGCACATGGTTGTTTACAAAAACGGAGAAAAGAAATGATTCTTTTTGACATTTCAGTATAAAAATTATGAGTGCATGAAATAATGTTTTTTCCTGATTGAAGTTTATACATGATGCCCCATTTTGACTAAAAAAAGAGAAATAACAAGCATGTTCCCTTCTCTGAAGCCGAAAGCAATTTCCTTTTCTAATTTTAGTTATGCAAAGCCTATGGGCATCATCAGCATTTAGTAATTAGTTTTATAATTACTGCTGTTTTGCTCACTGTCATTCAATTTTTCTTACAACATGGTCTGGGAGTGAAACATCCCACATCCACAGCTGTGTAAATTGCCACCCATTTATAAGACAAAAAAGCAATATTCCACATTTATCATTATTCGAATACAGTAAAATTTCATACTTTGGTAATACTTTTAGTATATTAACTGCCTTTAAAAAATAAGTGGAATTCTTAAATTATGGCAAATTTTGTTGACTTATTTTATATCAAGGTGATTAGTAAAACAACATTTTCATTAAATTATACTAAATACATTGAAGATATTAATAATATGTTTACATACATGATTTTTTAAAGTACATATACAGTACATCACACTGTTCTCTTTTGGGTAAGCAATGGCTTACAAAACAACCCCCCCCACACACAAAAAAATAGTAAACTACAGACCTTAAGGCATGAACCAAGAAAAAGAGAAAAGAAATCTGAAATCAAATTTGCAGTAATTCAGTCACCTAACCTCTCCTTGCTTTCACTGTGTCCATACATGGCCTTTTATTTATGACATCTTAGATATCTGTTTTCAGGATCTCATCAATTCTATAAAAACTTTGCCTTCCTGTCAACCATTTGCTCTTACTTCAAATATCTATTTTGCAATTCAGACCTCATTAATTCTCTCTATATGTCCAAACCATCCTATTCTACTTGTTTTGTGTTCTATTTTTTAAAAAAACATTCAATCCACATTATTCAATTCTCATTAAACTTACGTGATCTTTTCTTGTTTTAACACTTACTTCCCATGTCACTAATTCCCACTGAATTCCATTTTCCTTCTCTGGGCATTAACAAGCATGGCTTTCAAATAAAAAGTAGAAGAACATTCTTATGTCTATTTCACTTCCTTAAACAATAAATACATTCTTGTAACAGAAAGTATCTTGCTATCAGCATTTGGTCTCATTTTCTCTGTGAAACAAAACCTCCTTGGTTTTGATACGTTAATTTTCAGATATCATACTCCTTATTGTGTCATTCAATCTATCTAACATTGGCTAAACAATTATTCAGGTTCTCAGCCTCACACGGGTACCATCTGCATAAAAAAGCCATCCATATTCATGTTCCCAACAAATACACATTTAATGTCACCACATGCATTCCTTATACATTTATTTATAAACAAGTCAAACAACTAAGGAGATACCACATATCCTTAGATAAATGCTTAGGTACAGTGTCATTTTTATTTTTGCACATGATTTGCTTTCATCACATACAATGTCAGTGCATTTAGCAATCAGTCTTCAAACCCATAATTGTACAAAAATCCATAAGTCAAGACTCTTCATATTTCCATTCATTTTTTAAATGAACAGATGTAGTTTCTTTCTCTCATTGATATATTTCTTGATGACCCTAATAGCAAAATTCTAGTATTAAGAATTCCTGTCCAATTTAAAGCCATAGTGAATTTTCAAAATTTTGCTTGTTGTCTCTTAGTGTTTCAGAGTTTTGCCAAATAATTTCCCAGGCATATTTAACCTAAAATGCATACTTCTGTAACATTTGCACGCATTCTTCCTACCTTTCTGTTCTACAGGAAACAATTGTTCCAATTTTCAATATAGATTCAATCTTCATATATATATTAAAAATACTAAAAATAATTAATCAGCAATATTTTCATTAGCTATACCATCTACACCTGCAGCTTTAAATTTTTAAATATTCTCACAAAACTGTTGACTTCATTTTTCATAATTTTTAAATATTTAATTATGAATTATATTAAACGTATAAAACTAATAATAATAATAATAATAATAATAATAATAATAATAATAATAATAATAATAATAATAATAATAATAATATAAAGTTGGAAGGGACCTTGGAGGTCATCTAGTCCAACCCCCTGCTCAGGCAGGAAACCCTATACCATTTCAGGCAAATGGCTGTCCAGTCTCTTCTTAAAAACCTCCAGTGTTGGAGCATTCACCACCTCTGGAGGCAGGTTGTTCTACTGGTTAATTGTTCTAACTGTCAGGAAGTTTCTCCTTAGTTCTAGGTTGCTTCTCTCCTTGACTAGTTTCCATCCATTGCTTCTTGTTCTGCTTTCAGGTGCTTTGGAGAATAGCTTGACTCCCTCTTCTTTGTGGTAGCCCCTGAGATATTGGAACACTGCTATCATGTCACCCCTCACCCTTCTCTTCATTAAACTACACATACCCAATTCCAGCAACCGTTCCCTATATGTTTTAGCCTCCAGCCCCCTAATCATCTTGGTTGCTCTTCTCTGTACCCTTTCTAGAGTCTCGACATCTTTTTTACATCGTGGTGACCAAAACTGGATGCAGTATTCCAGGTGTGGCCTTACCAAAGCATTGTAAAGTGGTATTAGTACTTCACTTGATCTTGATTCTATCCCTCTGTTAATGCAGCCTAGCACTGTGTTGGCTTTTTTGGCAGCTGCAGCACACTGCTGGCTCATATTGAAGTGATTGTCTACTAAGACTCCGAGATTCAAATATATTTTTAAAAACTGTGGGGAAAAGTATGAAAAATAACCCCCAAATGTGAAATTTAGCATATTCAACATTAACAATTTATTGCTATCTCTTAAATTATTATCAGATACATCTTCATTCCATACCCCACCCCATTTTCTATAAACTCATCTCTAAATCTTGATTTCTCCTAATTGATCAACAAAGGCCCAGTAAAAATAAACAAATAAACAATACTTAACAACATAAGGATATAATCCTGCTTTTCATTTAGTCTAAATCCTCATTCTTTTGCATTTAAATGTAAGTAAAAAAATATCCCACAGAAAAGGATCTTTCTAATTAGTTTCAAAGACTTCTTAAAATCACTTTCACAAAGCCTTAGCATTTAAACTCTTTAATTCAAGTCTAAAGTCACTCCTTTGCTGTATATTGCAAAAGATATAAAAAAATGATTTTACAAAGCTGAAAATATAGTTTTCTTTCTTTTCCAGTGGATTGAAGGGAAACTTCACCCAGTAACTTGAAGGTTTGTAGTTCCAAAGATTTTTCAATTTTAAAGAGGCCAAAACAAAAATTAAACTCCAAATTAATTAAAATGATGAGGCTTGGTCAAACCTTGAGTCCATGAAAGACCGCATTTGCAGTTTAGAGCAGAAGTCCCCAACATTTTGCGCACCAGGGACCAGTGCCAAGGAGAAAGGATTTTCCGTGGACCAGAGGAAGGGGCATGGTTTTGAATACTGCCTGCATCCCAAGGATGGAGCTTTGCTTGTTTGTGCAACCAGCTTGCTGGCATGCTGCAGACCAGGGGTTGAGAACTCATGGCTTAGAGCACGATGGCACCCATGATGCCAAGCTGACTGTAGGCAACTACAAAAATTGTTGAGGAGTACATATGGGCAATCTCCAGATCTCTTTTTATTCCAAAGAGAATTTCAGCAGGCTAGTTCTCACATCCAAGTGCCTTTCTGGTCGTAAAGCCCTTGTAATCTATGTGGAGTGAAGAAAAACGTAGATGTTGTCTTGCCTCAGTGAAAGTACATTTATAGTATTTATTCAGTCCTCCTCATTGAAATACCAATATACTTCCCTAAAATATTCTTAAATCCCCCCATTACTTTTTCAAATTCATTTAGTTGCCTTCATCTACTTTTCTTAAGCGTTTCTTGCTCTTTTTACTATATTCTTTGCAATAACATTTTTTCCTCCATATATATTATACATTATCTTTCGCTTATCTTTTTCCCCCCAGTAATCATTCTTTTTCCTCATCCGCAGTTTTCTTCTCTAAAAAATTAGCTAAATGCTTTTTCGCACTCGGTGAACTCCATATAGTTCTCTAGCATTCTATAACATAATTCTTTTCATTCTGTTTCAAGCAGCTTCTGCGTGTCCACTTTCCTTATCTTTACTTTCTATTGATTCTGTTCTCAGATTAATCTGTTTTCCAATAGTTTTTCATTTAGCATTTTGCACATTCTGCTCCTGAACTACTTTCATTATGGTATATTTTTCCATGTCTATTTTTTCCAAGATCCCCTCTTGATACCAAACAATGTCTGCTCCAATTGAGAATTTGGCATCCTTCACTAAGAAGTCTAATAGGGTGGGGTCTCCAAACTTTGGAGGAAGAGGCTACTCCAAAGAGTCAGGGTAGCCATGAAAAAGGAATATTTCCAAGGTCCCACCAGGTGGCAAATTTAAGGCAAAGGACTTGTTTGACCTGGTGAAAATGCAGATATGATCGTTCAAACAGCTTGAATCCATGCCACTTACAGCTTTAAAGATAATAATCAGTATCTTGAATTGAATCCAGAAAGCAATTGGAAGTTAAAATAGCTTGTTTAGGCAGAGAAAACCAAGCAAGCATTTAAGCAAGAAAACTAAAATTCACAGGTATGGTATAGGTCAGGGGTGTCAAACTCAATTTCATTGAGGGCCGCATCAGCATTGTGGTTGCCCTCAAGGGGCCAGGTGGGTGTGGCCTGGGTGGGCATGGCCTACTGGGTGGGCATGGCTAGAGTGCGTATGGCCTACTGGGTGGGCGTGGCCAGCTCTACCTCGTTCGCATCAAGGGTGCCTATGGGGGCCTGGGCAGGAGTGGGACGGATCTGAGGGTCTCTGGCAGAAGGAGGGTCTCTGGGCCAGGGCCAAGGCAGTGGGGGCCGTTCCCTCACTGTTTCCAGGATGGCTTCGTGGGCCGCATGAAACCACTTCACGGGCCGGATCTGGCCCCCGGGCCTTGTGTTTGACATGTCTGGTATAGGTGGTACCTGGTTCATTAGTAGTAACTGTGAGAGGGATCTTGGAGTCCTAGTGGACAATCACTTAAATATGAGCAAGTAGTGTTCTGCAGCTGCCAAAAAAGCCAACACAGTTCTAGGCTGTATTAATATAGGGATAGAACCAAGATCACGTGAAGTGTTAATACCACTTTATAATGCCTTGGTAAGGCCACACTTGGAATACTGTATCCAGATTTGGTCACCACAGTGTAAAAAAGATGTTGAGATGAGGGGACTGGAGGCTAAAACACATAAAGATCGGTTGCTGGCATTGGGTATGTCTAGTTTAATGAAGAGAAGGATGACTACCCTATAGGTAGTCTCACAGTTCTCATTCCTTTCTCTCACCAGATAAATGGTTTCTATTTGTCCAACCAGGCTAATCCTAAGATCACAGTCCCAGTCATTTTTGGGGCCACCAGGAAGCGAATAAATTCCCAGTGCTGACCTATTTCTAAGCGTAGGGGCTCCGTTAATTGCATGACTAAAGTCCCTCCCATCAAGGAGCCATTGGCTTGCTCAAACCTCACAGGTTTGGAGAGCAGTTTTGCTCATATGCCCGGTTTCATGGCAAATGACAAGCTAATGATGCATCGGGAGCATCCAGAATCAACTAGCACCTTTAAATCTACCTGCGTACCCAATTTAGGGATTATGAGCTTAGCTGGTAGTAAAAAAGGTGGGACATGTCGGCTCACCATCGGGTCATTCTCTCCTTAGTCATCGCTGTTGAAAGAGGGTAGAACGGGGGTGGAACCAGCCTGTGTTCCAGCGTCCTCTCGTGTGGGGGATGTGACCTGGGCAACAGGTTCCTGCATCATCTGGTTGGATTTCTCTCCCATTACCCACTGTGCAGGTTTCTTTCTCACTGCTGGTCCTGGTCTGTTCTGCGGTTGGAGGTAGGGGACTGGGCATTTCGCTACTCGATGTCCCTGCTGTCTGCACAGAAACACTTAATTGTTGGGCCTACAGGTGGCCTGGGTCTTTCAGCCGTCACAGTAGCTGGAGAATTTCATGGGGGTGATTGCCATTCGGGTTGTTCTGACCTCGGCTCGGCTTCAGGTGGAAGAGGCTTTTTATACCGCTGCCCAGTACCATTCTGGCAACTGGTCAGTTATAGCTCAGTATATGCAGGCCTGAGAAAGGTGGTCATCCAACCCTTCCCTGAAATGATGAATTATGGATTGCTCAGGCCATCTCCCTATCCAACCAGCTATTTTGCAAAACTCCCACACATACTCCAGGGCAGGCCGGCCAGCTTGTATTATCTTGTGGATTTGTTCTTCTGCTTTGAGGGTAATGGATGGGTCTTCAAATCTCTCTCTCAACCCTAGGAGGAACAGGTGGGGGTCCTCCAATTCAGAGGCTTGCTCATTATATAAATTGTTTAACCATTCAGATGCTTCTCCCTCTAGGCTGGACACAATCAAATCGACCATAGCACCTGGGTCCACGTAGAGATAGGCCCAGTGATTCAAATGAGAGTGTACTTAGTTTAGGGAAAAATCAGTTTCTCTGGGTTCCCATCGAAGGTTGCTCTGAAGAGTGGGGCCATCATTGATTGCTGGGGCCCCCACTGCTGCTGGCCCCACTGGTCCTGCTGTATGTTCAGGGGTTGCACGTTCGGGCCCTGCTGCTGCCACCCTTGCTGTTGTTGTCCTCCCCTCCCACCAGCTTCTGATCTCCAGGCTTCTGCATCAACCTCAGCTGTTGCAAGGCCTCTATTAGCTGTGGCAAGCTCAGAGGTTGTTGGCCTTTCACTTGTGGGGTTCCCTAATCTCCCATTGCTGCAGAGGCCCCAGGCTGGGGTCCTCTGTCTCTGTGGGTCTGTAGGGCCTGGCAGGGGACTCCAGGGCTGGCAGGCTGTCTGGTCTTCAGACTGGATTTTCCACTCACCCAAATTCTCAGTGGCAGATGGTCTGGCATCTCTCCACCATCCTGCTTTTGAAGATTCTGGCAGGGCAGTCTCGAGGCATCTGTAGTCTCCGGTGGAGTGGTTCCAGCCTGACGACCAGATAAACCCTCCTAACTGCTTGGGTTCTGCCTCTAACTGGGAGTCCTGCAAAAACTCATTTTCCCAGAGTAAGCCGTCTATTACTCTCTCCTCTGAGGTTTCATCAGCAGCCAGGTTATCATCTCCAAGCAGGCTTCCTCTTCCCACGATGGAGATTCTTCCCTGAATCTTTTCTCCTTTACTAGAGACAGCAGCGGTGGCTCAGGACTACCCAGGTTGTTTGAAAGAAAATAGATAATGGCATGATGTCATGGTTCCAACTAATGAGACAGATCAAAGAACATTGCATGATTGTTTATTCGAAAAAAAGTCTATAATAATGAGAACAAAGCATCGGCACTCATGAATAGATGCCAGAATCTGAATTCTCCTCCCCTTAACACATCATATTCTACAGAATACCCTCCCCTAATTACACGTCATAAATCACATTCACCGATTAGTTTAACACACAAAGTTTCACTTCCCTTCTGAAGCTCGCTTTCCCTTATCTTCTCAAAACATCCGGGTTGAATTCCTCCCGTGCTTTAGTGATTCAAAGCCAAACAGTTAAAGCAAAAGGCTGCCTCTTATATTGTCAGTGCAAAAACATGTCAATGTTTGCAGCACTGACATTAGTTTTTATTGTCTTAATTCTATAATGTGCTTCAAAGGACTGAATACCACCCAGAGAACTTGTTTTAATCCTTATCTTCTCACTTTTTAAAACCTGACTTAGATTAACATTTTCACAGACATATGGTACATAAATTTGGAACAGGAATGTTGGTTCTTTGTTCTTATTCCTATACTCCATTGTCCTAGTAAAAGTCTGGTGTTGCTTCAAGAGGTCTTCTGACCAATTCAGTAAGGCTGCCTTCATTAGCAAGCTGAATTTGGAAATAATATTCTTAGCTGAAATGAAGGAATTGGAAATTGTTTTCCAATACCATCAAAGCTAAAGGAAGCAATTATCATTACTGTAATATAGTTTTGTAATTTAATATGTATTTGATAATAAAAATTCATTGACAGTCAAAGGGTTAAAAAAACAAAATACTTCATGGATTACTATATTCAGAAGAATAATTAACTCAGTATGTTTATTTATCTGCTTTTGCTACTTGATTAAATCAATGACCGATGACAGGTTCCTTGTTTTCTTCCTTTTTGTCAGGATAAATGTTCAGTATTAGCTTAAATGGCAGTACTCAAAATAATTATAATGAAATTAAACACAGTGTAATTGTGTTTATAGGCTTTTAACTTAATTTTTTTTAAAAAAATATTCTTAAATAATATTAAAGGATATAATTGACAATCCAACTATTTCCTGCACTTATTTTACCACATCATGCTACTTTTTTAAAATGGCCATATCATGTAATAAAATAAAGAGGGGAAAAAAGAATGCAATTGGAGAAAGAACAGAAAAAGGATACAGAATAGAACAAAACAGAAGTTAAAGCAAAAAGAATCCACTGTAGTGGAACAGGGGCTGAAAAGAAAGATCACTGAAAAGTTTTATCTAGTGAAAAAAACTTTTCAGCGATCTTCAGGTGCACTCTTGAACTAGTGAAAGTAAGTAACCAAGCCAACTGTCTCAAAGGTGTTTTTTGAAAAGTCAAGGAAAAGACTGTTTTTCCTAGAGGAAGAAGCTTATCCAAGAAGCTTCATCATTCACAATTGTTGAAGCTTCTTGAATGAGAACCAAAACATTTTCTTCTTCTTTGTCAAGGAAAAAACAGACCAGCTGCCTTTTGAAAACACACCTTTGAGACAATTATGACCTGGATGACTGAGAATCTTCACAGACATTTAACCAAGCCAAGTGTTTCTGAACAATTAGCTAACTTTGACATTTGAAAACTGTTGAGAAAAAGCAGTATTTCAACAAGCTTTGTTTCTACTGTAGAAGAAAACAGAAAAAGTGACCAATCTCATATCAAAATTGGGATAGACTACACTGCAGAATTCTCTTCTACAATTCATATTGGTAAATAAAGTTTACATAAATGTAAACTTACATAAAGTTTACATAAATTACTGCACTCAGTGTGCAGTAATTCTGATTATAGTTGAAAGAGATATGTATTTGGTTCACATCTGGATATAAACTTAGCTAACTTACATGCCCTAATCTACAATATATACAAATCAGTAATTGTATAATAAAAGAACTGAACTGAAAAAGGTAGGTAAAAGTGAACTAAGATTTTTTTTAAAAAAATTTGCAATGTTATTTACAGCTGAATGCATAATATATATATATTAAGAAAGTGCATTTACTTTAGAAAAGGTAACTTCTAAAAAATATTGTTATTTTAAACACTCAGTCATGTTAACTCTTGGTGACTTTATAAGCAAGTGTTCTCCATGCTACCCTCTGAAGCACAGCTTCTTTCAGTTGTTGGATGTTCATCTCTGCATCAGTTTTGATGTTATCAAGCCAACATGTTCTTTGTTTGCCCCTTCTTCTTGTTGCACTAACCCAGACATGTCAAACACAAGGCCCGGGGACCAGATCCGGCCCGCGAAGTGGTTTCATGCGGCCCGCGAATCCATCCTGGAAACAGTGTGGAAACGGCCCCCCACTGTCTTGGCCCTGGCCCAGAGACCCTCCTCCTGCCAGAGACCCTCAGATCCGTCCCACTCCTGCCCAGGCCCCAATAGGCACCCTTAATGAGAACGTTGTAGAGCTGGCCATGCCCTCCCAGTAGGCCATATGCACTCTAGCCACGCCCACCCAGTAGGCCACACCCACCCAGGCCACACCCAAAAGGCCCCCTGAGGGCAACCACAATGCTGATGCGGCCCTCAATGAAATTGAGTTTGATACCCCTGCACTAACCATTCCTAGGATCACTGACTTTGGCAATGAATTTTTTTTTTATCCCATTTATATCCCGCCCTTCTCCGAAGACTCAGGGCGGCTTACAATCTAAGAAGCACAAATCAATGTGCTTAGCAATAGCCTTCATTCTATGTATATGCCTGCTTATTAGGGCTTCCCGCCCCCCCCAAGAGGCATTTTTACAAAGTCAGCTTATTGCCCTCAACAATCTGGGTCCTCATTTTACCTACCTCGGAAGGATGGAAGGCTGAGTCAATGTATGACATGGATATCACAGTAAAGACCGTGCAAAATGTTTTGATTGTAAGCAATGTTAATAAAAATGTGTACCATTCTATATCACAATCCTGTGTGAAATACAGGACAAACTTCATTGGGAAATGGAGTAAGCTTGATAGAATCATTCCTTGTTCTGATAAACCTATATTAGCTGAGAATTCTTTATATTTTTCAAAATGATAAGATTTTTTTGATACTGTGAGCCAAATCTCCTCAGTTGAGGTTATGCAAACATTTTATATTGGCAACCTTCAATAGCAAATGTAGAGTAACCACCACAAATAACACAGAAAATAATGTGTGTCATTATATAATTCAGTGAAATAACTGCAAGCTGAGTAATGTGCACTGTTCATTCCCTATCTTTAAAAGGGCAAAAGGAAACTAGAAAGCACATAGAGACAGTCATAGCTATTATTAAGGACATCAAAGAACTTTCAGAACAAAAAAATGCTATTAAAAGATGACCACTTATTTTAATAAAGAGTTCAGAACCAGTTCACACTATTAATGGCACACTAAATAATATCCTGCAAATGATCCCAGAAACACTGCAGTTCAGATAATATCTCATTTTTACCAGGTTCTCATAAGGATATTGCCATTGCTTGTCTTTACTCAGTTCTACAATTTCCATAAGTTATTACTGCAAAATTGCCAAAGTTGTGAGGGAAATAGCTTTGAAAAGCCTGATTCATGCAATACATTTTCATTCATGCATTCCCAAGAATAAAGGTAAAGGTAAAGGTTCCCCCACACATGCGTGCTAGTCGTTTCCGACTCTAAGAGCCGGTGCTCATCTCCGTTTCAAAGCCGAAGAGCCAGCGCTTGTCCGAGGACATCTCCGTGGTCATGTGGCCGGCATGCCTAGACGCCAAAGGCGCATGGAAAGCTGTTACCTTCCCACTATAGTGGTCCCTATTTTTCTACTTGCATTTTTACGTGCTTTCGAACTGCTAGGTTGGCAGAAGCTGGGACCCACTGAGCCACCGCATCCCTTTCCTTCCCAAGAATACCTGACAGCAAAACCATTTCAAGTCACTCAACAGGTACTACCGAACCCCGACCCAGAGCTGTGTTCCTTGTGGCAGTGGTCTCCAGCACCAAACAGCCTCTTTCCAACTACATCCAGAAAAATTTGAAACAAACATTGGAATTCTCAAGGCCATGTTTGGTATTTCCCAGCAATCTGTTACTGGAAGGAAAAAGCAATCCTTGCTGCGTTACTGATCCCAGAGAAGCATTTGCATGTATGCAGGTATCCTTAGGGTGCCATAATTATGGATGAGAAATATTGGTTGCAAAGTTGGCATTTCTGGATGAAATACAGATATTTTGGACTTATTTTTGTTTCTTTGTATGTTTGATATTTTTTTAAAAGGCATATGCTACTGACTACACTTATGCACATATGTAACATCTTTTGCTAGGATACATGACCACTGCCTGTCCAGAATGTGAAAAGTGAAAGATTGTGACTAAACAAAATTTTAATGTACAGATAATACCACCAGAAATTATTTTAACCTTTTTAATAAATGTTGTTATTGATGTTAAGCTCACCATGAAAAACATCATATATTGTTATGTACTGTATATACTAGGTTAATTATTTAAAGACTGAAGTGCAACATAACTAGATTCTAAATAATCTATTTTTCAAAACACACAACAGTCCAAACAGTAAAAGTAAAGTCCAAATTAAGAATATTTCATTCTTAAGAATTGTTTAATTTAAAGTGGTTTAGTTGTAATAGATGGTTATAGATTCAAAATAGTTTTCAAGAGTGTACAAAAGATACTATTTTTTCTAGCATCAGCTAAATTAGACATATTAAATTGAGAAAAATGTTTCTCATTTCTTTCCTGTTACCTTGATTTCATTGCAGAGATGTTAACATAGGAAATAGATTATTTTGTTATCTAATTTTACCTTCCAAAAGACAGAAGCAGATGAAAAATGTGAGGTTCTTTCCTGTTGGCTTTTTTGAATTAGCTGTTTTAGATTCTAAAAGTTTAGTTCCTAAAGAAGTAACCTTGTAAATAATTTTAATGTCCTCCTCTAGTGCAGGGTAGGCAACCTTGGCTCTTTTATAACTCAAGGACTTCAACTGCCAGAATTCCTGAGCCAGCATGGCTCAGCTTGGAAACCTCTCCCTTTCCCCTCAGCATGGCTGGATCAGGATTTCTGGGAGTTGAAGTCCACGAGTCATAAAAAAGAGCCAAGATTGCCTACTCCTAAAGCCAATAGAGGGAGCTTTTTTTTTTTTTTTTTGCAAAAAACAGGTGCCAGAACGCCATTCTGAGCGTTCTGTGAGGGAAAAAGCCCTGGGCAAAAGAATATGGAAAGTTCCACTATGTCCACACATAGCAACTTTTAAAAGGAAAGTGAGAAGGATGAAAGGATACAAAGTAATAAACAAACTTTACCTCCAAATGACTTTGTGTCCTTCTACACTTTGCATACATTTCCTTTCATTATTGTTTTGCCCACTTTAATTTTGCCCCAGCACAGCCTCATCACTGATGAATTAAAAGGTATGGATGAAAGTTTAGAGCAGAAACAGTACAAGATAATGAAAGGCATTTTTCAAATATTCTTTGTCTTCCAATACTTTCCTGTCACACTTCTTTGTACCATACTGTACATATACTGATCAGACAGACTTCTTACATAAATGTGTGCACCATCATGATGCACATTATAAAAACCACTGAGATTGCATCACAATATCACAACATTCCATCAGTTTCTTGATTGTGAGAAAAATATTGAGACTTGAACAAAGCTTACAAAGATTTTACAGTGATGGAATTAAGTACTGTACGTATATGTAATCCTCAATTTACAACAATTGGGATCGAAATTTCCATCGTGCATTGTTGCAGTTGTTAAGTGAAGTTGGGCCCTATTTTACGACAAAGAGGAACAGCCAAACAAGACAGATCCAATTCAGAAAAGGAACAAAGATGTTATTCACAAAGTGCCTCATTAATACTCAAAAAGTAACAGGAAATTTAGAGTGACAAAGCAATATAAATGTACAGTATGTAAAGGTCAAACTTCTTATCAATACCCTGTGCTCGAGAAGGAATGATCTAAAACACTGTTTTGTGCAGGATGAAATATATATATATATATATATATGTGATTCACCATGACATTAAAGAATAACAAAATGTTAGCTGAAACATTAAGTGACTTAGGCACCAGGTTAGAAAGCAGGAGACCATGAGTTTTAGTCCCATTTTAGGCATAAAAGCCAGCTGGGTGACCTTAGGCCAGTCATTCACTCTCAGTCCAGCTCACCTCACAGGGTTGTTTTGTGGGGAAAATAGGAGGAGGAAGGTGTGTTGGATATCTTTGCTGCCTTGAGTATTTCTAAAAATAATAATGGTGGGATATAAATAAATAAAAATAAAACAAAATTCAATTTTTCATTTCTAATGCTTATATTAATAGTCAGAGCAAGCATGAATAGCTAGATATTTATTTTATTTTTATTTTAATTCCATTTATATCCCGCCCTTCTCCGAAGACTCAGGGCGGCTTACAATTTAAGCACAAACCAATGTGCTTAGCAATAGCCTTCATTCTATGTATATGCCTGCTTATTAGGGCTTTCGGACCCCCCCAAGCGGCATTATTACAAAGTCAGCTTATTGCCCCCAACAATCTGGGTCCTCATTTTACCTACCTCGGAAGGATGGAAGGCTGAGTCAACCTTGAGCCTGGTGGGATGCGAACCTGCACTAATTGCAGGCAGCTGGTGTTACTTAAGGAGGCATTAGCCCACTGCTCCACCAAGGCATATTACTCCCTTTGCACCTTATCTGTGAAAACATAATGCAGTGTCTCAAAACATTCATTACGTTTAGATTCCCTCCTAGACTTTGTGCAAAAGTACACCCACAGTACAATCTCATGTGATTCTGGCCAGAGACTAACTATATGATATATTAAATATGTCATTTGACTTGTGACAATAATAAAGATTTTTTTCTCTTTAGCCTTATGCATAAAAAGGCAATTTCAATAATGACCACAATTGGGAGATTTAATACATCCCTGTCCTACTGCAATTCCAACAATAATAAAACTCAGCTGTGCTACTATAGAGATCCCACTGGAGAATAAATATGAACACACACATATACCCAATTACTTTAGCACTGATTTGCAGTCAACTGAGCTTTTAAATGGAGCAGCTACAAATGTAACATCCAGTCTGAAAACTCGTGAGATTCTAAGGGCTTGCAGATTTAGTTTCAAGTACAACCTGCATGATAGGTAAAATTTGGATTGGATTTAAAAAAAAACACAGAGAATATGGTGGCTCAGGATCTACTGATTCCACAAGAGATCTGTCATAACCCTGTTCACCAAGTCCACAGCTCATAACTATACTGTTACCAGCTATTTAGAGAAGTTGTCTCTGCCACTGGTTTACCAGGGAGAAAGTAATCCCTTTCCTCCAGTATCCTGATCCAAGGGAATACACATGATTAAAGCTAAATTCCTTTTCTAAAGTGGGCACCACTAGTTAACTCTAAATGTTTCATTATATATAGCAAGGTGAGAGATGTAAAATAAAGTTGAAAGGAAGCTCCCCCCCCAAAAAAAGAACAATTGTTTTCTGAAGTCTGGAGTCAGGTATTATAACAAGCGAGGATCTGATGAAAGAACCCATGTGAGAATAAATTTACAAAGCTCTGATTTCAATCCATAAACAAAATATAGGTAAAGTAAAGGTAAAGGTTCCCCCGCACATGCGTGCTAGTCGTTTCTGACTCTACGGGCTGGTGTTCATCTCTGTTTCAAAGCCGAAGAGCCAGCGCTTGTCCGAGGACGTCTCCGTGGTCATGTGGCCGGCATGCCTAGACTCCAAAGGCGCATGGAACGCTGTTACCTTCCCACTGTAGTGGTCCCTATTTTTCTACTTGCATTTTTACGTGCTTTCGAACTGCTAGGTTGGCAGAAGCTGGGACAAGTAACAGGCGCTCACTCTGTTACGCGGCACTCGGGATTCGACCTGCCAAACTGCCGACCTTCTGATCGACAAGCTCAGCGTCCTAACCCACTGAGCCACCGCATCCCTTAAACAAAATATAAGCTATACTAAAGCTATAGTCACTGATTCTAAGTTGATGCTAGAACTATTAGCTCTAATCCTGATTACTGCCAGCTAGAGCTTTCGTCTTCCATGGTAAATTGGAGACGGTCCTCTATTTTTGAGGGAAATCTACTCTCCTGATAGATTTCTCAGTGTGTGATCTTCACAGACTTCATTTTTATTGTGGCTCCTTGGTGTTCTCTGAATTTAATTATTTTTGTGCAGATGTTTCATTACCAAACTAGGTAACATCATCAGTGCTATTGATGTTATCTAGTTGGATAATGAAACATCTGCAAAGAAATAACCAAATAACCAAACAACTGCAAGAAAATATCCAAACTCAGAGAGCACCAAAGGACTCTACAGTTCAACCCTACAAATATCCTCTTCTTTTTGTTATCTATTATTTGAATTGATAGGACCCTTCTCTTTTCAAAGAGTTCTTTCGGTGTCTGGACTCTTGAAATTTATTTTTTTCAATATTCACTATAACTATTTATCTATGGGTGCAGTGTCAAGAGAATTCATAGGTAGAGTGATATTGATCCCTGTATCATCCTATATAACTCTATATACCAGGTTTAGGTAAAACATAACAGACAACCATTTGTCTGAAATGGTGTAGGGTTTCCTGCCTGAGCAGCGGGTTCGACTAAAAGACTTCCAAGGTCCCTTCCAACTCTGTTATTCTATTCTATTCTATTCTATTCTATTCTATTCTATTCTATTCTATTCTATTCTATTCTATTCTAGTCTAGTCTAGTCTAGTCTAGTCTAGTCTAGTCTAGTCTAGTCTAGTCTAGTCTAGTCTAGTCTAGTCTAGTCTAGTGTTTGGGTGAAGATGAAGAATGTAGAATGGGGAGGGTCACCTAATACTTGTTTTGGGGAGAAAGATTTACCTTTTTGCCTGTTTTCTAAATGCAGAATGTCTGTTTTAAGGCCTATACTACACCAGCAAGTCATCTAAAAATAAATATTATTATATTCAACATGACTTACTTTTAAGTAGACATGTATGAGAGATTTTGTTTAACAAAGTGTCAGGACCCACCTCAATCCACATCTTAGGAAATAAGAACTCTTGGATGCAAGTTTAGTCCAAAAGGAAA
Organism: Vipera berus; assembly: GCF_964194415.1. NCBI lineage: Eukaryota > Metazoa > Chordata > Lepidosauria > Squamata > Viperidae > Vipera > Vipera berus. The sequence continues at coordinate 57,260,996 of NC_138202.1, forward strand.
ATGTTTACTAGGAAGGAATCGATTGTGGGAATACAAGACGGAATCTGAGAAAAGTTACATTTCAATCCTATATAAACCATTCCCATTCCAGTCCCTCCCCTCATCCATTTGGTCAGGCTGTCGTCAGTTGCTAGGTGTCAGGTCCTTCCATGGGAAAGGGAACTCTCCTTGGTTTTATGGTTATTGCTTCCCTTTTTCAGTTGTAAATGAAGACACAAACCAGATCTGTCTGTCCCCCTCCCTTCCCCTGTTAAAACATCCCCTGTTGTTTGAAAATCGCTTTAGTAACCATCCTCTCCCCCCCCTCGGAGAGATGGCAGAATCCCCAGTAATAGCACGTTGTTCTACCTATACAATTATGAAATGTGATATAAATGGATTCTGACATTCGGCTCTCCTTTCAGAAAAAAGATGAGTCCATCTGTGGGGAAAGAAACCATATAAATGTTAGCCTGGTTTGTTTGGATATTCTGTATGAAACCTCTTAAGCAACTTAGGTGCTTTAACATGGAGTTTGTTAACCCACTCGTTTTCTGAGGAGGGGAGGTGTTTCCATGCCACTAAATATTGTATCGTTCCATGGTGTTTTCTGGAATCTAAGATTTCTTTCACTTCAAAATGTTGTTCTCCTTCCACCATGATGGGGGGTGGTGGTGGTGGGATTTTTTCTCGTAGTGGAGATGGTTGTTCTCTCTTTAATAGACTGCAGTGGAAGGTTGGGTGTATTCGTCTAAGATTTTTGGGTAGTTCTAATTCAACTGTTACTGGGTTTATGATTCTTTTAATTGGAAAGGGTCCAATATATTTTGGTCCTAGTTTTTTACAGGGTTGGAGTGATTTCAGGTATTTTGTGGATAAATATACCATCTCTCCTACCCTAAATGGTGTGGGATCGGTTCTTTTTTTGTCTGCCTGTGTCTTGTATGCTTTTCTGGCATCTTCCAACGCTTTCCTAACGATTGGCCATGTATTTTGTAATTGAGCAATCCATTCCTTCAGATCAGGGATAACCGGTTCTTTTGGGGTTAGTTCTGGTATTGGGTTGAAACTCTGGCCTGTAGCTACTTGAAAAGGAGTGTAACCTGTGCTTGAGTGGACTGCATTATTATATGCTACTTCTGCAAAAGGCAGTAGGTCCGTCCAGTCGGACTGCTGAAAATTAATATAGCATCTCAGATATTGTTCAAGTATATTATTAAGTCTTTCAGAAGCTCCGTCTGTCTGAGGATGGTGACTAGATGACAGTCCTTGGGTGGTTCCTAAGAGGGATAAAAATTCTTTCCAAAATGCCGATGTAAATTGCACCCCTCTGTCAGATATAATGCGTTGTGGTACCCCGTGCAATCTGTAAATATGCTGTACAAAAAGTTTTGCTAATGCTTTTGCAGTCGGGATTTTTTGGCAAGGTATGAAGTGTACTTGCTTAGAGAACAGATCTGTGACAGTCCAGACTACGGTGTTTCCATTACTTTCTGGCAGTTCTACGATAAAATCCATGGCTATTTCTTTCCATGGGGCTGAGGGGTTTGCCACCGGTTGTAACAGGCCTGGCGGTTTCCCTTGCAGTCTTTTGGCCATCGCGCAAATTTGACAGCTACCCACATAGCTTTCTATGTCCTTTTTCATAGATGGCCACCAAAATTGCCTTTTAGTTAAGTGTAGGGTTTTTACAAAGCCAAAGTGTCCTGCTGATTTTGTATCATGGCACAGTTGCATGAAATTGATTCTCTGTGTGGCAGGTATATATAGCTTCTCCCCCACCCACGGCAGTCCATCTTTAATTGTGCACACATGTTTATTTTTCTTGAACCATTCATCACTTTCCAAAGATTTCCTGAATTCTATTCCAGTTTGGCTATCTACCTTTGGCTTCATTTTTTCTTGTGCCCTGGTGGTGACTGGTGCTGCCAGTTGTTGTTCCAGTACAAGTGGTTTAAAGTCAGTAACTCTTGTGCTGTTATACTGGGGCATGCGGGATAATGCATCTGCCAGGAAGTTCTTTCCCCCCGGTAAGTGTTTGAGAGTGAAATTGAATCGGTGAAAATGTTGGGACCAGCGGGCTTGCTTAGGAGTGAGCTTCCTGGGCGTTTTTAGTGCTTCCAAATTTTTGTGGTCTGTCCAGACCTGGAAAGGTATTTTATTTCCTTCTAAAAATTGGCGCCATGTTAGTAATGCCCACCTCAACGAGAATGCCTCTTTTTCCCATATTGGCCAGCGTTGTTCTGTTTCTGTGAGTTTTCTGGATGTGTATGCGCATGGTTGCAATGTCCCCCCATCATTTTCTTGTAATAGTACGGCTCCTACCGCTACATCACTCGCATCTGCCTGTATTACAAAAGGTTTATCGGGATCTGGGTGTTTTAGGACAGGTTCAGCAGAAAAAAGTCTCTTTAGCCTCTCAAATGCTGCTTGACATTCCATTGACCATTTCAGAGGCTGGCTGGGTTTCACGGGTGACCCCCCCTTCGTTTTCAACAAATTTGTGAGGGGCATGGCTATTTGGCCAAATGCGGGGATGAATTGGCGGTAGAAGTTTGCAAACCCCAGGAAACTTTGCAATTGCTTCCGTGTGCGGGGGGGTGCCCACTCTAGTACTGCCCTGACCTTCTCAGGGTCCATTTCGATGCCCTCTGGAGATATGCGATATCCCAGGTAGTCGATTTTTTCCTGATGGAATTCACACTTCGATAATTTAGCATATAAGTGGGCAGCTCGCAACTTCTTCAGGACTGCTCTGACTAGTTTGATATGTTCCTCTTTGGTTTCTGTGAAGATAAGGATGTCATCGAGGTAAACCAGGACCCCCTTATATAGGTGCTCTCTCAGCACGTCATTAATTAATTGCATAAAGACTGCGGGGGCCCCTTGCAGTCCGAATGGCAATACTTTGAATTGATAGCACCCCATTGGGCAGTTGAAAACAGTCTTCCATTCGTCTCCTTCCTTAATCCTAATACGGTAGTATGCTTCCCTCAGGTCTAGTTTGGTAAAAATCTTTCCTTTCGATAGGTGGGATAACATATCCTTCATTAGGGGAAGGGGGTACAGATTACATTCACTAATTGTGTTCAAATTTCTATAGTCCACAACCAAACAAAAGGACCCATCCTTCTTCTCCCTGAACAGAACCGGGGCGGCCACTTTGGGTTTGGCAGGCTCAATAAATCCTCTTTCTAAGTTTTTCTTTATGAATCTCTCTATTTCTGCCATTTCCCTTGGGCTCATGGCATACATCCTGGGTTTTGGGAGTTTTGCCCCAGGTTTGAATTCTATGGTGCAGTCTGTGGGGCGGTGGGGGGGAAGCTCATCTGCTCTTTCCTCACTGAAAACCTCAGCCAGGTCCCTGTATTCCTCTGGTATCTCTGGTAATCCCTTCTCTTTCCCCACTGCTGCTGTCTCCTCCCTCTGGGTTGGGGGGGTGCTTATGGAGTCTACGTTCTTCTGCCCCCCCTTTGGGAAGTTGAGTTCTGCTGTCCTCCAGTTTATCCCGGGGTTCCATTTCTTCAGCCATTCCAGTCCTAGGATCATTGGGCATTCCATGCCTGGGGCCACTATAAACGTTATGTCCTCCTCATGGGGCCCCAGTGATAGGTGGATTGGTAAAGTGGCTAGGGTGGCTGGTCCTCCCCCTGCTATTGTCCCATCTAATTGACTAAAAGAGATTGGATGTTTTAGCCTCCTCACTGGGATGCTCAATCTCTCTACCAGCGTTGGGCTGATAAGGCAGCGGATGCACCCAGAGTCTATCAGAGCTTTTATTTTGGCTGCTTCAGGCATAGGGGAAGCTAATATAGTCACTGTCTTAAGTATGGGTGGAAGGGGTCCACTTACCAATGGTTCTCCCTCTGAGCTGTCTTCCGAGTTGTCCACCGTCCCTGCGGTGCAGGCCGGAGTCCAGTCCCAGTTCCTGGCAGGAATTGTGGACTCTACAGCCTCTGTCCCCTTCATGGAAGATTCTTTTGTGTTGCCTTGGGGCTTCCCCGGCTTCTTGGAGGATGATGCCTCTGGTTTTTGTGGGGGGGCTTTTGAACGACATTCTGCAGCACGGTGGCCCTCTCTCCCGCAGTTGAAGCAACTTGTTGATTTTTTGGCTGTGGCTGGTGGGTTTTCCCCCTCGCGTGTTTGCTCGGGTGGCAGGCGGCCCCATGGTTTTCCTCTGCGGTGTCTCTTCAGTAGGTCTATTTCCACTTCCTCCGCCAGGATGTACCAGTCGTCAAGGTGGGGTGGGTCTCCTCGAGGCAGGCAAGCATCATACAGGTCGTAGTTCAGACCGTCTTTGAAATGGCTAAGGAGGATGTCTTCTGGCCAGTTCAGCTTGCTGGCAATGGCTCGGAATTCTTGGGTATAATCAGCCACTGCTCGCCTGCCCTGCCTCACCGTTTTGATTCTCTCCCGGGCCTTACGGTCAGCCAAAGGATCCTCGAACCGTCGCCTCAAAGATGACATGAATCGGTTGAAGTCGTTGAGTTCTGGGGCGTTGGAGTCATGCAAGTTCACCACCCAGTCTGCAGCCATCCCGTCCAGGGCAGATTGCACAATTCGGATGCGTGTTTTGTCACTGGGGATGTCCCGTCCATACTCTTCCATGTAGCTGAGGACTTGGGTTAGGAAAAATCCCAGTCGTGATGGCTCCCCCTTGAATTTGACTTCCAGGGGCGGGAGTCTTTGGCTGGAGCGTTGTCTGCGCCGTGGCCGGTATCGCTCCTCATCCTGGTCCCCATCTGTGGTTCTGGGGGGGGTGGGTACTGCTGAGGCAGCAATTCCTGTTCCATTGGATGGCCCCGGTGTTTCAGGTGTTGGATCCCCTCCGTTACCTTTCCAGTTGCGTCCCCAGGCGCTGCCTCGGTTGCGATTTTCAGCTCTCTCCTCCCTCAGTGAACTCAGGGTTGCTTTCATCAGATCAATGGCCTTTTCCAGGATCCGCTCCTCCTCGCTGGCGTGCAGGGAACTCTCCATCTCTTGCCTCCATTCCGGTTGGTGGTTACTACGCCTCAGGGTCTTTTCTCCCGAAGCCTTTTCCCACTCACTTTTCCTTCCAACGCCCATCGACCACCGGGGTTTTCGGTCGTACTGCTCCACCGCTTCTTCCCCGGGGGAATATGCTGCTTCAGTTTCCCATTGTCTCTGGGATTCCATTTGGGGGGAAGACTCCCCCTCCATGGGGCTTCCCTCCTCTCTTGCTTCGTCGCCAGACATTTGTATTTGTTGCAAAGTCCCCCGGTAAGGTTTTTCCCTTCCAGGTTGACTCTTAAAGCAGATTCCGTCTACTGTCAGGACCCACCTCAATCCACATCTTAGGAAATAAGAACTCTTGGATGCAAGTTTAGTCCAAAAGGAAAATGTTTACTAGGAAGGAATCGATTGTGGGAATACAAGACGGAATCTGAGAAAAGTTACATTTCAATCCTATATAAACCATTCCCATTCCAGTCCCTCCCCTCATCCATTTGGTCAGGCTGTCGTCAGTTGCTAGGTGTCAGGTCCTTCCATGGGAAAGGGAACTCTCCTTGGTTTTATGGTTATTGCTTCCCTTTTTCAGTTGTAAATGAAGACACAAACCAGATCTGTCTGTCCCCCTCCCTTCCCCCGTTAAAACATCCCCTGTTGTTTGAAAATCGCTTTAGTAACCATCCTCTCCCCCCCCCCTCGGAGAGATGGCAGAATCCCCAGTAATAGCACGTTGTTCTACCTATACAATTATGAAATGTGATATAAATGGATTCTGACACAAAGTATATGATAGAAGGAGAAAGCTAGATTGAAAGCCTTTTTTAAAATAATAGTTTGGTATATGTAGGGAGATTTACCTTTGATACTTCTCTGGCATGCAACATCTAGCTCAGTAACTAATTAGTTATTTGAACTATGTTCAAATATTTCAACTTAAAACTCCAGAAAACTATTAAATGCCTATTTCACACTGTATAATTGTAAAAGAAGGTGTGGTTAATGTAAACTTATATACTCATTGTAATACTGATTGTATATTTGAAGATGAATTGGAATCACTTCTCTTTTTGAATAAAAATAATTATTCATTTCCTCTTGACTGATAAGTTGTACAGCTGTTATTATGTGTTTACAAGATTCCTTCTAATATGGAAAGCACTGTGCTTTACACAAATGACTACAATACTTAAAATTTACTTTTCTATTTACTTAATGGACTTTTTTTAATGTACCATAATGATGCTGGAAGAATTAAAATTAAGTGTATTACAACAAACTGAAATACTATTACTTTACTTTTTGTTCTGATTACTTACAGTATTTAAACTAATCAGTGTAAACTGAGGTAGGGAAAATGCTCTGTAAGAATAAATCTCTGGCAAAATAAATATCTAACTTGTACAGTGTGAAATAGGCATTTAATAGTTTTCAGATGGGAATATTCAGCCTTCTAATTAGCCATTTCCCGGCTGTACAAGACAAGTTAAATTTGTCTGTAGATGACTACATGGGCAGGCACTGAGGTTTAATGTAGCAAACACAACAACCTTTGTTTTTCTAGCTACAGTTGCAGAGAAGTATGCCATAGCTATTGCAGTCTCTTAGTCTCTCTCTCCCTCCCTCCCTCTCTCTCTTTCTCTTCTGTACATCATGAAACACAGAGCTAGTTCCACCTGCACAAATATCTCTCCACCCCAGAACTGCTTGTGCAAGGAATCAATTCATATTACCTGAACACTCACAAGCTATATGATCCTGAATGAATTATTTGTATATTATACTGCTCAGGCAAGTAGACCTTCAACAGAATGGTTATTTGCTAAAGTGACAGTATTTTCTATCAATCAAAATCTACTATACACTGTGACAACCTAGTCTAGGGACCGCAATGTTTCACCAAGCTAATTTTCTGCAACAACTCATGCCAGGACAACGATCTCTTTAAACTTAAGCAGGTCAGGTATTATTCCTGTCCTGCTATCTGTCATGACCCATAAAATTGAGATAGTAGTTGAGGAATGTTTAGCAGCTTCCAGAAATATTTGAAAGCTAATCAGATGTCCATTGCTGCTGAGGCCCATATGACTAATACCATTGCTGGTTCAACAGGGGAAGGTTTCTCTTAAATACAAGCTATGGCACAATGGTGGTTTTAAAATCTGGAACATTCAGATTGTTGTGTGCCCCAACACAGAGGCCTCTGGGAAGTAAATTGTGATTTGGGGAACATTTGTGGCCCTAACAGATCTAGAAAAAAAACACAGTAAACCTGAATTCCTGAGTATCATGGTATTGGCTCAGACTCTTCAAAAACCACTGCCAAATCTTATCTAGGTAACAGAAAGCTTCCAATCCCAGATCCAGAACAGAATTGAAAAAATCATGTTAATATACAAACACACAAACATATATTCCCTTATTAATTTAAAATATCAGACTGATATGAAATTATATTAGTGGTTAAAACAACTTCTTTTATAAAAACTGATAAATGCAAAGTATCCTTTAAACGTACATATGAGTGTGTGTGTGCGCACGCGCACATGTGCACACATCTTTGGATATTTGGAATGAAATTTCTTATGCGATACTTCCATCCCAGTCTTGAAAATAGTATTAAAAAGAAATAATATTGAAATCAACTGTGTATTACTACATTCAGGTATCAAAAGTACAAGGGAAAAATTACAAGGAATTATCTGGCCCCGTACCAATCGGGTTTCAGACCCGGACACAGCACGGAGACGGCATTGGTCGCGCTGGTGAATGATCTCTGGAGGGCTAGGGACAGGGGTTGCTCCTCTGTCCTGGTCCTATTAGATCTCTCAGCGGCTTTCGAGACCATCGACCATGGTATCCTGCTGCGGCGTCTCAGGGGGTTGGGAGTGGGAGGCACCGTTTTACGGTGGTTCTCCTCCTATCACCTGGGCCGCTCGCAGTCGGTGTTGACAGGAGGGCAGAGATCCGCCCCGAGGCCTCTCATTTGTGGAGTTCCTCAGGGGTCGGTTCTCTCGCCCCTCCTGCTCAACATCTATATGAAGCCGCTGGGCGAGATCATTCATGGTTTCGGAGTGGGGTATCATCAGTACGCTGATGATACCCAACTTTTTCTTTCCACCCCGAACCAACCCAGTGATGCCCTCGCCGTGATGTCCCGGTGCCTGGAGGCGGTCCAGGTCTGGATGGGGAGAAACAGGCTTCGTCTCAATCCCGCCAAGACTGAGTGGCTGTGCATATCGGCATCTCGGGTCAACCAGACTATTCCATCTCTAACGATGGGGGGTGAGGTGTTACCCCCCGTTGATAGGGCTCGCAACTTGGGCGTCCTCCTGGATTCATGACTCAATTTTGAAGACCACATAGGAGCCGTGACCAGGGGGGCTTTTGCCCAGGTTCGCCTGGTGCGCCAGTTGCGTCCCTATCTGGACCGAGATGCCCTACGCACAGTTACTCATGCGCTCATGACCTCCCATTTGGACTACTGCAACGCTCTCTACATGGGGCTGCCCTTGAGGACCACTCGGAGGCTTCAACTGGTGCAGAATGCGGCCGCGCGAGTTGTAATGGGGGTCTCCCGATACTCCCATGTAACACCTCTACTCCGCGAGCTGCATTGCCTTCCGGTTGCCCTCCGGGTGAAATTCAAGGTGCTGGTCATTACCTATAAAGCCCTACATGGCTTGGGTCCGGGGTACTTGAGGGAACACCTGCTGCCAGCATCAAGTGCCCTTCGTCCAGTGCGCTCCCACAGGGAGGGTCTGCTCAGGGTCCCACCGGTAAGAGATTGCCGGCGGGTAACGCCCAGGGATAGGGCCTTCTCAGTGGGGGTGCCTGCCCTCTGGAACCAGCTGCCAGTGGAGCTGAGGACTGCCCCCGACCTCCGTTCATTCCGCCGGGGCCTGAAGACCTGGCTCTTCGAGCTCTCTGGCCCAGGCTGAGGATTAATTTATTTTAATTGGGGTTTTAGTTACACAGGGTTAAATTTAATCTTTTTTAAACTGGTTTTAACTTCAGTCTCTCACATTCTCACAACTAAAATGCTATTGAGCATTTCCACCATGTTTTAGCAATCTTTGGATAAAATGTTTGAGTCCTTCCTGAGTAGATACACTTCCATCCTACTTCTGCCTCCACTGTCTATTCTGTATGCTTTCTCTCTCTCTAGGTCTATCTGTACAACTAAAATATCTATTCGAGATAACCACTATCCTACATGATTTTGCTTAATACCCTTGGAACTCTGCTGGTAGCCAAGACATCAAGTTTTGCCATTCAATTATATGTGGTATGTGGTTTCTTTTTTGTATCCAGAATTTCCCATAATTAAGTTTTATCCAGGAGAGATACAATCTCCCTCACCCGTCTGCACACCATGCTTAATTACATATAACTCAACTTTTGCTTTACAGTAAATATTTACAAAACAGCATCTCTTCTTTTGGGACTCTTTCAAAGTTCCCAAGTTGCTTTGTTTGCATTTTCTTTCCCCTTTTTCTACACTTCTGTTCCATTCTTGAAATATATGGAACATAACTCCGCAGAATCGTCCATCTATGGCTGTACCGCAAGAGTATTCAAGGATATTACATGCTGGCAATTTTATTTTATTTTCAATCTTCACACTGACATAAGGTAAGATGGGTCTCAGTTGGTCAGTTAGGCTGGGAGCGTTGGGCTGTCTTTCATGGCATTTCCTCACAGGCCTAAGTTGGTTGTGCTATTCAAGTCTCTGGGGGTGATGAAAACCGCTTTAGCAGACCTTGAGAAGGACAAGGAAGGACAGTTTTGGGCTGGGAGCAGCCATACTAGTCAATAGGTTTCAGTTCAGTGCCTTTGATGTGCAAATAGGTGGTTAAAAACATCCTTCTCTTCCCCCTCACATTAATGAGTGATAAAGTTATTTGGACTACTTCAGAAAAAAACCCTTTTTAAAAGTTAAAATTAAATATATAGGGTAACTTATCAATATTCTAATATCTTCTAAAATTAAAGAATGATGGGTTTTAATTAATTAGCTTGATTTCTACCTTGTCTCAAACTATTTAACTCTTGGCAGCTTACAAATACAATTAAAACACAATATAATAAATAAACAATAACACCGCCCCCCCAATACTATCAATCCCTCAACTCAAGTAATTGGTACAAAGCTTTCCAGAAACATGATGTAAAATTTAACGTTAGAATCTGAAACAATAAATCTACCCATATTTTTGTACTGGAAGTTCTGCTCAATAAATAGTTTGGTATCTTAATAAAAAGTTTCACAGCAACCAAGACACAGATCAAATACTTAACACTTAAGAAGTCAGTAATAAAATTATAAATGGCTCTTCAGGTAGGGGGAAAGAATGTAACTTCCTAACTGGCTTGGCAAGATAGCAAATGTGGCAGGAAGGCTTGTTTTAAATACTGGAATACTTAACGTAAATCAAAAGCCTGATGTTCATCAAATTGGGCTATAAAACTAATACAGATGTTTTAGCCTCTCCCCACCCCTTCACCTATTGTCAATCTAGAGTAGAAGCTACTTCAATGGGATCCAACTGAATGCCACTGGAAAAAATTCTATAAATCCAAAGCAGGGAGATTAAAAGCATATTGTTTTCCAGGTTAACATGTAATCCAGAACATTTCTGGCATCTTTAGTACGGGCTGCTAGATTTTTTTTTTTTTTTGGGGGGGGAAATCAAATTATCATTTAAATAGTGCACAAGAATGCAGGATGTCAGAAAATATCTTGGTCATGAATCTCATAAATACAAGGAACAAGTCTAAAGCTGGATAGCATCACTATGTACTCAAATTTCCTACAGCCAGTGTCAAAGTTATTTAAATATTCATGATTCTCTTTTATACTTGATTATAAAGTTTTTGTAAGTACAGTTTAGTTAAAGCACTTGTCTTTTGGAGACTTGGGTAATAATTGAGAATTGGGTAATAATCCCAACAGAGTTCAGTAGTAAGAAACCAGGAACCACTCTTACAGGAGTGTTCCTTTATTTTTGGTTGACAATATGGGTGGGTGACCGGAGACAACTGGAGATACAGATATTCCTTGACTTACAACTGCTCATTTAGTGATCATTCAAAGTTACAACGGCACTGAAAAAGGGACTTGTGATCATTTTTCACACTTATGACTGTTGTAGCATCCCCATGGTCACATGATCAAATTTCAGATACTTGGCAACCGACTCACATTTATGATGGTTCCAGTGTCCCAGGGTCATATGATCAAAATTAGAGTGCCTGGCGATTGATATTTACAACAGTTGCAATGTCTCAGGCTCATGTGATCCCCTTTTGCGACCTTCTGACAAGCAAAGTCAATAGGTCTAGGTAAAGAACATGAAACTAGTAGCCTCCATTGTAAAGGGAGTAAATAGTTTTTGAAATTAATTTTGAGTTCTGTGTTAATGGGAAGCAATGATAATCACTTATTTAATGCAACAAAAATCTCAATCTGTTCCTTTTTCTGTAGAATTTTGGAAATATATCATTCTCATTTCCAGAATCAGAGAATTTCCTTCTCATTGAATCACCATACAAATTGCATTCTTTTTAGTTTTATAGCTTGTTATGTCTCCTACACATTTTATATCAAGTGCTAACAATATTGGCTGCTTCTCTTTATCAGGTTTCTATTATATCTACTGTAGCTATCTTCTTTTTAAAAAACCTATAATCTTATTTTACCCTACACTTCAATGGGAATAATTCTAGCTTTTGCCTAAACATAAAATTGAAATAAACAGGTAATATAGCTATTGGGGCACAAAATCCCCAGTAAATATTTTTGTTGAATAACTCACATTATTATTTCATTATTTCTTTTTAGCACCAGGTTTTCAAATGAAAGAGCACGTTTTCAAATTTTATTGGACTCTTTCCATGCTCACACCAGTACATTGAACATGGCATCAGTGGATATGCAGCCATACATAAATTTTATGTTTCCTAAAGTACCAATAAAATGTTTTCTCTTTATATAAAAATAAAGTATTTCTTCTTATTATTAGAATGTTGTGGCTGCACTTAAAATTTAACATTGTATTTTTCAAGCACTGTGTTTTATTACATTTGCACAAGCAAATACAAGTGCACATACACACACACTCACACACACATACCACAAAGACACAGAGATAGTGGAGATAAAGAAAAATGTATCTTTTTTGTTCTGTTTTCCAAACAAGCTGATACATTATCCTTGTTTCTTCAGATAAATCACAATTTAGACTTATCAGAAGGCTTAATTCAAGCTTAATGATATACTAGTTAATTGAAAAGAAAAACAAATGGTTGATTCCTTCCTTGCAATTTTCCACTGTACACAATACAGGGAAAGCAATGATCCTGAGGAGTTCATCCTATATACTGCAGTTAAAACTTCCTTTAGGGGGAGAAGGAACATTATGCTGAAGTCAGCTTTCAAATGCTAACCTATATAATCACCATTAAGTAAATACAGTACATGTATATACACAGTGATGGGATTCAGCCAGTTCACACCACTTCAGCAGAACCGGTAGCTAATTTTTTGTTGCCCAGGCCCAGAATGGATTTTCGGAAGCGGCATCCACACTCAGAACCGGTTGTTCACATATTTGAATCCCACCACTGTATATGCAGTTGATTATGACACACAACTTATAATTTCATGGTCAAAATTATTCTTCAAAAATGAATATAACTCTGAGAGACACCTAACAACCTGATCATTAAAATAAAATTAAAAAAAAATACTAAATAATTTTGACTATATTTAGAAATGCAGTTTTAAAGGTGAGCTCACCCATTTTAATATCAAGTCAGCATGAGTCAAAGAGCAAGGTAAGAAAAAATTCCCAAATTTTCCCAATATCCATTTAAATCACGTTTTACAAAACTCGGCAGAGTTTAGTTCCAACTTTGATAACAGAATGCAGGTGGAGAGAGCCAAGCAAAAACTTTTTTTGTCTAAGAAGACAATCAGATATAAATTGCCTTGTAACTACTGTATTCAAGTAACAATCTGAAAAATTTATAGATATCTTTTGAATCTAGGAAAGGATTTTTTAACTTATTTAATAAATATTTATTCCTGTTTTGGTTAATAAGTGAACTTTTTTATATACAGTTAAGCAGTTGTAATACACAGAACATTTCATTAAAAAGTGCAAAACACAATGACATAGAAGTAATGGTTCAATATCACAGCTGCTTGTAACTCAATGTGAGCATCATGACAGAACTATATTCAGTTAGCCCTTTCTAACACCAGATTTGAGTGAAATGGTATTTATATTCAAGTTAATGCCTTAAATTTTAAAGAATTTTTAATTCATTACACAATAAAACAATAACCAGGCAGAAAGATAAGTAATTCTCTATTCAAAAATATATCACCAAGTTACTACTCTTATAACCAAAAAGGTTACATTTCTTTCACTCAAAAAAGTACTACCTACTTAATAAACAGGGGGAAAACACATAACACGGCTATTTTTTAAAATGTATTAAGATTTAACTTTCTCATAATCATGCAAAACAATTCATTTCATAGCTATAATTCAACACAGAATTAAGCATACTTAAATATCTCAAGTTTTAAAGACACTAAGGATCCAACCCATTTTACAAACTTATCTCAGAGTAAACCCCACTGAACTCAATGGGACTTACTTCTGAATAACCATGTACTGCGTAATATTGTATCAGACCAGGACTAGCGTTTGTCAGTTTCGGCAGTTTTAAAATTAGACTAAGACCTAAATTATGTAAATAATCATCTCATTTTCCCAGCACATTAGTTGTGCCTAGTTGTCCATGTTAAAATAAAATATAAATAGAATAAGAGTTTATTTCACCTTCACATGGTGTCTTTCTCATGCAGACCTCAGATTTCCATATTTGTATCCCTTTAAAGGATTTGATATGCAGGGAAAAAAGAAAGGATGGTAAACATTTCAATTCAGAGATCAGTCTGGCTGCCACATTCCATGTATTAGCACTGTGCAAATCCCATACCTTTCACTGATGTGTTGGGTGGTGGTCCTTCCATACGCAGGTTCCATGGTGGATCCCCTTGATTAGCAAAGTCCCTCATCTTCAAATAGCTAATTGTTAATCGGATGATAGATGCCTTGTCAAGCTGGCTGGTGATGGCAGCAGGGAGTGGCAACAATTTGGCCAACTCATAGAATTCAAAATTTTCTTTTCCTCTTCGAGAACGAGCAGCATCTCGGGATTTTTCCTTTCTCAAGGCTTGTAAGCTGGGGGAAGAAAGAGCAAGATATTCATTACTACTGTATTTTCTCTGACAGAGCCACTGTTGTTCACAATTCCTTGCCACTGTACAAATATACACCGCAAGCACTGTTTAAATATAGATACATAAAGCCAGTGCTTTTTTGTAAAAGAAAAAGGTGCCGGAACTCACACATGTCATACAACCTGCCTTGCCTACCCTACAAGGTTCCATCCAAAAAAGGTGCCGGAACTCCGTTCTGAGCATTCTATGAGAAAAAAAGCCCTGCATAAAGCTATAGGCATATATGTCCCAAAGGTGCTTTTTCAAAAGGCAACTGCACACCACCTATCTCCTGGTTACAACACAGTCCTTTCAGCAGTTCCAAGAAGATTCCACATCCATTTGCACTATTCAGGTGAACACCTGAGGACACCAATAAAACTCCAGGTGGTCCCAACGACTGTCAGAAAGAGTGCTAATGACCAGATGACTGCAAGGAAAATAAACTCTTTCATTTTCCACCAGTCAGAACTGAAGAAGCTTCCTGGATGAGAAGTGAAACGTCTTCAAGGAAAAACAAAGGAAGTTCAGTTGCCTTTTGCAAAAGTGCCTTTTGGACAACCATGACCTGGATGACTGAGACATATAGGTGTGTGTATGTGTGTATATGTGAGTGTGTGTGTGTATGTCTGTCAGCTGGGCTGTTGGTTTCATCTCCGGGCTTGGTAATTAGGTTGCAAACGTTTCATCTCTATTCAGGGGGACATTTTCAGTGCAGTTTGAATTGTGTTCAGGTAGCAAAACAATGTGCAGGATTGGACTATGGCTTACAAATTGGATCTGTAACCCATCCAGAAGACATTTCAATTAATGTGGTATCCCAGATCTGTGGTGGGACTAAATATTTTGACTTGAATGGATTGGGAGTTTCACTGAAAAAACAAACACAAAGCTTGACTATCATTACAGTTTCAGTAAATGAGGTGACTTTTAGCAGTTTTGGCTGGCCGGCCAAGAATTACAATCTGGCCCGAGTAGTTCATACTAGAACAGCCAGATTATGTCATGAACACCAATTACGAATAGCGCCTCACTGGAGTTAAAATATGCTGGCTGGAAACACATTTCTATTCCAAAACTTGTGTTCTATGACTGGAAACTGCAATGATATAGGGACATGAGAGGAGAAGCCTTCTGGATATCATGTCCTTGTTATATAAGGCTGTCTCCCAAAAGACTATGCTAGAGTCAATACTGGATTTATGTTGAAGTGGGAAACTGGACTTTCAGTGACATACAGACATACATGCATGAGTGTGTGTATGTAATCCTCAGCTTACGACTATAATTGAGCCCAAAATTTATGTTGTTAAGTGAGAAATTTGTTAAGTGAATTTGCCCTATTTTATGACTTTTTTTGCTGCAGTTAAGTGAATCGCTGAAGTTGTTAAATTAGTAATATGGTTGTTAACTGAATCTCATTTCCCCATTGACCTTGCTTCTCAGAAGGTCACAAAAGGTAATCACATGACTCCAGGACACTGTAACCATCATAAATGTGAATCAATTGTTACGCATCCGAATGCAAATCACGTGAACTTTGGGATACTAAACAGTCATAAGTGTGGAAAACAATCATAACTCACTTTATTCAGTGATATTGTAACTTGGAAGGGTCACTAAATGAACTGTTGTAAGTCAAGGACTATCTGCCTATATCTATATCTATATCTATATATCATCTATATCATCTATATCATCTATATCGATAGAGATAGATAGATAGATAGATAGATAGATAGATAGATAGATAGATAGATATTTAAAGTGTATGTATAATATTCATTGACAGATTGTAGATATCTTAATGAAAATAAATGGAATCTAGATAGATACTGACTGACAGTGAAAACTATTAAGCAGTGGAACAGCTTGCCTCCTGTAGTTGTGTGTTTTCACATCACTGGAAGTTTTCAAGAAAAGATTGGACAACCATTTGTTTGAGATGTATGAGGACTCCAAAGTCCCTTCTAGCCCTATGATTCTATGGTTCCCATGTTTTTCACAGTAGCCAATGGAAGGCCCACAAGGAAGACGCTAAGCTACACTTATTAACTCCAGCAACTGGTATTAGAAACCTATTGCCTCCTTTACTAGAAGTAATAAGTCATCATTATAATTAATAACTCCATAGTCCTTGAATTAATGTGATCACCTTTTAAAATTCTTCCATATAATAAAATAACAAATTACAAATGCTAAATACGAAGAAAGATTTTCTTTTATCTGTACTATATCATACATAGGTTTATATATCCTTACCATGTTCTATCTGCTCACATTTTAAATAAATATTTTAAAATGCCTCTTCTTAATCCTTTTTTTCTCTGGGTTTCCCAATTTTACAATATCATTTCTGAATTATAAGCAATATTCTTAATGTGGTTGCACAGAATATTTACTTTGAGCTCTGTAATCATCCTCCCAATTCCCATTTTAGGAAGACAGCCATGTTAGTGACATAGCGTCAAAAAAATCATAAACTTTACTTTATGCCTTTTAATAAAATTTGCTAGTCAGAAAAGGTGCAACAAGATTTCTTCTGATTTTCTGCTAAAATCTCTTTCTGATTAGTCATAACTAGTCCAGATCCCTTATCAATATATTTGAAATTTCCTGTCTTACATATATCACTTTGTGATACTTTAAATTTGTTATCACTGAATATCATCTTCAGAGTTGGTCAACTCATTAACTAATTCAAACTCTGGATTACTTATGAACAAATTAAAAATAACTAGTTCCAATATAGTAACAGTCCTAATAGATGAAATCATCTTTTGGCTTCCGGGTGGCAAGGCTCCGTCGATGGCGGTCATTTCTGACAGTCAGTCCCGATGTTCCATTTAAACCGTGAAAACAGCGATGATCAGCTGTTTTGCGGTTTGGGAATCCCCCCTTCAGGAGAAGAGGGGGGGTGAGTATTCAGGCAAGAGGTAGAGCTCCCCTAGACCCCCAGAACCTAATCGGAGGTTGAAGGGTGAGAGCTCCCTCGGAGCCTGAATTAACTCTGGACTTGGGACTCTTCTGTTTCAAGGTTTTGAAACAGAACAGGACGCTGCAACCATCCCTGCTTTTAACATTGTATTTTGGATTACTTGGAAGCAGGCAGAGCTGAGCGGGAGAATACAGAAACAGCAAGTATATGATCTTTAACTCCAGTTTATCTTAAAAGAAGGGGAGGAAAATGGTGCTGGAATAACTTCTGAGAGAAAGCGTGAAGTACAAAAGAACAAGGAAAATAAAATAAAAGCAAGGGGGAAGACAGAAAGTGGATTTTTAAAAGTTGTAAAAGACTTTGTTTAAAATATTTGAAGTTGGTTCAAAGATGATTTAAGAGACTTGGCTATTTGACAGTGAAGCAATGAAGTTGCAATTAGTGCAGAAAAATGAAAGTGAGAAACGAAAGTTAATTGGGTGTTAAAATGGCTTTCAAACCACCTAGATTCCCTGCTTCTAAAAGTGCGGGGGCTTCACCAGTTCAACAATCTGGTCTTCAATCACTGATGCCACCCCCTGCAGCATCTGCACCCACATTAACATTGAAAGATTTACAAGATGCTTTAAAACTCCAATCTGAGCAAATATCTGAGCAAGTGGCAGAGCTTATTAATGAGAAAAATAAAGAAATACGAGAGGATATTTTGCTGGCACTTCAAAGACTGACAGTCTGTATTGAGAATCTGGATGATCGTGTGGAAGAAGTTAATCAAAATAATTTGATATTGGAAGCCAAAGTCAGTGAAGCTGAGAATAAAATGGAAAAAATCGATGATGAGATGGTGATGATACAATATAGGGACATGGAGTTTGCTTTGAGGATCAGAGGTCTGAAAGAAAATCCACAAGAAAATTTGGAGGAAATAGTGGCAAAAGGTCTGGCGCCCATTTTGGGTTGGTGAGTTGAAGATGTTATATTGGAAATAGATAAAATATTTCACATCAACTCTTGGATTGCTAGGCAAAGAAAATTGCCAAGGGATGTGGTTGTTTATTTTACAAAGAGAACAATCAGAAATGCGATTATTCAAGCTTTTTATAACAACAGATTTAAAGTGGCTGATCAAGAGGTTGAAGGAAGAAGAAGGAAAGAATTTGTTTTTCTGGCAGATGAATTAAAAAAATGACAGATTCAGTTTAGCTGGGAGATACCAACAGGGATAGTGGTGAATTATGTTGGCACAAGGTATCATCTTAATACAGTTCTTAAGGCCCGAGACTTTTATTGCAATATACTGAAGGCAGGCTCACCGCCATCCCCAGAAATTAAAAGGAGAGAGGAAAAAGAAGTGAGACAGACACAACTGGAAGGTACTCAGCAAGATGAAGAAATCACCTCGCTGATTTCAAAAGAAGTACAGCAAACTTTGGAAATTGCGCAGCCCTTGGTCCCATTAGAAGATCCAAGGGCTCAAAGAGTGACAAGAGCAGCGACTAGACGCAAGGAGCAACAACAACAACAACAGAAACAATATTCTACAATTACAACTCAAGAATCTACTAACACAGAAGCAGTGGGAGGAGTGAGACCAAAGAAGCAGATGCTTGCGAATCTGCAAGATACGCTCTGAAAGCTTCAAGTCGCAAAAGATGGCGACAAAGTTCCTGACATGGAATGTTAATGGTTTAAATTCACCGCAAAAGAGAAAGAAAATATTTCAGTACCTGAAACAATTTAAAAATGATATTATATGCTTGCAGGAAACGCATATTCATGTAGCTGATCAAAAATATTTGATAAACTCTAGATTGGGTATACAGTTTATTGCATCTGCTCCAGAATAGAAAAATGGTGTAGCTATTTATGTGAAGAAGAATCTGGCAGCCAAACTAATTGAAGCAGATAAACAAGGAAGATATGTTATAATTGAACTCTTAATAGAAGGAAAGAAAATACTTTTAATTGGACTATATGCACCTAACCAACAGCAAGGAGAACTTTATAAACTTTTACATAACAAAATAATTCAATGGGATTATAAATCGTGTATTTTAATGGGAGACTGGAATCGAGTGCTGGATACACAAAAAGATAAAAAAGGACCTTTTAAAAGTACACCAAATCACGCTAAATTGCCTAAATCCTTTTTTGACATGACAGATGATTTGGAACTGAGAGATGTTTGGAGAGAACGAAACATGGATGAAAGAGATTTTACTTTTTTTTCTGATAGACATCAATCCTTTTCCAGGATTGATTTTGTATTAACTACTAATGATTTTTTTTCTAGGGTTAAGAAGATCAAGATATGTCCAAGAACCTTATCAGACCACAGTCCAGTATGGATAGAACTGGACAAGGAGAAGGGAAATAGGAGATCATGGAGGTTAAATGAAAACTTGTTTAGATATGAAGAAAATTTGGAAGAATGTAAAAAACAAATGAAAGAATTTTTTGTTATAAATATGCATAAGGGTACACCCATTGAGATGGTCTGGGATGCAAGTAAAGCTTATAAGAGAGGAGTGTTAATATATTTGAATAATAAATATAGATGGAGATTGGAAAGAATTGTAAAGAATTAGAGGAGGAAATAAAGATGAAAGAGAAGGCTTTTATTTTGGATTCATCTAATAAAAGGTTGAAAGAAGCAATTAATTTGCTAAGAGGGCAGTTTGATATGCTGATGGCAGATCAGGTGGCAACTAATTTACGATACGTCAAACATAATACTTTTTATAATGCTAATAAGCCAGGTAGATGGTTAGCTTATTTGTTAAGTAAAAAACAAAAATCACGTAACATAGATAAGATAGAATATAAGGGTAGAGAGGTGTTTCAGCAAAATCTTATTAAGAAGGCTTTTAGTGAATTTTATTCTAAATTATATGCAAGGGATATAACTCAAGGTTTAGATATAGACAGGTATTTACAAGAAGTGAATATCCCTATACTTACACAGGAGCAAAGGGAAGGGATGAACCAACCGATAACTGTTGAAGAAATTATTTTAGCAATTAAACAATTAAAAGTGGGTAAATCACCTGGAACAGACAGTTTGACAGCCATTTATTATAAAAATTTACAATTAGAGTTGGTGGAACCTTTAAAAGAATTATTTAGGACAATTCAATCTGGAGGGGAAGTGCCTCCATCATGGAGAACAGCATTCATATCATTGATTCCAAAGGAAGATCAAGATCTTACCCAACCAAAAAATTATAGACCTATATCGCTCTTAAATACAGACTATAAGATATTTGCAAAGATCTTAGCAAATAGATTAATGAAGGTTATGCAGCAAATGATTTATAGTGATCAAACAGGATTTATAAGTGTTAGACAAATGAAGAGTAATGTGAGACATATTGTAAACCTATTAGAATATTTGGAAAGAAATAATCAAGTCCCTGCAGCGCTTATTTTCCTGGATGCTGAAAAGGCATTTGATCAATTGAATTGGCAATTTTTATTTAAAGTTTTAGAGAAGATGGAGTTTGGCGATAAGTTTTTACAACCTATTAGGGCAATATATCAGAAACAAACAGCTCAAATAATAATTAATGGTAGTTTAACAGAAGCTTGTAAAATTGAAAAGGGTACAAGACAGTGATGTCCGTTGTCACCATTGCTGTTTGTTTTAACATTGGAAATATTATTAAGATACGTGACTCAAATAAAATAAAGGGAATTAAAATTAAAGATCAAGATTATAGATTGAGAGCGTTTGCAGATGACTTGGTTATTACATTAGCTCAACCGACTCATTCAGTTATAGATTTAATGGAAATAATTTCGCAATACGGGCAAGTTTCTGGATTTAAGGTTAATAGACAAAAAACTAAAATTTTGTCTAAAAATATGACTATGGAACAAAAGGTAGTTTTAGAAAAATTAACAGGATTTGAGATAGCTAAAAAGATTAAATATTTGGGGGTATATCTTACAGACTCAAATGTGAAATTATATAAAAATAATTATGAATTGTTATGGTTAAAAATACAAAAAGAATTAGATAGTTGGAGGAAACTACAATTGTCTTTATTGGGAAGAATTGCAGCAGTTAAAATGAATGTTTTACCAAAATTTTTATTTTTGTTTCAAATGATACCTATACTTAAAAAAGATTCAAATTTGGAAGAATGGCAGAAAGGCATTAAAAAATTTATTTGGGCAGGGAAAAGACCGAGAGTAAAACTCAAGATAATGCAAGATATACGTGAAAGAGGTGGTCTTAAATTGCCCAACTTTAAATTATATTATGAAGCTGCGGTTTTATCATCAATTAGTAATTGGTTTAATTTAACAGAAGGAAGATGGTTGAATATTGAGGGACATGATTTATTATATGGTTGGCATGCCTATTTATTGTATGATAAAAAGGTGGATAATATCTTTAAGACACATATATTAAGGTATGTCCTGTTGCGAGCTTGGAAAAAATATCAATGTAAGTTAAATTATAAAATACCAATTTGGGCAATACCTAAGCATGCAATAGAAAATATAAGTCTGGGATTTAAACAAGATGTGACTACATATAAAGATATTCTTAGACTGGAGAGGAATGTATGGCAATTAATGCCATTTAATATTTTAAAAGAAGGGAAAATAGTACGAACTTGGTTTCAGTATGGTCAGATACAAGCTAGATGGAATGAAGATCAGAAAATTGGTATTACAACAACAGATGAAAATTTGGTAAAACAAATTAGAGATCAAAGTCAAGCGCATATAAGAAGGATATATAATGCATTGATAGAAATAGATTCAGAAACGGAACTTGTCAAAGATTGTATGATAAAATGGGCCCAGAATATTCAAGAGCCAATAACCATGGATGTTTGGGGAAAAATTTGGGTCAGAAATGTGAAATTTACTCAGGCTCAAAATTTAAGAGAGAATTTTTATAAAATGTTTTATAGGTGGCACTTAGATCCTAAAAAATTAGCATGTATGTATCCAAATTATCAGCCTAAATGCTGGAGGTGTGGTTGTGAGGATGCAACCTATTACCACATGTGGTGGACTTGTAAAAAAGTTAAAGTTTTTTGGATTAAAATTTGGTGGAATATGCAGAAGATATTTAAGAAAAAGATAAGGTTTACCCCACAGTTATTCTTATTGGGTATTATTACTGATTGCACTGTTATAGAAATTAAATTGATGTTGAATTTAATAACGGCAGCAAGACTTTTGGTTTTGCAATATTGGAAGAAGGAGGAACTGCCTACTATAGAAGAGTGGACTTTAAAAGTTTCAAACTTGGCAGAATTGGCAAAATTTTCAGCATACCTGAAAGAACAGTCGCAACAGAGATATATTTCAGAATGGAGAAGATGGATTGAATATATTCAGAATAAATATGGGACTAAAAAATTTCACCTAGCATATGAATGAATATTAGAATTATAAGATGTATTATTATTTACCTATGTATAAGGGGAGTTAAAGTGCGATAGGATTTTAAGTGTATTCACAGTTGGTTAGAATATTTTAGTTTAAGCTTGTTAGAGTCAATACCCTGTTTTCAGCTCTGGGAAGCGGGGGGGGGAGGGTGGGGATGTGGGGGGGAGGGGGAGGGATGGAGTATACTTAAAATGTACTGTAAAACTTTTCAGTAAAAAAATCATCTTTTGTCTATACAATTGCGAGAAGTGGGCAAGTTTAAACAGATATCATTATCATCATCATCATCACCATCATCATCATCCCTTTTAATAGTTCCTCTTTTCTATCAAACAGTCATCTGCACTACTGGATAACTAAGAAATATGTATAGCTTCCTTGTTAGACTGGATTCTCATTTTATAGGTGGTTCAGTTTTAACCATGTCTGAAGCAAGAGCCACTGAATTCCACAGGCTTTATTCCCAAGTGTTCCACAGCCTTTACATTTTCCCAGTCCAGTCTGCAGCAAGTTGCAGTTATGCCAAAATGCATATGTGCCATGCTTACCCTGCCTACATCCTAACATCTGATGCAAATGAGTATGTCATGACATTTGCTCCCCTGCAAATGATTATGTTCCTATGTATAAGCAAAACCGGTTTTAACTCAATTTCAACCTTTAGGAAACTCATTTTTTAAAAGCAGACTCTTGCATATCATTACAGCTGCTATGCTCATTACAATTTTTATGCCACATTTTTTGCATTACAACCATCGTGCTAACACTGCCTTTTTAATATTCCATTTAACATTTTATTTCATACTGCTTCTCTTTCACTTCAGAAAACGTTCAACATTTCTTTACTTTTTCTTGAAATGAGAAGTATCACCCTCCCTCATTACACACATCTTACCAAAAGTCTTTTGTAGTGGCAGCACTGTACTTGTAATAAATAGTGATTGGCTTGGAGGACTATAACCATAAAATAAGGCCCTAGAGGCTGAAAGGTTGTTCAGACTATGATATAATGGCATAAGGCAGGGCGAATGACACAGCTTCTACATTAATCTAGTATCCATTTGCATTAGCTACTATTAGAAGGCATAAAAAGCTGATGACAGCAGTCAGACCCACTACTTCTCCTTGTCTTCTAACTTTCAGGTAAGATCATTGCAAGAGTAGACCCCACGGTGTGTGTTTTCTTTTACAGCACTAATCATCCTGCCTTGGCTGCTTCCCAATCTTTTATATAGAGCAGGGGTGTCAAACTCAATTTCATTGAGGGCCACATCAGCATTGCTGTTGCCCTCAGGGGGCCGGGTGGGTATGGCTTGGGTGGGCATGGCCTACTGGGTGGGTGTGGCTAAAGTGCGTATGGCCTACTGGGTGGGCATGGCCAGCTCTACATCATTGGCATCAAGGGTGCCTATTGGGGCCTGGGCAGGAGTGGGACAGATCTGAGGGTCTCTGGCAGGAGGAGGGTCTCTGGGCCAGGGCCAAGGCAGTGGGGGCCGTTCCCTCACTGTTTCCAGGATGGCTTCATGGGCCGCATGAAACCACTTCGTGGGCCGGATCTGGCCCCCAGGCCTTGTGTTTGACATGTCTGATATAGAGGAACACACAGAAACAGAGAAATTGAATCAAAAAAGGAAATAAAGAGAAATATCAGGAAAGGGATATGTGGGTTGCTCACTTCTCTTTGGTTATGTCCAGAGTAGTGGGACTTGGCTCAAGGAAATGTTTAGCGTCAGAGAGTTTATGGAACGTGACACATCCAGAGTCCACAGAATTTTCTTTACCAAAGTGCATCACATTACTCTGAAGCCTTTTGCAAGACGTTTAGTGGTACTCTGAAAGTTTTGCAAGACATAAGTGGCTTTTCCATGGTATCCTCTTTTGCTGAATGAAATTCCCAGGCAAGGTATAAGAAGCAAGGAAAAGCAAAGCAAGGTGGATACTGGGTTTTTTTTTACTCTCTCTCTCTCTCTCTCTCTCTCTCTCTCTCTCTCTCTCTCTCTCTCTCTCTCTGTGTGTGTGTGTGTGTGTGTCTGTGTCTGTGTGTGTCTGTGTGTGTCTGTGTCTGTGTAATCCTAGACTGCAAATCAGTGTCAGGGGGTACTTTGCATTAATCTTCATCAAAGCAAAACATACATTCAAAGCTTTGCACAAAGCTATTGTTTGTCATTAAAATTACTCCTACAAGCATGGCATCTGAGCCTCTACCTTAGTAAAGTAGCATTAAAAACCAGATGCCTATCTTACTGAGAGAACAGGAAACATGAACCATTTACTACCACCATCACAGGGTCTGTATGAAGATTCTGTATCTGTCTTCCCTTTAAAAAAGAGAAAGAAAGAAACCTCTCAACTGACAGCAGTGATGCCTAATACTTTCTGAAACTGCTGGCTATATTTTCATATTTTATGTCATAAATGAATAAAACTAAATAAAATGTTTTTAAAAATCTAATGCCATGTTCCCTCTCTTTCTCTCTCTCAACAGAGTTTATAAAACTATTGTTAGCTTTCCTACCACTTACTAATATTGACATTCCTCTAGATTTCTGACCAGGAAAAAGATTTGAATACAAGTGCTCAAATATTGATACAATATCTCTTTAATAACAATAAAAATGACTTTTCGTCCTAAGAAAATAAATCCTGTTTCTTGAAAAGGAGGTCAAAACCTTTCAAATTTCTTCTACAAAGAAGGAACAACTATGATCTGAAGAGAAACTGATGATAGATAGATGATTGATTGATTGATTGATAGATAAAGATTGATTTATTTGCTTAAGAGAATCTAGCACAGCAGAGCTGTACTATTTATCAATTAATGTGGAATGCAGACTGAAAGAAGGTCTTTATTAAAAATTCAGCCATTAAAAATTCATCAAAGATTTCATCATTTTAACTTGCATTCCTTTGAACACCTGCTTACTTGTCAGATCTCCGGTCAGAGTTAACAGTGGAATCTATGGTTGCTACAGAATCTCTACCACTTTTGACACGAACTGCATGACAACATTTGTGGGTTATCAGTTTAAAACAAAAAGAAATAAAATAAAATCTGACAAACTATGCTGCTGTACCAAACTTTTTAGGGTAGTTATTGGACAAACCTGAATGTGTCCTATGCTTCAATAAATGTTTGGAATGGGTATGAATGAATATTTTTCCCCATGCTGTATCACTTTTGACAAAATGCAAAATTTAGGCAAACATGTAAACAAATAGTAACTGCTGTTATTTACAGCAGAGCATAATTTCTTTAAACCTGTCCAAGAAAAATACCTTCATGTGCAAATACAGCTGTCTAGAATATATGCTGGAAGTTAAACTTGGAACCTTCAAGTTCAAGGTAAAAATTCTGCTGCTTAACTAATGTACTACTCATAGCTGTCATCATTAATTTATGTTAGCCTCTGTAAACATCAAGAGTATAATAGGCCAATTTCACAACTAAATATAGATGCACATTTTGTCCTTATATAAATGGCAGATTGCTGCTGTAGATCATCACTGCAACACGTCAGTAGAGATGCACTGTTTGATGCTCTGATGATCACACAATATATAAAACCAGTTGTAATGGTTGTTTGGAAGCAAAGTGTAACACAGCAGCAAAATTTCATTTGTTCCACAAACTCAGGATATATTAAGCTTGGCTGACAAAAACTGTTTGATGTGCTAAATCAGTTTGACCTTCATTTTTACTTTATATTTCCTATTTGACACATTAAATACAAAACCGGATACCATTACATCTATGAAGAAAAAAACTGTGTCAAATATGCACACATAGCAAGAAGATTTTACAAATCTTTAAAGTTTATATTTGAGATGTTAATATTCAAAGGAATGTTGAGTTCTTTCTGGAGAAAAAAGAAACATGACAGATCTTAGCAATACACTATATTGTTTTTGTATACAGACCTTTTTGCATTACTGTATTCTTGGTCCAAGCATCACTTAAATTATCAACTGTACCATAAACAATAACTGTTCATCTAGAATACAATTAGTACTAGATTCCCCACCTCTCTCAACCATTCATTTGGCAGATTAAAAACAGCAGAGAACAGGCTGCTCCCCCTAGTAAAACTACCTAGATAAGTAGAACTTTTATCTTGGGGCAAATTGTACATTTCACACCTTAAATTTCTATTTACAGAATCAGCTAATCACTTCACAATTGAACTTCTCAGAACAAAAAGTTATCAATTAAAGTGGTTGAAACTCCTGCAAATTATAATTTAAGAATGAAGTAATTGCTTTCATCAGGGAAGAAATGCCCGCCAGAACAGAAATGTCACTTTAGATTAGTGTTCTCACTCCTGAAGCAATGGATGACACAGCTGATATAAGACTAAATGCCAAGACCAATCAATTGCTTTTGTGGCTCTGTTCTGAGCTGCTGTAAAAGGGACCATTTTCTAGGATCTACTCTCCATTATAGTAAATGCTATCTCCTTGGTAACATAATTTCATTTCTCATAAATTCTGCTTGAGACATTGTCATAACAATGGATATTTGTTAAAAAGAATGCTGTTGGTTTAACGCAAAGAATTAAGTGTGAACGGCTGTCAAAGTACTACAGTTTATTTGTTCTTAAACATAAATTGAAGTCTCCTCCATTAAAAAGAATACTCATGTGGAAATGAGCATTCCGAACAAAGGTAATATATTGTCTTTAAAGGTGCTGTATAGCTGATTTAGAGCAGAGACTTATTTTTTTACACATACTTGCTTTGTTTCTGTTAGGCACCCTGGTCTTTTACATAGATTTGTCAGTGTAAAAATAGAATAGATAAATACTTCACTTACTTTCCCAGCAGTGTAGTTTGTAAATGTGAAATTACTGAAGAAAAAAAGTCTCATTATCATCTGACATGTTATTTGTTAGCAACCTCATCTGTGTATAAACACTTTTGAACTGAGCTCTCTCTACAAAGTATCTGTAGTCTGTATTTTTCATCTTTAAAAAAAAGAAAAAGAAAGAAAGAAAGAAAGAAAGAAAGAAAGAAAGAAAGAAAGAAAGAAAGAAAGAAAGAAAGAAAGAAAGAAAGAAAGAAAGAAAGAAAGAAAACCAAGAATTCAACTTATGGACTCCAATTAAAAATATATCAAAAAATCTAATTTAGCGGAACAGCAGTAATTTTTATATGATTCCTGTTTTGGCTGAGTTTCAAAAAAAAATCACAGAGGAGATTTTATTTTAGACTAAAAATTTAAAAAAAGGCTTTTGATTCTATCTAAGAAAAAACACTGTCATATATTGTAATACTATTATTACCAAAACAGTAAACACAACTGTAACTGCCTACCAATTACTGTCTGGTCAACCCCAAAATGCTGCTTCTAAGAGGTCACATTAGGTATAGCAATTCCAGTATGTTCCGTGGGGATATTTATGTACAAAAGATTAAAGGATTGCTTAATGACCAGTTGCTTAGTGACCATTCAAAGTTACAATGGACCCCTTCCAGCAGTTACTTCCAACCCAAATCAAGAGTTCCAATGGTGGCACCCTGTCCCTATAGTCACATGATCAGATTTTAGATGCTTGGCAACTGGCTCATGTTTATAGCCAACTGCCACATTCCAGGCATGTGACTGTGATTTGTGAATTTTTTTGCTGGTTTCTGTCATTTTTGACCAGTTTCTAGCAAAAAACACTAACAGAAATGAATGGATTTGTTTTACGACCATGGTGCTAGCTTAAGGATTGGAGCAAAGCAATCAGGTCAGTTACATAGGTGCCTTGATTATTGACTGTCATGAAAATTAATGAATTAATGAATTAATTAATTTTCCAGGTCTCATTATGTTAATAAGTTGAGAATTATCTCTATTTCCATGGCACCCACTACATTACCCAGCCATATGACTTTTTACTTGTCTTTTTAAACCTTAATTTAAAAAGAGATGGGAGATCATGTTGCCAAATAATGCACTGGTTCCCATGCTATTATTTCCAAGAATGATTCTGGACCCACAATTTTTGTAAGACAGACACCCATACTTATTGATTTTACATCTCCTCAGAAAAACGTACGTCAGTATATGAAAACCTAAGTCAGTTATGAAAAAGAATACTGTTGCATTCTGTTAGATGTATACTCCCTTAGTAAGTAGGGTCCCCATGCTAACATTTTCTACTACATACCTCTAGCAGTTTGTTGTTTATGTATTTATTTACCCTAAAATTTGGAAATGCCCAACTCCAAAATTAGTCTGGATAATCAAGTAAGAACATTTTTTAAAAAAATCAAGAAAAGTTACAAGAAAATTCTGTGCATACAAACTCACTCCCTCTAACAAAAGATCAACTGCAAGACTCCATAAACACTCTATATATGTGAGAAGAGACTGATTTTTTTAGGCCTTCTGAAACATTATCAGGGTGAAGGGGATGCAAATCTCTGGAGGATATCACTCCAAAGCAGGAAAAGCACCCAAACTTTCTGTCTCCCAATGATGCAATGTTTGATCAAACTGACCAAAACACACCAACTATGCTTAACCTTACTGGATGGGCAAAAAGCATGGTAGATAGGCAGTTTTTATTTTGGAAAGGTATTTGTTCTCAAAACTTCTACTATGCATATCAACCGTAAAAGAGGGTGACCCTGAATAAGTGGTTTCTCATATAAATAGTTATATATTGTGGGAAAACAGTTAAAAATCACAGTATTGCCCTGGGTTCTTACTACATAGAAATTATCTTCAAAAACTATATAATTACTATAACACAAGAAGACAAGTATCTAGCAGGTTATCTATCATTCATCTATATTTCTTTCCTAATTTATCTGGATGGCATTTTGTAGTTATATGTGTTTAAAAGAAGTATGTTAAAGTTCTACTTGTGATAATTATAGTTTTTTGTTGTTTTTTTAAAAAAAGATTTATAGATACAGTGTTTAAGGGAATATGACAGTTATATAAGAATTGATTTATCTCTAAAATTTAAGCATCTTTTCACATTAATTGATACCCTAAGTCTAGAATTAATTTCTTATCCTTGATTTTTTCTTCCCCAAGCTAAATAAAACTACTAGTATTTCATCAAGAAACCAAGCATGAAAAGGGAGCCAATCTCTAAACTATGCAGGAAAAAAAGTATTAGTTGCTAAAATTTAAATTTTTGAAGTACATGCACACATTTTATTAATGTTGTGACTTTTCCTTACTGTCAAAGCACCATCCTAACAGTGTTAAAACACTGGAAATCTATAAATGATAAAACTCAGCCTCTCTCCTGTTTTAAAAATATTAACATATGCAGAAATAGGATGGCTTTCTATTTACTGTAACCATAGTACATAATTATAATATATAATACTGTAGCAAAACAATAGCAACAGCACTTAAGACTTATATACCGCCCCATAGTGCCTATACAGCACTCTTTAGTAGGTTTACAATATCAGCACATTGCTCCCAACAATCTGGATCCTCATTTTACCAACCTTGGAAGGATGTAAGTCTGGGTCAACCTTAAGCCCCATCAGGATTGAACTCCAGGCTCTGGCAGTTTGCATGCAATACTGCATTCTAACCACTCCGCCACCAGGGTTCCTAAGCATATTATTTATATTCTCCCAAAAGTATAAATAATACAAATTCTAGGCTTTCTTAATTGAAACCAATCCATAATTCTCCAAATTTATCAGTACTTCAGTTTCTTCTGAAGAATATAGTCCTTGCTTACAGGATACAGAATACAGAAAGTAATTGAGAGCTGCAACGTGGTCGTAAAGCATAACCTCACGATTGTAGCAACTTACAACAGCAGTCCCAGTTGACATCATTAGGCAGCTCTCGCAAGATTACTAAGCCAAATATCATGTGATCACTATTTACAACCTCCTGCCAGCTTCAGCTTTGACTTTGTCACAAAGGTCACAAATGGTGATCAGAGGATTGTAGGGAAGCTGCAACAAATGCAACAAATGCCACTCACTGAATGAATACTCGTTAAGCAAGGACTATTTATATCTGATTAGCTACATTCTCTTTTTGCATTTCTTCAAAATGCTTAAGTTCCTAAATTATTTTTCAAAAATGAAAAGATTATATATACTTGAAAATCATAACATCCTGAAAAGCCTAAAATCTAGTGATGGAAGAAGCACTAAAGATCAGTACATATTAAGAGTTATGACCAGCACTGACTTTGAGCAATTATTCAAGAATCATATTTGTCATTTTGATAACTCAGATAAGAACTATAATTAGAAATCTATAAAGTATATATCTGTCAGGTGAGCTGGAAGTATCTCACCATTATGTGTTGCTAGCAATAACATATAATGCTTAGAAGCTGGAAGGGATTTCATACACTCTGAAACATATATACCAAATTCAATACATTCAAAAGGTCAGCACCGTGGGCCATTAAACCTGATAAAACATGTTTTATACTTGTGAATTATGTTTAAACACTATTTAATGTTGCTAATTTTGCACTAAACAGAATATGTATAGATTGTTATGAATAATTGAAGTCACTGATGGTGCTATTTGTTTACTGTGTTAGTTGAAGGTGGGATCTCCCGATACTCCCATGTTACACCTCTGCTCCGTGAGCTGCATTGGTTACCAGTTGTCTTCCGGGTGAGATTCAAGGTACTGGTAATGGTGTTTAAGGCCCTACATGGCATGGGTCCGGAGTACCTTAGGGAGCACCTGCTGCCGGCATCAACTTCCCTCCGCCCTGTGCACTCCCACAGAGAGGGCCTCCTCAGGGTGCCACCGATCAGAGAATGTCAATTGGTGGCCCCCAGGGGGAGATCCTTCTCTGTGGGCGCCCCGGAGCTATGGAATCGGTTGCCGGTTGAGCTCCGGATGGCGCCCGACCTTCGCTCCTTCCGTCGCGATCTGAAGACACATTTATTTGAACAAGCCGGCTTGGCCTGATGGGGGATGGGTTGGGTTTTTATTGTCATTTTTAATATATGTATTTACTGTTTTTAGCTTGGGCATATGTTTAATTCTTTTTAACTTTTGTATTTTTGTATTTTTTATATGTCTGCCCTGTTGACCGCCCTGAGTCCCTCGGGAGAAGGGCGGTATATAAATAAAATTATTATTATTATTATTATTATTATTATTATTATTATTATTATTATTATTATTATTATTATTATCATCATCATCATCATCATCATCATCACAATTTAATGGCTGCTATACAGTACTTTGTTTCCAATTTGGGACCCCATATGTTTCCCATGATTCAAGAGTCCTTTCTGACAAAAAATCAAGTCTAATTTATTCCTGAAATATGATGAGAATCTCAAAGGAATTTGATTCCAGTTCTTCTTAGATTGAACTCAGATGATTCCCAGGCCTTGAGTTAAGATGGTAGTTGAAATCTTTGGTTTTGATTCTGTTTTCTAGTTAGCTGTATTCTTTTTTCTTGATAGGTGTTGTTTTCTTTTTTTTTTCTTTTGTTTAATTGTAAGCTGCCCAGAGTTGCTCTGGAATTGGCCAGTCTTAAAATTAAAATAATAAATAAATCATATTTCAGAATCTGTATTCTATGCCAATGGAAAAATCAATTGAAGATGTATAGATACATGATTTAAGAGACATGCTTTGAGTAATCTTAATAACAGTGCACATATTTCAGAGTCAACATTTTCTGTTAGCTTATTTCATACACATTTTATATCACTTCAACTTGCTTACATTCAGAAAGAGAATTATATCATAGTACAAGCCATTGTTTTATTGATGATAAGTCAAAAATGGAAATACAGCAAAATAAACTACAGAAAAATAAGTTATAACATTAGAGCTCCAATCTTAGTAATATTGAAAGTCCTTGTTTTACTTTTCTTAAACTCCTTTCCACTCAATGAATAATGCTGTATCTATTAGAGAATAGAATGATATTGTTCAATCACACCATTTCCAGTTTCAAATATTTTAATAGAGACTTGGGTATCTTTTCTAACTGTAAATCTCCTAATCATAAATGCCATATAAAATTACTATAATTAATTATTAAAATTATTATTAATCTGATGAATAATTTATAAATAGGCATCTGCTTCAGCCATTAATATGTAAGCACAGTATAAATATAGCCATGCCTGATGTCATTGCATTAGTGAATTTCTACCTAATATACAATACGTATGTGGGTGTGAATAAATATGTTTGTGTGTATAAACACAGACATACATACTGTACATACATATACTCTCCAACAATCAATATGAAGGTGACTGCTAGCCTCATTCCAGAACATATTAAGAAATACAAAAGGTTTTTTAGATGGTAGAGGAATGAGAATCTTACCAGTAAAAACATCTATACAATTAATATGGATATAAATAAAATAATGGAACATAAAATGTCAGGGAAAGGATTAAGCAAAAACATTAAAATGTTCGCTGTCGAAACCACATAGAGTTTCTTTTATTATCTTCTACAGGGTATGTAATAACAAAAAAGATAAATTTCATTTGAAAATGCTCTGTTCTTTAAAAAGTCACCATTTTGGCTGGTATATTTTTGAATGCTTTGGAATAAATGCTATCAGTTTTAATACAGAAAGGAACTTACCTGCCCAACTTGAAACTAGGGCTATCTGATCAAAACAATACCATATATTAATTCTAATCTTAAATTTAAATATTAAACAAGCCCTGTTCCATAAAAATTCAAATTTGCTAAAGATCCATGTGCAACTAATATTACCTAAAAATCCTAGCCATGCAAGTTTGACTGTGCTTCTGCATCATCAGAGTTAGAGTAGCAAAAGGAAAGGGTAAACCAAGAAACTATCAAAAAGGCTATTACACCTGATGGGCTTCACACAGGACAGATGAAATACAAGCTTCAGTATTCAAAATACAAAGGATACAATCTTGTGTCTGGTTAACTTACAGGAAATGGTTCCAGAGACAATTTTACACTAACTACAGTGATTTGAGCAATTTTTAAAAATAATACCAGTCAATTTCTCTCCATTATATTTTGCTGGCAGAAAATAAAACATTTTTCTTTGAAATGATTGCCTTTGGTTTTGTTAAATCATGCAGTCTGACAACATGTGGTCACCATTTTCACATGATCTTTCTGCTTCTCTGGAGAAGAATGAATTTGCAGACTGATCCTTGATATAAATATGTAATATAGCTTCAGTTAAGGCAATTTCCATTACTTCAAGAAAGGAAGGAACTGCTGTCCTATATTATCAAGAAATCAAATTCATGCTCAAATTGACAACATATTCAACATAGGTGTTCACATCAGAAGTAATGCTAGTAACTGCTTTTGGAAACAGCAAACAGGATATTTTTATGAAGTTCAGAACCAAATTTAACAGGTTTATTAATTCCACTTCTTTTAGTAAGCATCATAGAAGTGGTCAGGGATTCACAGAAAATTAATATAATGCAACAGTGCAAAGTTAAATCAAATAACACTACATTTAAAGAACCAGCAGTTTTATAATCTCATTGTAGTGGAACAAATTAACTATTTTTTTCTGAAATAGAATTTTATATTAATTTATATTAATTGTGGGATTAAAATATTGAATTGTCCCCAAGTGATTTTTGTTGTTTAAGAAAACGATTGAACATTGGTTTAAATATTTACTGTACTATTACCAATGTCTTCAATATCCAAACATAACCTTCATAATATAGAAAGTGCTCAACATTTCATGTTTCAGTATTGTATTTTCTTACTCTCTGAAGTGAATATTTGTATAAATGCTTATATGTATATTTAAATATAAATTTAAATTATTTAAAAGAAACAGACCAAATAAAAGAGGAGGTGGAGTTGTTCTCTCTATAAGAAATAACTACATCTCTACAGAAATAGAGCACAACAATAATGAAAACTGTCTTGAATGCATTTGGGTGAATATAAAAGGTGGGGAAATGACATTGCTATAGGCCATGCAACCAAACAGAGGAAAGAGATGAACTTTTGCTAGTCAGCTAACTAAGGTATGTAGGAAACACATCACAATAGTAATGATGGACTTTAATTACCCTGATATCAACTGGGAGACAAACTCTGCGCCAAGTGGAAGATCAAACAGATTCCTGACAAACCTAGCAGACAACTTTCCGCAAAAGTAGAGAAGGGAATTAGGGGTTTAGCTATATTGGATTTAATTCTCACTAACAGAGATGAAATGACAGAAAGTGTCGAATCCACAGGAACCTTGGGGGGAAGTGATCATGCAATATTGGAATTCAACATTATGGAAGCACAAGCAATAGAACACAGCCAAATTAGAGTCTTGGACTTTAAAAGAGCTAATTTCAATAAACTTAGAGAGGGCTTGGGAAGAATTTCATGGATGAGAATCCTGAAGGGGAAAACAACTCAAGAAGCTTGGGAAATTTTGAAAAGTGAGATAATAAAGGCCCAGTCTAGCACAATACCAACAAAGAAGAAAAATAACAGCTCTCAAAAGAAACCAGCATGGCTGCATAAAGAACTCTGTGATAATTTGAAAGATAAAAAGGACAAGTATAAAAAGTGGAAAGAGGGGCACATAACTAAAGCAGAATATCAGCAAATAGTCTGAGCCTGAAAAGATGAAGTGAGGAAAGCTAAGGCTCAAAATGAACTAAGGCTTGCAACCAAAGTCAAAAATAATAAAAAAAGCTTCTTTCAACATGTAAAAAACAAGAAAAAAGTTAAGGAAATGATTGGTCCATTAGTGGGGGAAAGTGGCAAGAAGGTGACTATCAACAGGGTGAAAGCAGAATTATTCAACTCACTTTTTGCATCTGTCTTTACACAAGGGGAAAAAAACAGTCCAACCTATCAAAAACAGTACCATAAAAAACAGATTCGAAACACAAGTTAAGATGGGCAAGAAAATGGTAAGTGAGTACCTGTCCAGCCTAGACAAGTTCAAATCACCAGGGCCAGATTGATTACATCCCAAGGTTCTCAAGGAACTGGCAGATGTGATCTCAGAACCACTGAACTATATTTTTCAAAGATCCTGGAGCACTGGGGAATTACCAGAGGACTGTAGTTCCCATCTTCAAAAAAGGGAAAAAAATAGATCCAGGAAACTACAGACCTATCAGCCTGACCTCAATACCTGGGAAGATTCTAGAAAAGATAATCAAACAATGAATCAGTGAACACCTAGAGGCAAAGTCATTGCTAAAAGCCAACATGGGTTTGTCAAAAACAGATCATGCCAGACAAATCTTATTGCATTCTTTGACCAAGTGACAAAATTAGTGGACCAGAGGAATGCTGTGGATATAATTTACTTGGACTTCAGTAAGACATTTGATAAAGTAGATCACAACCTACTACTTGATAAGATAGAAAAATGTGGGTTAGACAGCATCACCACCATATGGATTCATAGCTGGCTGACCAGGCATACTCAGTGTGTGGTCCTCAATGGAAATGCATCTACATGGAGGGAAGTGTGTAGTGGGGTGCCCCAGGGCTCTGTTCTAGGCCCAGTGCTCTTCAACATCTTCATCAACAATTTGGACGAGGGGATAGATGGGGAACTCATCAAATTTGCAGACGACACCAAGCTGGCAGGAATAGCCAACACTCCAGAAGATCGGGTTAAGTTACAGGAGGATCTGGACTTGAACACTGGGCGCTATCTAAAAAAAATGAAATTCAATGGTGAAAAAAGTAAGGTTCTACATTTAGGCAAGAAAAAACCAAATGTACAGGTATAGCATAGGTGGTACCTTGCTCAATAGTAGCAACTGTGAGACAGATCTTGGAGTCCCAGCCAACACAGTGTTAGGCTGCATTAACAGGGATAGAATCAAGATCACGTGAAATATTGGACCTCCGGGTGGCAAGGCGTCGCTGGAGGCAGCCATTCTTAGGCTGTCAGCCCCGCGGCTCCATAGAGCCGCCGAAAACAGTGCCGATCAGCTGTTTTGGCGGCTCGGAAGCCCCCTCCTTGGGAGAAGAGGAGGGGGTTAGCGCCCAGGTAGGGGTAGAGCTCTCCGGGGCCACCAGAGCTAATAGTTTTGGCGGCTGAAGGATTGAGCCCCCCCGAAGCCTGGGTATGCTCCGGACTGCGGGGCGCCTCTGCTCCGCGTTTTTTGGAGCAGAGCAGGGCATCAGCAACCATCCCTGCCAGCAAGAGAGAACCTTTGAGAACTGGGATGCAGGCAGAGTGACACAGGAGTTGTAGGTGAAAGGGAATTTATGATCTTTAACTCAATGGACTTTGCAGAGTTTGAAAGTGAAAGTGTGTAGCAGGCAATAGTGGGTGAAAATGGCTACCAAATCTAGAAGCACGGGGGCTTCTCTGGTGCAGCAGTTTTCGTTACAAGCTTTATTGCCCCCTCCTCCTGCATTTGTACCTGTACTTACATCAACTTTTACAGTTAAAGACTTACAGAATGTGTTGCAAGAGGCTATGGAAAAGAAATCACAACAATTAGTTGAGCTTATGGATAAGAAGTTAACAGAAATAAGGGCAGACATTTTATCTGCATTTCAAGGCATGGCTATATGTATTGAGCGTTTGGACGAAAGAGTGGAAGATCTCAGCCAAAATAATATCAGATTAGATGTAAAAATGACAGAAACTGAAAATGTGGAGAAAATTGATAGTGATTTGACCTTGGTACAGTATCATGAGATGGAGTTTGCTGTGAGAATTAGAGGCTTAAAAGAGGATCCTAAAGAAAATTTGAAGAAAATAGTTTCTGAGGCTCTGGAAGGGGTGCTGGGGTGACCAGCAGATGAAATTATGGAAGATATAGACAAAATTTTCCGTGTTAATTCGTGGATTGCAAGACAAAGGAAATTACCCAGAGATGTGGTGGCTTACTTTACAAAGACAGCGATTAGAAATGAGGTTATTCAAGCCTCCTACAATACTGAATTTCCAATTGCTGAGCAAGAAGTCTTGATTTTAAAAGAGATCCCTCCAGGAATTTTAAGGAGAAGGAAGGAATTTGCTTTTTTGGCGCAAGAATTAAGACAACGTGATATTAAGTTCAGATGGGAGATACCAGTGGGTATGGTGGTGACGTATGAAGGTATGAGATATCGTCTTACTACAGTGTTGCAGGCACGTGATTTTTATAGTAATGTTTTAAAAGCAGCCCCCATAGTGTTGTGATTCAGGGTCAGCCTGTGGGTTCGGCAGTTGGGTCGGATGACTCGGATGACTCAGATGAGGGGGAGGAGGGGGGTGTTGAAGAAGAACTTGCTGATGATGGCTTGGAGGCTCCGCAGAGCCCTCAGCCAGGCCCCTCTTACTTGGTGGAGACCCAGCTGTGTGAGCTCGACAGTGTGGATGAAGATGACCCACAGCTGGCCCTGTTCAAGGACGCCCGATGCAGGAGGCAGTCAAGTAGGAGCAAGCAGAGAAAGGCTGTGGGACTTCTCGGAAGGAGGCAAAGAGAGGCCACGCCCTGAACTCTTATAAAGGGAGTGTTTGGGGGAGGGCTGGTTTGCTGAAAGCAACCGCTCCGATAGAGGATCAAAGCTCCGGTATCTTGTTTCATGTTTTGTTTGTTTGTATAATAAATTTGGCAGACGTATTCCAGCCTCTGCCATTTGTACAGGGGTTGCCTTCCTGCAAGGCCGGTAGCAGGCTGGTACAGAACAGTTTGCTTTCAGCAACCCACCCCTTACTAATATTATGGAGCAGCTACGTGCCGAGAATGCCCAGCTCACCCAGCAACTCACTTTGCTGGCAGCTCAGGTGGCTCAACTGCAAGCTCAGGTTCATGCTGCACCCCCACCCAGGAGAAAATGCCAAGTTGCAATGCCGGATAAATTTACAGGTACTCCAGAACTGTTTCCTGCTTTCCTGGGACAATGCCAGCTCTTTATCAGTGTGAGAGCAGCTGATTTCCCCACTGACCGGGATAAGGTGGGGTTTGTGTTAAGCCTTCTTTCGGGTGATGCAGCTCGTTGGGGCACGCCTCTGCTGGCTCAACCTAGCCCATTGTTGGACAACTTTGTGGGGTTTTGTGACCATATGCGTCAGATGTATGAGGACCCTATTAAGACGCAGACTGCCACTCGACGTCTGAAAGCTCTGAGGCAGGGTCAACGCCCCCTACAGGGCTATATCAGCGATTTCCGGCTGCTTAGCCAGGATTCCGCCTGGAATGAGGCTGCGCTCGTGGATGCCTTCCAGGATGGATTGTCGGAGGAGATGTTGGATGAGCTGGCCCGTGTGGATATTCCCTCAGACCTGAATGGGCTGATCCATCTCTGCCTGTGGATCGATGCTCGGTTGCAGCAGCGAAGGAGTCGCCGTGCCACCCCACAGACCCCTGCCGCCCCTGTTGTGCATGAGCCCCCAGTTCAAAGGGAGGAGCCAATGGAGCTGGGTGCCGCCAGGTCTCGTCTATCGGTGACTGAAATGAACAGACGACGATCGGGGGGGTTGTGTTTTTACTGTGGGGACCCTGGACATTTGGCTGCTTTTTGCCCAAAGAAGCGACAGCGGGCATCAGTGACCGAGCCTGCCCCGAGAAAGTCCCCTACTTTTCTGTCGGGAAACGCCCCGAGCCCGATCTAGACGGTGTGATAGATCGGGCGTCCCACAACAACACTGAGCGACGTCTTTCCGATGCTGCCTGTGGACCTCCACGGCATTTGATTTTGGAGGCACGTCTGATCCTTCCTGGCAAGCCAGAGGGGATTCCAGTCCATGCCTTAATTGACTCTGGGGCCACCACAAATTTTATGGACTCAGCATTTGTGGCCAAATGGGCTGTTCCCCAGTGCCCGGTGGATCCGCCCATGTTAGTGGAGACTATCGATGGTCGAGTGCTCCTGTCTGGGCCTATTACGGCCGCCACGCAACCATTATGTATGGCCATCAGTTCCCATGTGGAGGCCATCCAGTTCTATATCACCTCAGATCTGCACTTCCCCGTGGTCTTGGGACTGGCGTGGCTCCGGGCGCATGACCCACAGATCTATTGGTCACAGAACTTGGTCACCTTCCCAAGCTTGCAGTGCGTGGACCACTCTCGCCATATCTGTGCCGGCCAGGTGGAGGGTTCTCCAGGGGTTTCCTTGCCTCCCGAACTGTCCGACTTTGCTGATGTGTTCAGCGAGTCAGAGGCGGATCAATTACCCCCGCACAGGCCCTATGACTGCCCCATTGATTTAGTCCCTGATGCGCCCCTCCCAGTGGGGCGTTTGTACTCCATGTCAGACCCCGAGTTGGCTGCATTGCGGGACTTTCTGGAGAAGAATTTGGCTCGCGGTTTCATCCGGCCCTCGTCCTCGCCAGTGTCTGCACCCGTGCTCTTCGTCAAAAAGAAGTCGGGCGAATTACGGCTTTGCTGCGATTACCGGAAACTCAACGCCATCACGGTGCGCAACCGTTACCCGCTGCCCCTCATCCCCGAACTCTTGGACCGACTCCGGGAGGCTAAGATCTTCACGAAACTGGACCTGCGTGGAGCTTACAACCTCGTCAGGGTTCGGCCGGGTGATGAGTGGAAGACGGCGTTTGGTACTCGCTATGGACATTTCGAGTACACGGTGATGCCGTTTGGCCTGACCAACGCCCCCGCTGTGTTTCAGCATTTCATGAATGACATTTTCCGGGATTTGTTGGACCAGTTTGTCGTGATCTACTTGGACGACATCCTGATCTACTCCCCGTCGCGTGAGGTGCACCATCAGCATCTCCATCAGGTCCTGCAGCGACTCCGAGAACATCGGCTGTTTGCCAAGTTGGAGAAGTGCCAGTTCTACCGGGTGACCATCGATTTCCTGGGTCACCACATTTCTCCTGAGGGCATCGCCATGGAGCCGAGTAAGGTTGAGTCTTTGCAGAGTTGGCAACCCCCGCGTCGCGTGAAGGATGTTCAGTGACTTCTTGGATTTGCCAACTATTACCGAACTTTCATCCCTGGGTTTGCTGCCTTGACAGCCCCCCTCACCCGGCTCCTGCAGAAGAAGACTCGGTTCCAGTGGAACACACCAGAACAACAGGCTTTCCAGACTTTGAAGGAAGCCTTCATGAAGGAGCCCATCTTGAAGCATCCTGACCCGCAACGGCCGTTTGTCGTGGAGGCGGACGCCTCCGACATTGCCATTGGGGCAGTATTACTCCAGGCAACGACGCCCAGCGGTACCCTTTTCCCTTGCGCGTATCATTCACGAAAACTGAACCCTTCGGAGCGCAATTATACAATCTGGGAGAAGGAGCTGCTGGCCATCAAAGTGGCGTTCGAGGCCTGGAGGCATCATCTGGAGGGAGCGCGGCATCAAATCGAGGTCTGGACGGACCATAAGAATCTGGAAAGCCTGCAGACCGCTCGGAATTTGAACCAACGCCAGATCCGGTGGTCTCTTTTCTTTGCGAGGTTTGACTTACGGGTTCGGTACATACCAAGCGGGCACAATCAAAGAGCGGATGCTCTGTCCAGGAAGCCCGAATATACCCGAGTGGAAGACAAGCTTCTGCCCAGGACAGTGATCCCCGTCGAGTCTTTTGCTGCGGTACGGGAGCCGGTTGATATACGGGCTCGGATCCGGGAGGCACAGCAGCAGGAGGTGTGGGTGGCTCAGCGGAAGGAGGAGGTGGGGCCAGATTCTCCTTGGACGGTCACGGATGGACTCTTGTATTATCGTGACCGGCTCTATGTTCCGGGAGGGCCACTCAGGGGACTCATCCTCAGCCAGTGTCACGATAACCCGGCAGCGGGGCATTTTGGCCTGTTCAAGACCCTGAACCTGGTCTCCCGTACCTTCTGGTGGCCCCGAGTCCGACACGACGTCCAGTCCTATGTCACCTCCTGCATCCCATGCAGGCAGGCCAAGTCAGCGACAGGGGCCCCGCCTGGATTACTGCAGCCCTTGCCAACACCCAAAAGACCCTGGGGGGCTGTGTCCATGGACTTTCTGACGGATTTACCCCCATCCTCTGGTTTCACGACAGTGTATGTGGTGGTGGACATGCTGACCAAGATGGCGCACTTCATCCCCTGTCGCGGCTTACCGTCAGCCCGCGCCACTAGTCGTATGTTCATTCAGCAGGTGTATCGGCTGCACGGCCTCCCTGATAGAGTCGTCTCTGATAGGGGGGCCCAGTTTACAGCCCGCTTCTGGCAGGAGTTGATGCAGATTTGCCTCTCGTCCGCGCATCATCCTCAAACTGACGGGGGAACCGAGAAGGTCATCGGTATCCTGGAACAATATCTGCGCTGCTACGTCAATCTGCAGCAGAACAATTGGGTGGACTATCTGGCCATAGCTGAGTTTGCATTTAACAATTCGCAGCACACCTCCACACAGATGACACCGTTCTTGGCCAATGTGGGTTATCACCCCCGGTTTTTCCCCCTTTCTCCCGTGGACTCACCGGAGCCGGCAGCGAACGACTTCATGGCGGAGTTACAGGCGATCCATCGATTGGTGCGACGTCCGTTAGAGAAGGCCAAGGCCGATTACAAAAGGTTTGCTGATCGGTCAAGACGGGATACGCCTCCACTATCGGTGGGGGATCGGGTCTGGTTGTCCACCAGGAACCTACCGTCAACACGGCCGGTGAGAAAGTTAGATCACCGATATTTAGGACCGTTCCCAGTCGAGGCTGTCATCAATCCGGTCGCCTATCGCTTAACTCTGCCACGTTCCCTGCGCGTGCACCCAGTCTTTCATCGGTCTCTGTTGGTCCCCGAGCAACCGGCTTGTCCACTCCGCCGAGCGGAACCTCCCCCATCAGGACCTCGTGATGGAGGCAGCACCCCCGAGTACGAGGTCGCCAGCATCAGGGATTCCCGTTGGCTGAAAGGTCGTTTCCAGTACCTGATCGAGTGGAAAGGTTACGGACCAGAGGACTTCACCTGGGAAGACGCGACCGCCGTTCATGCCCCTGCGTTGTTGACTGCTTTTCATGAACAATTCCCATCCCGACCGCATCCGGATCGGCAGCCCCGGGGGAAGGGCCCTGCGGTGCGGGATAGTGTTGTGATTCAGGGTCAGCCTGTGGGTTCGGCAGTTGGGTCGGATGACTCGGATGACTCAGATGAGGGGGAGGAGGGGGGTGTTGAAGAAGAACTTGCTGATGATGGCTTGGAGGCTCCGCAGAGCCCTCAGCCAGGCCCCTCTTACTTGGTGGAGACCCAGCTGTGTGAGCTCGACAGTGTGGATGAAGATGACCCACAGCTGGCCCTGTTCAAGGACGCCCGACGCAGGAGGCAGTCAAGTAGGAGCAAGCAGAGAAAGGCTGTGGGACTTCTCGGAAGGAGGCAAAGAGAGGCCACGCCCTGAACTCTTATAAAGGGAGTGTTTGGGGGAGGGCTGGTTTGCTGAAAGCAACCGCTCCGATAGAGGATCAAAGCTCCGGTATCTTGTTTCATGTTTTGTTTGTTTGTATAATAAATTTGGCAGATGTATTCCAGCCTCTGCCGTTTGTACAGGGGTTGCCTTCATGCAAGGCCGGTAGCAGGCTGGTACAGAACACATACCACTTTTGGAATTTACAAAGAAGAATGGTGAGGGAGAGTCTCAACAACCCAGGGAGAATTTACAAGGTGCTGAAGGAACAATGCAGATAGATGAGAAAGCTACAGGAGTGGATCAAGTTTCAGTATCATCGGAGGAGGCCAGAGACCAGAGGATGACGCGCGCTGCTTCTAGACGAATGAGACGAGACTGAAGATTTAGTTGCAGAACTGAAGGAGATAATAATGCAATAAGGGAAAGTTTCTGGATTTAAGGTTAACATACAAAAAACTAAAATGTTGTTTAAGAATATGATAGTATCATAAAAGGCTGTTTTAGAAGAGCTAACGGGATTTGAAATTGTTAAAAGGGTTAAATATTTGGGGATATATTTGTCACCCTTAAATGTAAAGTTATATAAAAATAATTATGTTTTGTAATACTTTATGGTGCTTTAATTTAAAAATAATTATGAAAAGTTAACTGGGTAGAATTGTAGTTGTGAAAATGAATGTTTTGCTGAAATTTTGAAGGTCATGATTTGTTACCTGGTTGGTATGTATATTTATTGTGTGATATAAGACATGCCCTGTTGCGAGCTTGGAAATAGTATAGACACAGGTTAACTTGTAAGGTACCTATATGGGTAATAATGAAACACGCAATAGAAAATATAAACATGATGTGACTACATATAAGGAAATTTTAAGTTTGGAAAGGAATGTATGACATTTGACGTTGTGTAATATCTTAAGAGAAGGAAAGATTGTATAAACTTGGTTTTAGTATGGAAAATTACAGGCCAGGTGGAAAGAAGATCAGAAAATTGGTTTTTTAATGATTGATGTAAATTTGGTAAAGTAAATTAGAGATCGTTTCGTCTGTAATTGTTTTTATTGGGCATTATTATTGATATTACTGTTGTGGATATTAAGCTGATGTTGAATTTAATTACGGCAGCAAGACTTTTAGTAGGGCAATATTGGAAGAAGGAAGAACTGCCGACTATAGAAGAATGGACTGTAAAAGTCTCCAACCTGGCGGAAATGGCAAAGATCTCAGCGTACTTGAAAGACTATTTGCAACAGAGATATACTGTGGAGTAAATATGGGACTAAAAAGTTTCATCTAGCATTTGAATAATTATTGATGTGATATTTATACTGCTTGTAGTTATTTTATAAGAGTTAAAGTACGATAGATTTAATTGTTTATGGTTGTTTGCATAAGGTAGATTATGATTGTTTGTATTTTTATACCCTGTATCTAGCTCTGGGAAGTTGGGGAGGGGGGAGGGGGAAGGGAGGGAGGGGCGGGGGAGGGTTGGGGAGTGGGAAGGGGGTTGGGAGGGGTTGTGTTTTGTTAAAAATAAAATGTATTGTAAAACTTTTCAATAAAAAAAATCATGTGAAATATTAATACCACTTTAAAATAGCTTGGTAAGGCCACACTTGAAATACTGCATCCAGTTTTGATCACCACAATGTAAAAAAGATGTTGAGAGTCTAGAAAGAGTACAGAGAAGAGCAACAAAGATGATTAGAGGACAGGAGGCTAAAACTTATAAGGAACGGTTGCTGGAATTGGGTATGTCTACTTTAATGAAGAGAAGGATGAGGGGGGACATGATAGCAGTATTTCAATATCTCAGGGCCTGCCACAAAGAAAAGGGAGTCAAGCTATTCTCCAAAGCGTCTGAAGGCAGGACAAGAAGCAACGGATGGAAACTAATCAAGGAGAGAAGCAACCTAGAACTAAGGAGAAACTTCCTGACAATTAA
Organism: Vipera berus; assembly: GCF_964194415.1. NCBI lineage: Eukaryota > Metazoa > Chordata > Lepidosauria > Squamata > Viperidae > Vipera > Vipera berus. Next base: position 57,305,778 of record NC_138202.1, read on the forward strand.
AACAACTAACCAGTGGAACAACCTGCCTCCAGAAGCAGTGAATGCTCCAACACTGGAAGTTTTGAAGAAGTGACTGGACAGCCATTTGCCTGAAATAGTATAGGGTTTCCTGCTTTAGTAGGGGGTTGGACTAGATGACCTCCAAGGTCCCTTCCAACTTATTGTTGTTGTTTTTTATTTGGATTTATATACCGCCCTTCTCCCGAAGGACTCGGGGTGGTGTACAGGGCAGTTAAAACACAATATACAAGGTTAAAAATAAATTAAATTAAATTAGCCCCAAGTAAATCACATTCTAAAAATTTAAAATCCCAAACCCTCAGTCCAGGCTGGCAAGCTCAAATAACTAAGTTTTCAGGTCGCGGCGAAAGGAGCGAAGGTCGGGAGCCATCCGGAGCTCAACAGGGAGCTGGTTCCAGAGGGCAGGCACGCCCACAGAGAATGCTCTCCCCCTGGGGGCCGCCAGTCAACATTCCCTGGCTGACGGCACCCTGAGGAGGCCCTCTCTGTGGGAGCGCACAGGACGATGGGAAGTTGACGCCGGCAGAAGGTGCTCCCGTAAATAATGTTGTTGTTGTTGTTATTATTATTATTATATCATCATCATCACCATCATCATCATCACTGCAATTTGAATGTAACAAGAGAAAATGAAATTCATACTAACATTCAAAGACTGGGTGATAAGATTTAAACACATTTAGCTCATATTACATATCCATATTAACGAAATACAAAATAGGATGAATTAGGGCCCTGGGGGCAAAAATGATGGAAACAAGCTCACCATATTTTCTATTTAATAAATATTCCTGATAGTTTAGTAAAACTACCCTCTTTTTTAATTTCTTCCTCCTTTACATACTTCTCTTTAATTTATTGTGTTCTACTCCTGGCCTTTGGAAGATAGGAAATAAAATACTCTGTAAATATATGAAGAGCTCAATATGTCTGTCATTAAAAAGAAATAGTGATCTTTTAGGAAAGGTTTCTGTGGGTATCTATGCATGGTTTTTTTCCATCCATTTACAAGATTTCTTTTTAATCTAATATTCTTACACCACTACCTAGTATCTACTCAGGATTCCAATTAATTTTTTTTTTGCCTACATTTCTGAACCCTCTATGTCTGTGAAGGAAAATATAATGCACTAGTATATATGAATATGAGACACCACCCTGTCAATAAAACTGCGTATAGTCAAGGCTATGGTCCTCCCAGTTGCAATGTATGGCAGTGAAAGTTGGACCATAAAAAAGGCTGTGCCAAAGAATTGAGGCCTTTAAACTGTGGTGCTGGAGAAGACTCCTGCGAGTCCCTTGCACTGCAAGGAGATCAAACCGGTCAGTCCTAGAGGAGATCAACCCTGACTGCTCTTTAGAAGGCCAGATCCTGAAGCTAAAACTCAAATACTTTGGCCACCTAATGAGAAGGAAGGACTCACTGGAGAAGAGCCTAATGCTGGGAAAGATTGAGGGCAAGAGAAGAAGGGGACGACAGAGAATGAGGTGGCTGGATGGAGTCACTGAAGCAGTAGGCGTGAGCCTAAATGGACTCCAGAAGACGGTAAAGGACAGGAAGGCCTGGAGGAACATTGTCCATAGGGTCGCAATGGGTCAGACACGACTTCGCAGCTAACAACAACAATATGAATATGACCATGATACTGTTCCTGAAGAATTTTCTGCTGTATGCAATATTCATATTTTTGAAAAGTAAATTGCAGGAGACCACCCTAAATTAATAGGCCATGGAATTGAGACAGAAGTAGAACTATTATTAGTGGCAAAGACTAACACAGTAATAGAGTTAAAAAAACAAACTTGAGGTCTATAGATAAAAATGTTTGATCCTTCTGAAACAGTAAGACAGATCATCTAGAATCTCACAGATAAAAAAGGTACATGCTGCTACATCTAGCTGTAATTTTGAATTTCTGCACTCTGTCCAATAAATTTTCTATTTAAAAGTTTGTGTCTTTCAAAGTAGAGATCTTTAGCTGTAACCTTATACTGAAGTCTTAAGAGTGCCACCAGGATATATTTTGCATATAATAAATATATAACAGCCTTAGCTCCAGACCCCACATTCTGGCTTAATTTGCTTTTTAGCAAATTAGCAAATTTTTAGCCATTGGAAAGGAAAGATTAGGAATAATTTATTTTTTGCTATTTGGACATCTTTTCACCAGAAGATGCTAATATTTGATTAGGCATTCTAGATAATATTTTAAGGTAAGCATTCTGGGGGCCCAATGGTTCAGAAAAGACACTGAGCTGAAAGCTGACAGCTCAGGTTCAAGACTAGAGAGCCTTGCAACAGGGTGAGCTCCCCAGCTCCTGCCCACCTAGCAATTTGAAAGCATGCAAATGTGTGAGTAGATAAATAGGTACCACTTCGGTAGGAAAATAAGAGAGTTTTGTGCGCCTCAGCATATAGCCATGCTGGCCACATGATTACAGAAAATAGCTTCAGACAATGCTGGCTCCCTCAGACAAGAAACAGAGATGAGCAACATGCCATAGAGTTGGACATGACTGAACAGGGAAACCTTTACCTTAAGCATTCTGGAGGTATATAATTTCATTTATGACTAATTTTCTTCCTTCGTTGTCAAAACAGTGTAGTCTTACACCGAGAATTGCTACTGTGTTGGCTCCAATGTAAAATGTGGTAGAGGATGAAGTTGTTCCCATAACTCAATGATATAGAGCAGGGGTGTCAAACTCAATTTCATTGAGGGCCGCATCAGCATTGTGGTTGCCCTCAGGGGGTCGGTTGGGTGTGGCCTGGGTGGGTGTGGCCTACTGGGTGGGCGTGGCTAGAGTGCATATGGCCTACTGGGTGGGCATGGCCCATCGTTCTCATCAAGGGTGCCTATGGGGGCCTGGGCAGGAGTGGGATGGATCTGAGGGTCTCTGGCAGGAGGGTCGTCTCTGGGCCAGGGCCAAGGCAGTGGGGGCCGTTCCCTCACTGTTTCCAGGATGGCTTCACGGGCCGCATGAAACCACTTCGCGGGCCGGATCTGGCCCCCGGCCCTTGTGTTTGACATGTCTGATATAGAGCTACCATATATAGGCTACGAAAATATGTCACTAGACAGCTAAAAAAAATAGAAGTTTCTGTATGTTTTTTCTACTCTTAGGCTTTGAAAGCCTAGATATGGTAATGCTAGTATCTGATCCAGCATGAGGTAGGTTGAAGAAAATAAGGCTTAATTTAAGATTATTTCACCAGGAATTTAACGACTACTACTAATTCAGAAATAAGCAAAGAGAGGGCAGCAATGCCTTGAAATAACAAAAAATTAGTACAAAAAGTATGGCTTCTATGTCTTTATTCCAGATAAAACTTTTGTATTACTGAATTAGTTTAGGATCAGATATTCTGTCATGCATACAATGGCCTCAATAACCTCCTTGTTAAAGATATATTAAAGGCATCAACAGCAGCAGCAGAAGAGGAACAATCAGACAGTTATTTATCGGCAGTGAGACAAACAGAGACCACAAAGTCAGTGCTGAAGAGATGGTAAAGCAGATTAAACCATTGTAGATCTGAGATAATTTCCAGTTCAGTCAACTACCTGAATCAATATGAATAAGGCTATGGGGCTGTGGTAACAGAATAACAGAGTTGTAAGGGATCTTGGGAGGTCTTCTAGTCCAAACCCTGCTCAAGCAGGAGACCCTATACCATTTCAGACAAATGGTTGTCCAATCTCTTCTTAAAATCTTCCAGTGTTGAAGCACCCACAACCTCTGGAGGCAACTCGTTCCACTGGTTAATTGTTCTAACTCTCAGGAAATTTCTCCTTAGTTCTAGGTTGGTTCTCTCCTTGATTACTTTTCATCCATTTCCTCCAAGGTCCATTCCAATTCTGTTGTTCTGTTATTCTTATGAATATTTTTCTAGACCTACAAAATGTTCATGAGAACCATGCAGTCACTGAGAACAACTTTAGTCATTACCCAACAAATATTGTAGATTCAAGTTTGCTGGTGTTTTTAACACTGATATTTTTATTATTTATTTTTATTTTTATTACATTTATATCCCGCCCTTCTCCGAAGACTCAGGGCGGCTTACAAGCTTAGCAGTAAATGTCCACAATTACAATGCTTCTGGTCAACTTAGACTTGTCTGCTCAGATCTTTTTGCTCTTTGAGGTTGAATGTCTTGAGTATTGCAAGACAGGCTCATGGCAGGAACCTCCAACTTACAGATTATGAAAGGCTCACTATGGGGTCCCATATCCACAGTGTGCTCTTCTCCAAAGTCTACGAACACTTCTTGTAAAATTACCACATTCCATTCCAATCATTTGGTCGTTAAGTAAAATGATCACTAAGTGAACATATGACAGAGAGAGAGAGTGGGGGGAGGGAGGGAGGGAGGAAGAGAGACATGCTAGGAAGATCATTGGTTGTTGCCATCTCATTCAGATAAAGCTCCTTGTACAGCTATGACAGTGTTACTCTAGCATGCATTATTGTCAGGCATGGAAATTTGGCCATAACTACATACATTGGTAAAAAAAATCACTTCAAAGCATGAGATGGGCAGCAAATAAATTTAACAATAAAAAATTACAAAATATTACTGTTTATTATGGCCATATTAACTGAGGTTTTTGCTAAGTAAGGCCTGGCTGTTTTTGAAAAAGGAATAACAATCTGACAGAGGTGATGTGATGCTTAAGGCTTAAGCTCTTAACAATCTGAAAGAGGTGATGTGATGCGCAAAAGGTTTTGAATATCATGCAGTGAAGCTAAACAGAAGAACAGGATATTTTTATTGTCATTGTGTAACTCACAACAAAATTAAGTAGAAATTAAACAGAAGAAAAAAGACCGAAATTGAGAAAATTAATTATCCTAGGAAGTCTAAAAAAGTAACTGCTGTAGAATCATCTAGGCATATTGGGGCTGACAGAGCTTTGCCAAAGTTCTTTGGTCTTTAGCACTTTCCAAAATAGTGCACTATATAGATTCACAAGGACCATGATAAAGAATATCAGGTAATCCATTTTTTTTAATAGATAAGCTCTTATTTTAGTGCTTAGCATAGCTTTTCTCAACCTTTTTAAGCTGAAGGAAACCTTGAAATAACTTTCATGTCTCAACTCCTGCATAAAAATTACAAAAAATACTAAAACTTCACAGTAGAATTTATTTCTGGTGTACAGAAAACATGTTTTACAGCAAAAGCAAAGCAGCAGGCCAGTGGCTGAGTCATGGCATGTACAAATTTCCACTACTGCAAGTGTTAGCACTGCACAGTACATGAATATTTTTGAATCGCTATCTCTCACAGAAAGGCTGGCTTAGATTGTTATATCAACATTAATTTATTCAGTAAACTATACAGTATTTAAAGAAACTATGCTGTACAGGGAGGGGTGAAACACATTTATGTCTCCTTTATGAAATATATTTCTTATCTATCATTTCAGACGGGCATCTCCTATGAATTTTAGTTAAATGAAATATGCTTATTTTCAGATAATTGGGATAACATTATCAAACCTATTTCTTTTCTTAAAAAGTATTAAGGAAGATTCAAGACAAAAAGATTGGCATAATAAAGAATAAAAGAATAGGTGAGAAATCACAATACAGAAACATATATACTGTAACTGTATTTGAAATCTGGAGGCTAAGATTTTGATTATTTTTGTCTAAAAGGACAGTTCATTATATGTTACTTATCTGTGAAAAATTTCATTGATAGGCTAAAACAATGAATATTAGAATAAATAATATTTTATTTTTAAAGATACTTCAAGCTTCTTAAGTTATATTAATTTTTTAGCAATACAATAACCCTTCTCCCCTTTCTCACGTTTATTAGATAAAGTGGGTCATGTATAACTTTCCATCTGTTTTTGTTTCTAATACTGGAAAGTATTAGTGATCTGATACATATTAATTTTCAAGTATAGTTACAAGAAACTTATAAAAGAAAAAAGATTGCATTAATGTTTCAAGAAATAAAAGATTGCATTAATGTCTTGAGTAATAACATTTTAAGTCTTTGAAATATGGACAATAAAACTACACAACCATTATCAAGGTTTCTTGAATATTTTTTTCCAATTTCCTCAAAATGTTCAACCAAAATGAGTAACTTCATATGCACTGTCAACAGCAATTGTAATATGTGCTAATTTGATTATGAGCCTTCCAACATTAACTAGAAAGATCTTGATTAATAAATGTAATTTTAAATAGTATGGCATTGCTTGTGAATTATTCTTATAATAAGTTCTTGTCTACTTGCTGAGATGGATTTAAAGGGGATTTTATATCATAAAGAGTTGCAAGCTGAGACTTCATTCAGAAGTTCATGCTATTTTTTTAATGTTAAGCAAGCCTGTTATGTTTCATATGGAAGTTTTACATAATTACAAAAGACTCATATCATAATTGTATCTACACGTTTTAAACTTCACACATTTTATATCTAATTCTAATTATATTATGTTAAGAGGAAGCATATAAATATTTTTACAATTCATATCCATTTCTAAGTGAATTTTTAAGTAGAGCCAAATGTTACCGTAAGAAAAATGACATTTGCAAGAAAATATAACAAGCCAATACTGTGTTGCATTTCAGAAGATTCATCCCCAAAACAGGCAAAGGTTTTAAACAGAAACTCTGCCTTCCCTAACTTGCTGACTAAACTCTATTAATTTCTTTCAAACCTTCCCCAATAAGGAAGCCATACCACCACAACAACAACAACTTTAATGACTCTGGATTAAAATGAAATGTATTCCATTTGAAAAATTAACTAATCCTTAATCTTCACATACATGCACACATGCAAACCATTCTTTTATGTATAACATAGAAAGTACATATGCACTTAGAGAGACTGTAAAAATCTGGGCTCAGCAAGCATAAGGTAACACCTTGCAATAAGTCTCATTGAGTTCAGTGGACTATTCGTTCTAGATAAGTGTGTTATGGTGCTGCTACAGTATACAGTTTACACTGTTTAGATCTGTCAATGGAAATTTTCTACCATCTCAGGATCCTGAGTTTCAAACTCCTCACTGTTTGAAGAGTCTACATCAGAGATGGCGAACCTTTTAGAGACTGAGTGGCCAAACTGTAACCCAAAACCCACTTATGTATCGTCAGGTGCCAGGTAGGGGTTGTCAATTGGCTGGATGTGGCCAATTGGGCATGGCTGCAGTGGTAATGGCCGACTGGGTGGAACTAAAAAGTTCAATCAATCAATTCCAACTTTGCGAGATCTTTTTTCTCCCCGCAAGAAGTTGAAATTGATTGAATCTTTTTTTTCTGCACACAGCGGTGGAGGCCTAAAGCAAAAAAGTTTTATAAAACCCATCTGAAGGCCTGGGACTGGTGAGACTGCGTGTGTGCCCACAGAGAGGGCTCTGCGTGCCACCTGCGGCACCTGTGCCATAGGTTCGCCACCAAGGATCTACATGGATAGCAGAGACTCTCAGTGCAAACCTTTCTCCTCTACAAATAGTAAAGGAGACGGAAACAATGGGGCCATACTTTCAACTCTATTACCATATTTTCCCTTAAAAAAAAACTACAACAATTGTTTGGAAAAACACTTCCAGGTACATATGATAATGCGGAATGGACTATTTTCATTCACATTACTCACAGCTTGCCATGCATGATATTTACCAGATACTCTACTTCATTCCTTTTCACCCAAACAATTTCCCACACAGCTAGATATCAAAAGCCTGTTTAAAAAAGAAATATCTTAAGCATGTCTTTCAATGCTTTCCTCTGACAGTTACATAAGAATCCGCATTTAGGATCATTATTCTAGACCAAGAATTATTTCTATTGATTTCATACTGCAGATTTCTTGCTCAGATTTGAATGAAGTACTTTTTTCTGATTTGGGGGTAAAATAATGAAAAACAACAACAATAATATATAAAATAAATTATATTTTAGTAATAGTTGGTTAAATAGATATCATTCCAAAGTATTACAGTTTCCAAAATCAAAACCATATCAAACAAGATTGAACATTACAAACACAGAATTGTTATAATTGTACAATGAGGGTTCTCCCACCGTCTCAAGATTCGGGGCTATCTGGAACTGTACAGAAAGGTAGAAATTCCCCATTTCATTGACAATGGACTTTCCATTGCTAGAAGCTAACAGGTCTGTGGGATTTTCAGGATGAAGTCTAATCAAAGAAGTCAAGTTACAGTAGATAGTAGGCAGGCAATTCAGTTTAAAGACTCAGTCTAAAGAAAATAAGAACATTTATTAAAATGTAACTCATCTATCAAAGACATATTTGATATTTTTCTTTTCTATTAAAAACATACCATAGCAGCCTCAAAAAAAATCATGTAGCACCTTAAACAGTCTTATTGATTAAATTTGACCTCACCAATTAATCAAATAAAGGCTTTATTGATAAATCAACCAATTTTAAAATGGCAGCCCTGTGGACTAATTGAATTTATTCATAACATAACAAAGGAATATTAACATGTGGTAAATATATTGATTCCGTACCCAGTATATAAGCACAATTCTCATATGTAAACTTAATTTGAGATCATAAAAAATTCTTTTCCAAGTCTTTTACATTCTGTGCACAATTATTTCTACATTACATTGTGAAAGGAATTTCCTCAGGATCTGCTGCTCTGAGCTTCTCAAGTTTGACACACAAGGAGAGTTACTTGATTTATTTGAATGGTGAAACCTCACAGACAAGATAGAAAATCACAAGCCTCCTTTATGTGACTTTGATTTGAAAAAGTTATATTGGGACTTTTGATTTGTTGATTCCTTTATAGAACTGAGAATTTGATTCAGTTTGATTATTCTGACCCTGTCCTTTTTCCTTTATCTGCCACAACAATACAGCCCAACATCACAATGCTTCCCTTTTTTATATATATAAACTGAACATTAAAATACTTCCAAAAATTGTATAGGCTACTTCCCTTTTACTGTATATTGTTATTTTGTTTCAAAACAAAACTGGCATATATTAACTCAAAACACTGTATTTTATTTTTCATAAAACAGCACAATTCAGCAAAAAATAAGCATTCTTCTAATAAACATCAGGGAGAGATTTTAATTTAAAAAATAAAAATAAACACTTTTTTACCACCAGCAACTAAACTCCCATGTCTGATTACAATAAAAACATAAAGCTGACATACACATTTTATGAATTAATTTTATAATTCATTTAATTTTATACTTGCAATTATAAAATTATGGTTTTATATTACAAAACATTTAATGTTAATTAAAATAAAGCATTAGAAATAAAATTTAACCAACAATTAGAAGCCTCAACCTTCATTTATATTTTCTCTCTCATTCATTCACACGCACACACAGACACACAGACACACCCACCACACATACACTTTATATACACGCATATGCTTCTTTAAATGCAAAGTAGAGGATCAGCTGTTTCAGTTCATCAGGGAGCACTTTCAGAGATCAGATGAGCTACAAAGAAGGCTCAACTCCAAATCATTGCTAGGCAATCTAGCAGTTACTATAGGCAAACTTCCCAACTGACCGAGATCATAGAGAAGGGAGAATTATCTAGCATAACAGTGACGCCAAGTAGACCTTTTTAAGTTACTACTCTCCTCAGAAATGAACAATCTCCCAATATAGTTCTTTGAAACTTTCTAATGCTAGCCTTTGCTTTTTGTGTTTTGTAAAAATATTAACTTCTGAACCATATCCACAAAAATGGCTTACTGAAACATTCAAACCTGAATCACCAATACTTGCACAGCTATTTCCAGAGAATGTGCTTTAAATAAACACAATTGGTGTATCAGCCATGGCTAATAAAGGTTGTCCTGATCAGAATCATCCCCAAATGATTTACTTATTTCTTCTAGAGGCGATAACCCTGCAGAGAACTGAAAGGCCATTGTAACCCTGCAGTTACAATGAGTACCTCAGTTTATTATTCCTCATTCACCCTGTTACCAACTGAGAGAAGAAGTCAGAAAAGTTGTGCATTTCCTGAAGATGCTATAGATTTGGCTCTCATCAATATATGGATGACATTCCTCAAGCTTAATTTTCTATAAATTGAAGATTCTGCGTAATAAAAGAAAGGCACCCCCAGATACACTGCAGTAATCAAACCTTATAACTTGAAAGTGCACAACTGGAGCTGCGGGAAGGCCAGAAAGAGATTTGGATCTAAAAACATTCCTCCAACTATATTACAGTTTGGGAAGTGTAACCCCATTCCAAACTACAATTTCCTTGAAATTAAACAAACTTTTTTTTATGTCACAATCTCATGTACAAATATTTTCAGTATTGAAAAATTCTATTTGGATTTAGCAGACATTCTGCTTTAACGGACCCCCTTTTGCTTTTGTTAATCTGTTAAATTGCAGGTTTACTGGATTCTGTACAATAAGCAGGACAGTCACCTTTTTCCTTTAGCTTCAATTTATTAGTCCTCATCATACCCATTTGCAGTTGCAGGCTGATGTTCAGCTGAACCACATCATTACCTGAAGATATTACAGAAATAGGTTTCTTCCAGAAAGATTTCATAGTTATTGAAAAGCACTGAGGACAGAGATAATAGCGCTGGGGGAGATAATAGCTTGTGTTTTGAGGAGCAAGTATTTGTAACTGGCACTATCTAAAATGTACTTTCTGTAGTCAGTCTTGAAGCCAGTTCCAATGCTTCAAGATAATAACCTTCCACCACAATTGTCTACAGTTGAGAAGACAATAGCAATTGCCATCCATAGGAGGTGAGAGACCAGCATATAACTGCCCAATTCTGATCCAATGTAGGCTTTTAAGAAAAGAACTAATGATTGCTAGGGCATTGGAATTTACAAGCCATCAAAAGGTCATTTTATTAGACACAAAACTCCCTACTTCCTTGACTATCATAAATTGAAATTGATTCAATAGGATCATAATAATTACAGAAATCCCTGTTGTTCATTCTACATTAATAGAAGAATCGAGACATGTCCAAAAACATAAGTTGTAACTTTTTGAAAAAAGTGAAATCATTAGAATAAGCTGGGATCAAGCAATCACATTTCTAAAGACCTTTAGAACACACTGGATCCAGTAGCTATTTTATTTATTCAAATAAGCCCTTTCTCTCAGTCGAGGTAAGTTGCAGCTTTAAATGTAAATCATCTTGTGGTCCATCAATGACAACAGGAAATCTCTGAAATCACAGTTAATACGGCACTTCCCTGATCAAAAGAAGAAATGAAGTTGACATGTTACACGTGTAAGATCTTGTCCCTATGAACAAACCCCTCATGACTGTTGGGGGCTTCAATGAAGTTTCAATGCACTGGGAAACTAATTTACTTCTAGAATACCCAGGTTTCCCTGAAAATAAGACTGGGTCTTATTTTTTTGCCTCCAAAAGAGGCAAAGGTCCCTTCCAACTTTATTATTATTATTATTATTATTATTATTATTATTATTATTATTATTATTATTATTATTATTATTATTATTATTATTATTATTATTATTATTATTATTATTATTATTATTATTTTATTCATAACACATGAAACTCAGTCAACTGAACACTCAAATTGACTGGCACTAATGGTTCACACGGGCTGCTGCCAGCATCCTAGGTATCAACCGGGTATCTCCTTAAAATGTAAGATGTTCCAAGTAGCACAGTTATTGTTGTTTTTTGTAGTTTTGCTGGAGTTATTGCAGGAAGTTGCAATTTCTTGATGTGTTTTGTAAAGTTTTTGCACATAGTTCCCAGTGCCCCGATGACAATGGGTATCACTGTTATGCGTTTCATCCATAATCGCAAAGTTTCGATGGCCAGGTCGCGGTATTTTGTAATTTTTTCCAGTTCTTTTTCTTCGACTCTGGCATCTCCTGGTACCGCGATATCAATCAGCTGTACGCTTCGGTTCTCTACAACTGTGATATCTGCCGTGTTGTGTTCCAAATGGCGATCTGTCTGTATTCGGAAGTCCCACAAGATCTTCACCCTCTCATTCTCGACAACTTTTTCCACCCTATGTTCCCATGGCTTTTCAGACACAGGCAAGTCGTATTTTTTACACAATGCCCAGTGGATTAGTTTAGCAACTTGGTCATGTCTAGCTCTGTAATCAGTTTGTGTGATGATGATGATGATGATGATGATGATGATGATGATGATTTTACATATTACATTTCTTTCTCTGTCTTTTACCCACACATCAACCATGGCTGAAAGTGAGCAACTGGCCCAAAGTCACCCAGCTAGCTTTCATGCTTAAAGCGGCACTAAAAAGCCTGATACCTTAACCACTAGACCAAACTGGCTCTTAGTCAAACTTTTAATGAGTAAATTAAAACAATTTGGTTTCAAGATTAACAAACAGAAAACAAAGATGTTAACAACAACAAAAAATGAAGATACAAAATCAAACAGAACTATTGAATAAAAAGGGTTTTAAAATTGAGAAGAAGGTAAAATACTTGGCTATTATTGTAACAAATACATTAGCTGAAAATAACCATGTTAAAACATGGAATGATGTTAAAAAATTATGTTAAGACAGGATAAAGCACAATTATCAATGTTGGGTAGAATTTTGTGATTAAAAAAATGTTTTACCTACAATGTTATTCTTTTTTCAGACAATACCTGTTTTAAGTGGGTGTTACTAAGAAACACAAGGCTACTGGAGTTAGAAAGACATGATCTGAAATTTGGGTGACATGCATTGCTTTCTTTGTAAAAGAAAAAGGTGCCGAAACTCACACATGTCATACAAGCCGCCTTGCCTACCCTACAAGGTTCCATCCCAAAAAGGTGCCGGAACTCCGTTCTGAGCGTTCTATGAGGAAAAAAGCCCTGGTGACATGGATACTTATAGTATGACACAACTAAGTTTAATGTAGATTTCAAAAATCAGGTCCAGCAGGCCATTTTTAGAGTAATAATTAAATGTAAATCTAGGTTGTATACAAAAACAATTTTGTGACCTTCAGCACAAAAAGCATTTTATATATAGGAAAGGATAAGTAAGTATAAATGCTTATCTTATTGTGATATACTAGAATTTTCACAAGGGGACTGTCAAATAAAATCTAGAGAAGATTTGACAATAGAAGGATATGCGTGTCAGTTGTTTTCTTATGTATAATTATCCGAAAGCTTTAAAGAATAAAAACCATTTTATGGTTTTGAACAATGCAAGACTGAGTTTGAAATAGAATTCTGTACAAATGATAAACCTATTATTGGTAAAATGTATAAACTTTTATTGAAATCTCAGACTGAAGAAAAAGTGAAAGCATGTATTCTAAAATAGACTAAACATTTGGACACAATATACAAATAAATCAATTGGAAAATATGTGGTTAAAAACATCAAAATTTACATTTTTATCAAATGATGATATCATTGATATTTGTCACCAGAGAAATATATATATGTCAACTGCTGCAAGTTTATCATACACTCAAAAGTGGAAAAGTTCAACACTACCTACAATAGAGGAATGGTTGGTGAAGAACGATGAAACTTGCAAAGATGGTTAAATGACTGGAAACCTTTTATAGACTAGATGAAACAGAGCAAAATGCGCTTGTGGTTTTGATTAGAAAAACTGGATAACAGAAAAATGTGAGCTTTTTGTAGTCATAGAGCAAGAAATAACTTTGTAAACATATTTATGTTTGAAAATCTGAAGTTCTTCCTTCTACTTTTTATATTTTCATTCTGCACTTCTGTATTTTGTTCTTTTCTTTCTCTTTTGTTCTTTTCTTTATTTTGTATTAGGTTGTGTAGTTCTTATGATCGCTTTAAATATATGTGTGTGTGTGTGTGTGTATAAAAATTGATTTAAAAATACTGTACTTTCCAAACAGATCAAATATATAAAACTAAAAATTGAAAACTTTGCCCAACTGAGTCCCTTCCTTATTTTCCTTTATCTTTACTAAGTTTATGGGTGGGAGACGCAAAAGACTATTCACGCAAAAGACTATTAGATCCTGCAACATTATCCTGGGAAATATTTGCCTTCATTCGGATTAAAATTAGCACATACTAACCTAGGTAAAAATGGATCTGTTTAAGATTAATAAATAAATATAAATGCAAAAGAAATCCAGCAATAACTATTCTATGTTCAATCAAATCAATTTTTAGATTAAGATTAAATTTTGTAAATAAAAATAGAATCAAAAGTTTATACAACATTCATATTTATAGATTGTTTTCAATTTTGTACATTTCTTATAGAAAAGCATCAGTTAGCAGAACAGATTTCCTTCTCCCATATGACACTCCCCCAAATTATTTGACCTCTAGTGTTGTGTTATACAGTGATATTGAATGATGAAGACTGGATGGTGGACAGCAAGGAAGCAATGTTGCACAAGTGGTATCTATTTATATGCTATTGCCCAACAGACCTTCAATATTTAAAATATTTGTATTCCATTCTTCATCAGATTATCCAACATGTAACTTACAGTATAATCAAAAGATATTTTAAAATAGCATGACAATTGTAGCACAAAATTAACATGAGTGTGTGCTACATAATAAGAGAAAGCAGAAACGTCAGCTATTTAATCTCCCTAAACACAAGAAACGTTGGCTTTAGATTTTTACCAAAATATACTCAATGAGGAGGCCAGTCAAAATGATAGAAATCAAGGAGCCATAACTGAGAATACTATGTTATCATGTATTTTACACAACCATATTTTCAAAATCCTTACAAAGCATTTGATAGCTTGCCTAGAAAAAGATAAGCATAACTATTGATTTTACATTATGTAGAAATCTGGAATGCATTAGTTTGAGGAAGGCAGGGTAATTGTGGAAATCAACCTATATAATAATAATTTTGAGGCACAGAACTTGAACACTGTGTGTATCTCACAAACTGTTTCAGAATCTAGTATAAAAAGTGCAACTAGTAATGAAACTAATCAAATTTAAGCCCAAGAACTTGTTCCACGTGAAAAGCAATTTTCAAATCCCAGACAAACCCAAGGCATATGGCTTGCTAGCAAAGACAAGAGGCATATTAAATGAGAACCCTGAAAGGCCAGTGATATGCTAAAAAAATTACCTGTACTTCTTTCACTGAGATCTTGTTGAGCATTCTTCCTAGAATTGGCAGATTAAAAACATACACACATAAAGGAGCACTCTGGCCATTCTTGAGGTAAGGAATCTGTTGCCAAAACCAGGAGAACCCTGTGATGATATTTCTGGTGTGTCTAGAGAGACAAAAAAGTCTATTATCAGAGTTCTGAAATTGTGTATTATGTCAAAGGTACTGTGTAAAACTGTTCAATCCTGACTTTCTGTTGGCCTCCATTCTTGTAAACTGCAGCCATAGTTAAAGCTATTTTGTTTGTCAAAATGCAGCAAGACATAATGCAACATTTAATGTTACATTGGATTATTTAAAAATGGAAGATTCTTTATTCCATGGTTCCTTTGCTCTCTTAAATACCCCTCAAATTTTCCTGGAAGAATTTCAAGTTCTCTAAACAGGATTTAGAGAATTTAATGTGTTTAAGACTGCAAAGAAAAAGAGAACCAATTCACCCATAAGATCCATTTTGGAAATGGGTAGCTAAATTGTGAAACAACTCATAACGCTGATTTATTTATGTATATGTTAACTAATTTGTGAACTATTAGGAAATATAGAATTATTTTCCAAATAGCCGAACATTTGAAACTAAATGCTTGTTGATAAAGATTCCCTACCCAGAAAAAGATAAATCTTGTTGACTACTGTATTCAAGATCATGCCAGTAGCCATCTGAATTATACTGAAGAGGATTTATTTAAGGCAAGGAAGTTATGGCAAATGAGGCATTTTGCTATTCTGGATGTGCTGCATTTGATCTAGATACATATATCTAGTCATAATTACCACAATATTTAAGACAAAAGTAGATATTTATTGCATTAAATCCTACTGTAATCTTTATAATTAATGTTAAGACATGGGTTTAATTCATAGGTGTACAATTAAGCTGAATGGAAAACTGGGCTTTGTTCTTTACCTAACAAAGAACAAGATGTGAATGCCTTTTGACTATCTTTATGAAGTGCTCTGTTCCTTTTAGATTCACCAGAGGCTCCTGCCCTGTTTAATCCAATTGTCAATACATACTATTGTTGAAGGAGAGTATTGACATGATCTTATCCTTTGCCAGAATAACAAAAGATTTTGGACTATGCCAAATTAAATCTAGATTTCAGCTGGGTTGACTCTCTATTGATCAGAGTATATAAGTTACAGTCCAAATAAATCCCTCTATTTCTCAAGAGAGTCCGGGAATGTATTATAAAACAATGAAGTTGCAATGACCATCTACATTGTTGCACCTCTTAAAAGTTGTTAAATAACTATCTGATAACTTTATAATATCTTTTAAACCATTTTATTTATCAGGGATCATTTTGGCTAATCAGGTACATATCAATGGCCAACTAAAATCCACCAAATTAATTATATATTTAAAATGTTATTGTTGTATCTATATAATATTAAATAGAGAGTTATTAAAGATAACTGGTTAGCAAAAAAAAAAATTCCTCACAGGCTACTCTTTCATTCTGAAAGAAAAATTAAATTATGAGGGGGCATCAAACACACAGTTTCCACATCTCACCGAGGCAAAGCAACTCCAATATTGCAGAGGCTATGCACTGGCTTCCTCTAGGCAGCTGAGTACAAGTCAAAATCCTAGTTTAACATACACAACCATATGTGGTTTGCCAGTGAGGTACTTTCCAGACTCTTTTCTCTAACTGGTTTCAACCCATCCAATTCATATGTTATGACACAAATTGTTGGGAGATTTTCAGGGGAAGATGGAGGACTGGAGGATTGCTGGCTGTATTTTTCAGATGCTAAGCACTGTCTCGACCTGGAATTTTATCTGCTCCCCATGGGCCTGATTGGTTGCTTGATTTATTTATTGACTGAACCTATTTGGCCAGTCACATAATAATTCTAGGCAGCTCACAACAATCCATAAATACAAGAGCAAAGTAGATCAAAAGCCTCCATTCTAGCTAGTGCTTGGGGGGAACGCCAGGTCTTTATGGCCTTCCACAAGGACAAAAGTGTAAGGACTCGGTTGTGCAAGATCTGAGGTGTTGCTTGGTAAAGAAATACAGGAAACCAAAAGTTGTCCTTTTAAGCTTTACGTTTTTATTCAGCTGAAAAAAGACAGGCCCCTCTAAAAGAAAGAAGCCCCGAATGACGGGAGATCCCTATATTTATACTTGTTGGTTACATAAGCAATTCACCCAGCAATGCTAACACACATAAGATAAAAGACTTCCTCCAGAAAGGCTGGCTTACCATAGATAAGAAAGGAGAAAACATAAATAGCTAAAAATGTTCCTTTTGGATGTTGCCCTAAAGACACTACATGTTCTCAGGTGACCTGGGACATTGGGTGTTTTGCTTACTGACCTTCCATGACTCTGCACCCATGACTTTGCAATTACCCAAAGATAGCAGGGCCATCTGCACATATTCACACAATTTATGTTTTTTCTGTTTTCTATGCTTTCCCCTGATTCCAGGTCAACAACTCCTCAGATGTCAGATGAGAGGCTATTCACTTGGACTGAGACACAATTCTGAGACCCCATTAGGTGACAACCTTTAAGAGAAGAAAACTGAAACAAGCCCACCCTATCCCTGATACTATCAGGAAGAGGCCATTCCACAGATAAAATATGCCATGTGGGGCTTGAAAGGTGATAACCAGCACCTTGAATTGCTCTTAGAAAGCAACTGTAAAACTCAGGTGAACCATGGACACCCAAAGCAGTGCTGTGCATCTGCTGCATATTGCACAAGTTGCAACTTCCAGATAGTGTTCCAGGACAACACAAAGTAAAGCACATTGCAATAACCAAATGTGAGATGACTAAAGCATGACGGACTGACAGCAAGGTTTTCTGGTCCAGGAATGGGTGCAACTGGTGAAGGGATTTGTACAAAGGTCTCCCTGGCCATAGCTACCACCAACTCTTCCAGCAGGAGCTATAAATTCAGGAAGATTATACACGTGATAATATTACACCAGATTTGTCCCCATCCACAATCAGAGATCTCAACACCCCCTCACCCTGAGAGGCCAGACACACAA